>NW_022630995.1:3834486-4256168 GCF_010015895.1 Lontra canadensis
AAAAAAAAAAAAAAAAGAATCAGACACTTAGCTGACTGAGCCTCCCAGGTGCCTCTTAAATTCTGTTTTGTATGTTCCTTGTTGACAAATACTATTTTGTATGATTTAAATTGGTAATATTTATATCCTTTAAAAATCCAGCACAATGTTGGGACAATGTTAGGAATTAAGATGTTTATTCTAGAAATGAATATATAAATAAATCTCATATGTGCTTCTAAATAAGCAATATTAGGATACTTCCATTGACAGATCTTTATGTAATAAAATGTTTGCTCTTTCCCTGTCAAAAAATGCCTAAGACTTGCACCTAATAAAATGTTCCCTCCTTGCAAAAAAAAAAAAAAAAAAAAAAAAGGGAAGCATTAGTTCTTCTTAAATGTGTTCTTCTCACCTTCAGAGCTTCATAAACACTATTTTAATTGCATATATATGCTTATGCATTCTCTTAGCCCAGCTAATTCTCATGTATCCTTAGATTCTCAGCTTGTTGTCATGTCTTTCGGAGGAGAGACTTCCAGCACCCACCCATACTTGCCTGAACCTGGGTTCAGTGCCCTTCCTATGCATACCCCCAAAAATCTGGTAAGTGAACTCTAACTTTTATCACAGTCTATTGTAAACTGTATATGACTTGTTTATTTACAAAGTGGGATGTTTCCTTTTGTACTAAATTATTAGCTAGAGATTTGGAAGCATTTATTTGTGTGAATTATTATTGGGAGAAAAAGATCTGTGAAGTTTTTTGTTGTTGTTGTTTGTTCATTCATTTATTTTTTTTAATTTAAATTCAATTAGCCAAGGTATAGTACATCATTAGTTTTTTATAATGTTCAATGTTTATTTGTTTGTTTTTTGGTGGGCAGCAATGCAAGGTTTATTGAGCTGAGCAATAGCAAAGTGATAGTACAAAGCTCCTGAGGAGGGTGGAGACCAGAGAAGGTTGCCTTGTTTGTTTTTAATCAGGGAGAGGAGAGGGAAAGGGAGAACAGAATGTGCATCTTTTCTCCAGCCTCTCTCAGAGACTGGATCTGACAGAACTTTGTGAGCCCTGGGGCACAAGCAGCACTGCTTATAAATTCAGGTGACAAACCACAACACAGAGGTAGGACTCAGGGCATGTCTTACATTTTGTTGAAGAACACTGCATCACACCAGTCCAATGGCAACATAGTGGTGACTCAAGGATTTCGCAGGGTTGAGAATATGAGAAACTGAAAGCTGGGCAGGCAGCATTCACATGGAAGTACCTCTCTCAGTGACAGGGTCAGGGAGAAGTACCTTTGCAGGAACCCAAAGGAGAACACTGAAGGATTCTGTGAGCACATATGAGACATGCTTGGGAATTCTCAGGTAACTCAGGAGGCTTAGAAGGAGAACCGACATCCCCAAGTTGTGTGGGAATTCTGTCTCTCTCCCCTACTACATTGTGATTTCTTGAGAGTTGGAACTAACTCTCACTATGGGATTCCTAAAATTTGGTACAATGTGTGACATATACTGCATGTTCACTACAAAATTATTGACTAAATGAATTGTAGTTATTAGAACTGAAAATTGTTTCTTCTAAACCAGGATTAGAAGAAACCTACCACTACATTGAATTGACTCCCAATTTCCTTTATAAAAGATTTTTGGAGGGAGCATAAAATTTGTGCTTCTTGAATATACATGTTCCTCTTGCTCATACTAGGCCTAAGTGTTATTTCAGCTATATATACACTCTTATGCATCTCATAGACTGACTCACTCCCCCTTATCCTAAACGTTCAAAGGCATCTACTTGTATGAATTATTAGTATTGGGGAAAACAGACCTGTTTTGTATGAGTAACTCAGCTTCCTATGGGTGAATTAAAGTGAAGTCGTGAACAGATAAAAGATAGTAAGTGAAACTTCCAAACATTCTTCTCAGTCTGTTTCAAACCATATCCATGAAAATACAGTGTTACCTGATTAGAACAGATGGGTTTTCAAACAAATATAATCAATCTCCAGTATAATTTGGTCAGTGCTAAATGATTAAGTTTTGAAATTGTGTACAAAGGGTTTTCTTTGTAATGTTTCCCAAACCACATGGCTTGGGAATCAGTTCCTGCTTATCTCCTAACATTTGTATTACAATACAATGTAATGTAATGTAATACATCCTGTATTATCTCCTAACATTTATGTTACAGGATTACCCAAAAATGTCCCACATCTCACATGTTCTTTAGATGTTTTATAAATAACAAGCTACATTCAGTGTATAACATGAATACAAGGGCTATATGTGTTGAGCAGCATTTTCACATAAAAGGCTGAATCTGTGTATTGTGGTAAGAAATAAAATCTAATGTCAAAACCTCCCTCTAAGAGGACATGATTTTTCATAGTGATGAGAGAATTCACAGCAACCAAACTAATTTTTAAATTACTTAATGGGCTAATGTATCATTTGATGCTATGTCTAGATTGTAGAATATAAGGAGGTTATGCTCTTGCTCCAAAGAGGTAAATCAAATAAAAGGAGAAAATTGAACAGCTTTCACAAGCTTATATGTCCCTGCTACAGAGTTGTCCACAGAATGTCAGGGCTCCTGGATGGTCTAAACATATGTCTTCCCAAAGGGGTATATTTAAATATTTATGCAAAAAGCTATATGGCACCAATAATAAGCTAGACTCTTAAATGTCTACTGTCCAAAGGAGCAATAATTTGTGTATATAATGACAGATATTTAGCCTGACAGTGTAATGGGGAATAAATTCACCAATTTTTTTTTTAATTTAAGTGTCTGACTAAAATGAAATAAAAGTTTTCCCATAAAAAAATCTAATAATAGAACTAAGAAGAGGGTTATGGGAATAATAGATTCCTGACACTTCCAGCTAAAGTTGGGTGTCTGATTATTTTATAGAAGAAAATATCCTATGTGTTCTACATGTACCCTCTTCATCCTCTGACAATCCGTGAGACACCCCTTGTTTTGACAGACTTCCAACCAGAAAGTCAAAATATTAAGAAATCACTTAAAAAAGGGAGGTGACTCATCCGAAAATATTTGCATTACACTTCCCACTGAACAAGAAGCCTAAAGGAAGGATTCTAGTAATTTAGAAATAACAATATTTTGGAGGATGCCAAATGAGAATTCAAATAGAACTCAACTTGTCTGTACAATTTGATTCCTATAGTCTGCTTAAAATATGTACATCTATATTTTATACACAGCAAGGTTTAATGCTTGGGTGAAAGAAACCTCCCATTTATTTTTGTTTTCCAAATTATATACTTGTGCCCTCGAATGTCTATAGGAATTCTAATCCATCACTCCTTGGGGGGGCTTTTTGTTTTTTAGGAAAGTCTTAAGACAGATGTATCACGGAAATCTCTCAGTCTATAACTAACTTTACCTTTTACCTTTTCTGTACATGGTGACTCAGTGCTTGTTCAGACCTTGGTTTTCCACTATCTATCCCCTTTGTGATTCTGTCTGCAGTGTTTCTTATGTGTTTAGATTTTTTGCTAGGACTACATGTGATCCTTATGTTGATGCATATCTTTTGATGGTAGCATAATTATTCCCAAAGCCCAGAGCTTAGTGACTCACCCTTTCTTGTTATCTTGGAGAATTCCCTGGGATGGATGTCCAAGAAATTCTGAGAAGCTGTGCTCCAATGGACTTGGTCCATGTGCTTACCCTACAGAACCCACAATCCTCTCTCCCATCTCCCAGGAGTGTAGTATGTGAACTGCACAATAGAACCCAGCTTAGGTGGTATGTGGGGGAGCTGAAATCCAGCTCTGCTCCTCTGGCTAAGCATCATGCCTTTGCTCTGGGCTACATTCCTCAGAGAGTGAGTCTTTTTCTAATTTACACAGACAGCTTGTATAGGTCAGTGGTGGGCCTTCCCTCAGGTCTAACACCATTCTGAATTTAGGGCATTCTCCCCTCAACATCCTTTAGGGTGGATTCCACTTTGAACAATACATTTAATTTCATTAACGGCTCTGAAACAAAAAGTCATTAAGCCTTTTCTTCTACCACCCATAAGGAGGATCTCAACTTTAGGAATAAAGACTTAACTGTCCTCCTGAGTGGTTGGGAAGGAAGGAAATGAGGAAGAGTAGGGAAGTGCTTGCCAATAAATCTAAAGCAAAGCATTGAAAGAAAAAGGACAACAATTAACATCTTACACTTGCAAAACTCATGTTATATAATTAATCCTAACAACACATAGGAGATAATTCTCAGTTTATAGGGAAGAAACTGAAGTAGAGAGGATCACCCAAAATGATTAAAGTCATACACTTAGTCAATGGTAGAATCAAGACTTGAAAGCAAACATTGTACTTTAACCACTATATTAACCACTATACCATAATAATTCTATGACTTATTCTGTCACAAAGTTAATTTGGAAAAATCGTTGAAAGAATTTGTTCTCTAAATAAACATGAAGTACATGCAGCCACTTTAGAAGACAATTTGACAATTCCTTACATAGCTAAATACAGTCTTACCATAAACCCAACACTCATTCCTAGATATTTACCCATCTGGTTTGAAAGTTTATCCTACACAAAACCCTACCAAATACTAGAAAAACTAAAATATCTTTCAGTAGGTGAATGCATAAACAACTGTGGCACATCCTTATAACTGAATATTATTCAGTAACAAGAAGAAATGAGTTGTCAAGTAACAAAAAGATATACATGAATTTTAAAAACATTGCTAAGTGAAAGAAGTCAATCTGAAAAAGCTATATACTTGTGACTCCAATTATGACATTAAGGAAAATGAAAAACTATAGAGACAATAAAAATACGAATATTTGTAGGGGGTTTAAGGGAAGGAAGTTGGGTTGAAGAGATAAAGCACAGGGGCTATCTTAGGGCAGTGAAACTATTCTGTATGATACCATAATGGCGGATACACAACTGTTTCTCAAAATCCATTCTACTTGACAGCACAAAGAATGAAGCTTAACTTATGCAGATTTTGGGGAAAAAAAAAAAAAGTCATTTCAGAGGTCAGGGGATTCCAAGAAGGAACGATGGGAGAATCTAACTATATTACAAGTGTATAAAACAATCTCTCTGAAGGGGTTAGCAGAAAAGATACTGACCCCTAAGTAGCTGTGGAAGTTAATACAGTCTGTAAGATTAAAGGCAAAAGAAACGGCACATAATCACTGCAGTCTAATTGATAAAGCTGTTTCACACATGGGGTTAACAATTCTGAAACTGCTATATATGTACGCTAGAATTTAATATTTAGTTAAATGGATGACTGATGATAGGAGGCAGGTTTCTAACTGTTGGAATGGAAATATATAGATAAGGAAACAGAAGCCAAGAATGACTCATGTGTCATGGATTACTGTTGGAGACAAAAGAATTCATAGTTAGTTTAATATATATACAGATGGTTACATATATAAGTGTTTATAGATACATATTTCTTTGCTCTGTTCACCCAAAGGACATAAATAAAATAATGTCCCAGTAGCATCAAGCACATCTTGCACCCAGACCTTGGCTTCTAATACTATTCTCCATAAAATAAACCACAGATCCTTAAAGAAATGCTGATTATAAACCACAGCTCCTTAAAGAAATGCTGATTCTAGGGGCAGGGAATATACAAGATAAGACGAAGCATCTTTTAGTACCAGAAAGGAAGTATGTATGTGCGTGCACATGTAACACACACACACACACAGAGACACACACACACACACACACACAAATATTGATGGGGTTATATCAAAGAAGAACATGAGCTCCCAATGGCCATAGTTGTAACAATTTAAGCAACAAATAAAAAAATATTGGGTTGTAATCCAAATTATAAATGTAATTCAAAGAAGAGTATGAAAGAATGTTTTTAAGTTATTGTTAATAGCCAGCTTTTACTGCACCTCCCAAAGGATGAGAAAAGAAGACTGGAAAGACTAAGATTATTTGAGAGCTCATGAATAGACCCATTAATATGAAATAGTGACGTTATGTAGGAGACTGATATTTGAAAAAAAACCAAAGCCAGACTATCTTGAACTTTTATCTTGTAGACAATGAGGAGGCTGATGAATATGGATTTTGGTGTGAAGTTAGGGAGACTGAAAATTCTATGGAATCAAGTGACTCAATTAAAAGAGTATTACAGAAAGTCTAGATACAAGATAATAAATGCTGATCAAGGATGTGGCACTAGGACTGAAGAGAGTAAACTGATATTTGGAAGGAATAATTAACATTTTAATAATAAAGAGGAACAAAGATGAATCAAAGGTAACTTAAGTGTTTCAATCTGAGTGATATAGTAGTACCATTAACTTAAAAAAACGAATTTAGAAAAAGAATCCATTTCAAAAATCCAGTTAGAATAGAAATGTCTAACTGGAGATATAAGTTCATAATTCAATCAGTAGTAAAATTACCCTAGTAAGCATTTAATAAATGGTTGTCAGTGAATGAGTAAATAAATTAAGTCAAAAGATACACTCTGGAGATAAAAGTTGTAGTGTTGTCCAAATATAAGTAGAATTTGAAACAATAGAGGATATCTCTAAGAAATGTTGTGTAGACAGAAAAAAAGCAGACAATGGTAGTTTAAATGCCAACAATATGGAAATACATAGATGATACTTTCTGAAAACAATGTGATAAAATTAGATGTCAATAATAAAAACTGAGACTACCTATTTCCATACATCTCAATTATCAAATCTGAAACAAAGGTCACCTGGGTTGACATGACTTTACTATTTGTCATGTCCAGAAGACGAAGCTATAAACCAAAAAATTACTGTTTGCTTCAGTAATTCAGAAATTCCAGTAAGCCAATTTTTCCAGACAACTAATTAACTCATCTGGGCAAATAACATGTGTATCATTTCAACAGAATACTTATGTAGGCAAATATCTTACCTATCAAACAACAGTTTACTTATCAAGACTGTCTTCATTACTCTCACTTCATTGTATATACCAATATTAAACCATTATGTTCTGAACTTTGACCAATTCCAATCATTTCCCCACCTTGAAAGACCTACCTTATTAGACCAACTAGAGCCCAGAACCAAAAACCTGTACAGATTCTCCTGTGATCTCCCCCTTCCAATACAGTATAAAGGTTATTTCAAGGTGGTATTCTCTCCTACTACAGTAGGTCATACAAATTTTGCTTTAGCATCAGGTTTTCTGGTGGACTTCTAGGGAGTTAACAACTGATGATTACAAAATTAGGAAAACTATTTCTGGAAATTTAAAAAAAAGTTTAAAAATAAGTGTACCTATGCAAATCATACATCAAAGATGAAATACAAAACAAAATTGTAGAATGTATATGAATAGATAATATAAAGACTACAGCTAAGCCAGTGATCCAAGGAAAATATATATCCTAAAGTACTTATGTTAAAAAAAAGAAAAAGAACTATAAAATAAACCTAGAGTAAGAAAAATAAAGGACTTAATAAAGGTAAAAGCATAAATTAATGAATTAGAAAACAAAATGGTAGAATGGATAATGTATTCCAAAGCTAGTCCTTAGGAGAAAAAAAAAATCATATAAATATCCAATAAAAGTCACAAAATTTACCAGAATTGTATTGGCATAAATATTACCAAATTCAACTAACATGAATAGAAACAGTACAAAATGCAAAGAGGGCTTTGGATTCCTAGACATTTTCTGCAGAAATCAGGCTAAGAAGGATATCCAAGTTGCAATTATGGACCATTTATTATAGAAAAAGAAAGATGACTTAGATTATGGGGTCAATAACTATAGAAAGAAAGCTCACAAGGGAGTAGGACTGAGCCATAATCCAGAAATGGGAAAAATGTGCTTACATAAATTTCACAATTGCTCTGGATCGAGATTGCTATATGCATCATACCTTTTTTGCATGAGTATTGCAATCCTCTTATACTTATGTAACCACTGTATATTGGATGTATGGATGGCAGATACTCCTGCCGCTTTAGTTCACAAGTCTTTAGATCAAGAGGGGCTTCAGTAAAGAGTTGTACCAAAGGAATAACACTTGAAAAATCTTATCCACACCTGAACTTTATTTGGGTGATGCAATCCTGCATCTTAAGCCCAAACCTGATGCTATAATGAAATGAGAGGTTTTGAGAGTCTTGGGAAAGTAGGTGAAAGTATTTTGTATGACAAGAGTATAATTTGGTCAAAGGGAACAATGTCTTCTTATAGACAGATGTGGTCTCTTGACACTAGGAAGGCTTATGACAACATAATGAAGTGTGACTTCTGAAAGTAGGACATGAAAGGGGATGCAGTTTTCACTGGATTCTGCTGACATCCAGGATCTATAAAGAACTCCTCAAACTCAACACACACAAAACAATCATGTCAAAAAATGGGCAGAAGACATGAACAGACAGTTCTCCAATGAAGACATACAAATGGCTATCAGACGCATGAAAAAATGTTCATCATCACTAGCCATCAGGGAGATTCAAATTAAAACCACATTGAGATACCACCTTACACCAGTTAGAATGGCCAAAATTAGCAAGACAGGAAACAACATGTGTTGGAGGGGATGTGGAGATAGGGGAACCCTCTTACACTGTTGGTGGGAATGCAAGTTGGTGCAGCCACTTTGGAGAACAGTGTGGAGATTCCTCAAGAAATTAAAAATAGAGCTTCCCTATGACCCTGCAATTGCACTACTGGGTATTTACCCCAAAGATACAGATGGAATGAAAAGAAGGGCCATCTGTACACCAATGTTTATAGCAGCAATGGCCACGGTTGCCAAACTGTGGAAAGAACCAAGATGCCCTTCAACAGACGAATGGATAAGGAAGATGTGGTCCATATACACTATGGAGTATGATGCCTCCATCAGAAAGGATGAATACCCAACTTTTGTAGCAACATGGATGGGACTGGAAGAGATTATCCTGAGTGAAATAAGCAGAGAGAGTCAATTATCATATGGTTTCACTTATTTGTGGAGCATAACAAATAGCATGGAGGACAAGGGGGGTTAGAAAGGAGAAGGGAATTGGGGGAAATTGGAAGGGGACGTGAACCATGAGAGACTATGGACTCTGAAAAACAATCTGAGGGGTTTGAAGGGGCAGGGGGTGGGAGGTTGGGGGAACCAGGTGGTGGGTATTAGAGAGGGCACGGATTGCATGGAGCACTGGGTGTGGTGCAAAAACAAGGAATACTGTTATGCTGGAAAAAAAAAAAAACGTTAAAGAGATTTGAAAGGAGGTAACCCAGAAACACGGGACACATTAAAAACAAATTACCGAAAGTCCCAGGGATTGCACCTTGGAGGAATGCCACGTGTCTACTTCCAAAGTTTAGATTAAGAGCAAATGGATTTTCAATTTGATAATTTGCCATCTACAAATTTATAACTAAACTTAATTATGACTTTATAATATAGGTAAATGTAGGAGAGTCAGCTTCATTACCTGGTCATTAATACTGTCATAATTGCCAGGAAATATGGTCCCCCCTCCCCCTTGATGGCAAAAGAGAATCCTCAGGAACATACCAGATTTAGTGTCATTATTCTTACTATTACACATAATATGATCATTGCCACCCAGCAATCATATAAAATAGCAGAACGCAGAACTGGAGAAATCATCAAAACTATCTAATTATACAAATAAAATATAACTAGAGAGTGGAATTCTGTGTCTAAAATCACTCCTGTATGATAGAGCACATCAGTTGGATTCGTGTCTTTCTTTTGTGAGAGCAAAATGCCTGTCAGAAAACAGCTCAGTTTAGTTCTCTGAATGTAACCAAGAGCTGGGCAGAGTAATAAATGAAATAATTGAGTTGTTAGGATGCAGTGTACTTGGGTCTTCTGCTTCATAATGCTACTTTAACAAATGTATAAATCTCCATGGCAATTTGTCTTATCATCAAAATTATTGGATCCTACCCAGTTTTTCTACATGAATATTAACATTTAAAGGTACTTGGTCACACTATTGTTTTAGCTGTACCAAAATATTAAAAGATTTTAAGTTCTTTATGATTAAGAACCTCACTTTTTTAGAATAAGAAAGGGTTGTATTTTTTTAAATTATGTAACTGTGAAAATTGTGAATTTGTCTAGTGCGAGGTTGAAGTTGTCAAGAACTGAGGATATTTGCTAGATGAAGCTGTCTCTCCAACTCTATAAGACTCTAATGTAAGTACTTTAGAAGCACCAAGTACAGATAGGAGAGAATCATTCTTCCTTATCACAAGAACTGCATATTGGTCAGGAGTTTTGTAGCCCTTGTAACTATCAAAAAGTCCCTAAACTTATCACTTTAATAGTACCTTAAGAGTGTGGAAAATTGTGAGACATATTCGCTGTTCTAGATATTCTGCAATATCACCAAAAAACACAAATTTTAATCAGCATAGGAAGTATAATCATATAACCCTGCCCAAGTAATTATGGGTCCCAACTGCTCCTCAAAATTTTAGTTAAGCTATAGGTTTGCTTATTTTCTGTTTTGTTTTGTTTTTTTCTCCTCTCCTGCTACAAGCAACATTGCTTTCAAGGTCCACATTCCTTCTTGTCCTTCCAGAAAATCTGATTCTAACATTTTCTAAGGAAAGATTTTCCCATTCTTTAGTAAGTTTAAGGCAATATGGGAATGAGTTGAGAAGCAGTAAGTTGGCAGATAAATTACAATTCTAAACTAGACTTCCTGCTTGTAATTATACGTGCAATGCATAACTCAAGACTAATTCAATGCTTTAGAAATCATAATTTCTTCTTTAAAAGAAAAATGTTATAGCTACACTTATTTCCTTTAATCAGATACATGGATTAGAACGATATTCTCATAGAGTTAATCTCTTGACTCCTCCCCACTATAGAGATTCATAAATGACAAAAATATTTAAATCTTAAATGTATTGTCTTCACGTTAATAAAAGATTCTACCAGTAATTTGATGATGATACTTTGGTAGAAACCATCTGCCATTCAAAGTGTCATTGCCAAGAGCAGAGAGGTGGTACATTAATTTGTGCTATACAATAAGTGCTTTTCTCAGCTTGGTTTCCTCAGTGGGTAGTCTTAAGGGATGACACTTAACAGAACTCAGTGTGATGCAGCAGAACCCTATCCAAAGGTCACAGATAAGCAGATGAGGGGGGCCAGAAGTGATGAAGCTGGCCAGGCCCTTTGGAGCTGACTGCTTGCCCAGTTTGCCTCTGTTACAGGCAGAAGGGTCTTCGAGCATTAACGTAAAAATAAGAAGACATAAGTGAGGGAGGGAACAGGGGAGAGGTTGTATTAACACACGGGGAGAAGTACTGAAAAGGAAAATGGCCAAACAAATGTTTCATGTCACCCAGAATATTTCTATGAAATAAGCACTTCTTAATGAAAGGTCTTCAAGCTCTGACATATTTAGCTACACCACTGGTGGGACAAAATTCATTCCAGCCTAATAGTGGAAGGAAGAACTCATAAAACATCACTGAAACTTATCATTGACCTAAATTTTGTTATTGCTTGACTCATTATAAATATCATAGTTATCATGGAAATATAATGTGCCACTGCTTGAATTCCCTTCCCTTACTATGATCCACTCTAAGATCAATGTTCTTCAAATTTATTCTTAATATCTCTCCTTCACGTTCATGGTATTGAATTTCCATTAGTATAAGTACATTACCAGACATTACCATTAATTAAATAAGTACATTAATTTAAAATATCTGTGGAAAATAATACCACTCTAAAATAAAACAACCAAAAAATGTTTAAAGCAAGCTTAATTGAATAGTCAGTAAAGATCCATTTTCTGTAAATGTTCTGTAATTAGAATTGAAGCAAACTTTGAAAAGTTTCCAGTGTTATATTTACCATTTGTATTTGGGAAATAGTGACCATGTTAAGAGAAACAATGGGATAAGAGGGAAAAAGAAATGAGGAGAAAGATCCAGGAGCTGTGATTTTATTAGTGAGTGATCATCACTAATGTTTATATATGACTACTGAAGTATTAGACAAAACATAAGTGAAAGTTCCTCCAAAAATGTACAACTGCCAACAGTTGTATGTTTGGAGGTTAATAGGCTCTAAGAAAATCATGTTCAATGAAACTTTGAGCTCAATAAAGTATATACTTCATGTCCAAGTAAACAGAGGGAAAAAAGGGCAAAATTCAGAAGTCAGATAAAATAAACTTTAAAGGAAACACTTAGCTTCACAGGGGAATTCTAACAAACATTTAAAGAAGAGTTGATACCTATTCTTCTCAAACTATTCCAAAAAACAGAAATGGGAAGAAAACTCCCAAACTCGTTTCATGAGGCCAGCATTACACTGATTCCAAAACCAGACAAAGGCTCCAGTAAAAAAGAGAACTACAGGCCAATATCCCTGATGAACATGGATGCAAAAATTTCCTCTAAAACACTAGCAAACTGAATCCAACAGTACATTAAAAGAATCATTCACAGTGATCAACTTGGTCTTATACCTGGGCTTCAGGGGTGGTTTAATATTCACAAATCAATCAGTGTGATACACCACATTAATAAAAGCAAGTATAAGAACCATACGAGCCTCTCAATGTGTGCATTTGACAAAGTACAACATCCATTCATGATAAAACCCCTCAACAATAGGGATATAGGGAACATACCTCAACATAATAAAAGCCATATACAAAACCCCACAGCTAATATCATCCTCAATGGGGAAAACAGAGCTTTTACTCTACAGTCAAAACAGGGATTTCCACTTCAGCACTGTTACTTGTATAGTACAGGAAGTCCAAGCCTCAGGAATCAGAAGCAAGAAGAAATAAAAGACATCCAAAAGGGCAGGAAAGAAATCAAACATTCACTATTTGCTGATGACCTGATACTCCACTATAGTAAACCCAAAAGATTCCAGCAAAAAATTGCTAGAACTGATACACAAATTCAGTAAAGTCACAGGATACAAAATCAATTGTACAGAAATCAGTTGCATTTCTATAAACCAATAATGAAGGAGCAGAAAGAGAAACTGAGGAACCAATCCCATTTGCAGTTGCACCAAAACCGTAAGATACCTAGGAATAAACCTAACCAAAGAGAGAGAGATGTATATTTTGAAAATTATAAAACACTGATGAAAGAAATTGAAAATGACACAAAGAAATGGAAAACCATTCTATGCTCATCAATTGGAAGAATAAATATTGTTAAATGTCTATACTACCCAAAGCAATCTATACATTTAATGTGACCCCTATTGAAATACTACCAGCATTTTTCACAGAGCTAGAACAAACAATCCTAAATTTGTATGGAACCACAAAAGACCCTGAATAACTAAAGCAACCTTGAAAAAAAAAAAAAAAAACAAAGCTGGAGGCATCAGAATTCCAGACTTCAAGTTCTATTACAAAGCTGTCATCATCAAGACAGTATGCTACTGGCACAAAAACAGACACAGATCAATGAAACAAAATAAGAACCCAGAAATGGACCATCAACTCTATGGTCAACTAATCTTCAACAAAGCAGGGAAGAACATCCAGTGGAAAAAAGACAGTCTCTTCAAAAACAGTGTTGGGAAAACTGGACAGCAACATGCAGCAGAATGAAACTGAACCACCTTCTTACACCATACACAAAAATAATTCCAAATGGATTAAAGACCTAAATGTGAGACTGGAAACAATCAAAATCTTAGAGGAGAACATAGGCAGAAACCTCTTTGACATAAGCCATAAAAACTTCTTTCTAAATTTATCTCCTGAAGCAAGGGAAACAAAGGCAAAAATAAACTCCTGGGACTTCAAGATAAAAAGCTTCTGCATAGTGATGGAAACATTTACCAAAACTAAAAGGCAGCCTATGGGATGGGAGAAGAGATTTGCAAATGACATAGCCAATAAAGGGTTAGTATCCAAAGTACTTAAGAACTTTTAAAACTGAACATGCAAAACAACAAACAAATGTTCGTTAAAAAATAGGCAAAAAACATGAATACATATTTTTTCAAAGACAGCCAGATGGCTAAGACACATAAAAACATGCTCAACACCGTTCATCATCAGAGAAATAGATATCAAAACCATGATAAGATAGCCCCTCACACTGTCAGAACAGCTAAAATTAATAACACAGAAATAACAGGTGTTGGCGAGGATAAGGAGAAAGGGGAGCATCTCGTGCTGTTGATGGGAATGCAAACTGGGGCAACCACTATGGAAAACACTATGAAGGTTCCTCAAAAAGTTGAAAATAGAGTTACCCCATGACCCAACAATTGCACAACTAGGTATTTACCTAAAGGCAACAAAAATACTGATTCAAAGGGGTACATGTGCCCAAATGTTTATAGCGGCATTATCAACAATAGCTGACCTATAGGAAAAGCCCATCAACGTGATGAATGGATAAAGAAGAGGTACACGTACACACACACACACACACACACACACACACACACACACACAGGGATATTACTCATCAAAAAGGATGAAATATTGCCATTTGCAAGATGTGGATGGAGCTAGAGTGTATTATGTGGAATGAACTGTCTAACTGTCTAACTGTTAGAAAACGACAAATCCATATGATTTTACTCGTATGTGAAATTTAAGAAATAAAACAGATGCACATAGGGGAAAAAGAGAAAAAAAGAGAGGCAAACCAGGAGACAGACTCAACTATAGAGAACAAAACTGAGGATTACTGGAGGGGATGGAGGTGGGAGGATGGGTTAAATGGGTGAAAAAAAAAAACAATAAAATAAAGAAAAAATTTGGGGCGACTGGATGGCTCAGTGGTTAAAGCCTCTGCCTTTGGCTCAGGTCCTGATCCCAGCGTCCTGGGATCGAGCCCCGCATCAGGCTCTCTGCTCAGTGCAGAGCCTGCTTCTCTCTCTCTCTCTCTGCCTGCTTCTCTGCCTACTTGTGTTCTCTGTCTGTCAAATAAATAAATAAAATCTTAAAAAAAAAAAAAAGAAAGAAAGAAAAAATTTAATATTTCATTATTGAAATTTTTGTATGATATTGGTAACATTCAGTTAAAGTCAAGTAGCATATCGTTCGATTTACTTTCTGTTCATAACTGCCATTTTTAGAGATTTTAATAGGGATGGAAAATTGCAACATCTCACTCTTCCATTCTTACCTAAAATGCATTAACCACCTAATCACTAAAAAATAAGTTTTAAAAACCATTTTATTGACAATTCTTTATATGATTTATAAAACTCTCATTCTCTGAATTCACCAAAAATTTCTATGTAAGTTAAGACTGCAGCATGAATTATAGTGTTAGCTATCCAAATAAATTATGTGCAGTAGCCTTAGAGGAAAATATTAAATTTGAACCCTGAGTTCTTATTTTAAACTTCTCCCTAAATTAATATATATCCCTACAGCTGTTAAAACATTTCAGAGTTTTTTCCACTTTCCTTTTCCAACCTATCAGTTCCTCTTTCCCCTGTGGAGGTCTGTATTTTTTTTAAGTGGAAACCAACATAAATGATGTATAATCATAAATAAATAAAGTGATTCCACAAAGAGTACATAGAAATTACTTTATACCTACACACTTTTTGGGTCTTACATTCAGGATGATGGCTTCTTTAGTCCTGATCTCCCAAGGGGATAGCATTATAGTTGGATTAGAATTCTGGATACCCATTCTTCTGTATTAAAAATACACACATAAAAATGTTCTATAGCTTTACTTGAAGGTGAGCACATGGGTCTCATACTATCTCACATGGTTATTCTCCTAACCATGAGTCTTTTGTCAACATGGATCATTTTATAAAAGATATTTAAGATGCAAGATTCATCAGAATGATGCAAGAAGATAAAAGAAGATACAATGCATTCATGTTGCAATGCGTTAGTTTCATGTTTAACAAGGTGTTTTTAAAGGAAACAATGGTATCTTGAGATTCATTGCTTAGGCAGTGAGCTAAAATGAAAAAAAGAATTCTTACCAGTTTCTCTCCCAGAATATTCCTCTTTCTAGGATAAAGCCATTTATTTGTCTTGCTATTTCCTCACTTAGAAAAAGATATGTTGAGTCCTTTTCTCTGAGCAGGGATACTGGGAAATAGAAAGGACCAAATAGAAGCTACTGAGAAAAATGTTAATTTCCTTATCAATAGAAGCTACCAAGTAGCTATGAGGACCGACCATGTTAAATCTAGCTTTGGGGATCAATGTCAATAGATTCTTGGGCTCTAGAATATTTTTAGGAGGAGTTAATTTTATATAAAATGACTGATAATAGAGGTGCCTGTGTGGCTCAGTCAGTTAAGCATCCAACTCTTGGTTTCAGCTCAAGTCGTGATTTCACGGTTATGAGAGGGAGCCCGACGTGCGGCTCTGCACTCAGGAGGTGTCTGCTTGAGATTCCTCACTCCTCCTTCTCCGTTGCTTTCTCCTTTCCCCTTTGCTCCTCCCACGCTCCTCCTCCTCCCTGCTTACACTCTCTCTAAAACAAAAAAATAAAATGTTTTTTAAAAATACTATTCTAAATAAATTCTAAATAATATATTTTTCAATAGTGATTCTAATAATTGACATGTATTAACATCAGTCAAATTATTTTTATGTTTAGAATAGAAACTTATAAAAATAGGAAACTATACTATGACATTGCATTAGTAAAAATACCATGTTGTATTATAGGGAAAGAAGTCACAAAAATCATTAGAGTACTGTTATTAGGAAATGTGTAGAACTTACATAAGACAAAGACGTATAGAAAATAGGTAACACTTTCCTAAACAGGAAGACTAAGACTACAGAGTTGTTAATTCTACTCAAAGTGACATGCAATTAATCCTGGTCAAAGTGCCAATGGGATTTACGTTTTTTTGTTTTTTTTTTCAAAGAAATGACACAATTATGTTAAAGACCAACTTTAAAAACTATTTTGAAAAGGAGCTGTAATGAAGCTCTAATAAGCTCACCAAGTGTAAAAACATGATGTCATACTAACAATAAGTTATTGTGATCCTGACAAAGGAATGGACAAATAAATCAATGAAATAAGACAATGGCTGAGAAGTATTCTGTGCATGTGGGATATGTAGCAATACAAATAGTGAGGAATTGTTAAGCAATGGTTTTGCAATCAGATATAAGCAAGGTGGGAAAACATATTGATATCATTTCATGTAATAGATAAAATTATATTGTAGGTGATTTTAACAAATAAAAAAATCAAAATATCCATATAGAAGAAACATAAGCTAATATTTAACTCTCCATGGGAAAAAATTCCAAGTGTAACAGAGTAGAGGAAAACAAAGAAAGACATATCTTGGTTTAACTATGTAAAAACGAAAGTATTCTATATCAAACACATCATATTAAAAATCAAGATTAACATAAAACTGGGAAACTACAAAAAGGTAAAAACTTCCTGTACACAACGTAGCCTACAAATGCAGGGGGAAAAAAAAAAAAAAAACCAGCAATGAGCACTTTAAACTATGTATTCAGGGGCACCTGGGTGGCTCAGTCAGTTATTTTCCTTGGACTCAGGTCATGATCCCAGCATCCTGGGATGGAGCCCCCACCTCAGGCGCCCTGCTCATCAGGGGAGTTTGCTTCTTCCTCTGGCCCTTCCCTTGTTCATGCTCGCTCACTCATGGGCTCTCTCTCTCAAATAAATACATTGTTTTAAAGTCTTAAAAATAAATAATGTATTCATCAGAAAACTCTGAGAAAAATGTTAATTTCCTTATCAAAAATGCAAATATAATTAAGATATCATTCATATAACTATCAAATTAGTAAAGATTTAAAAAGAATAATAGTCCATATTAGAGACTACAAAATGAAAAAGGTATTCTGTCCGAGTAAAATGATAAAACTTTTCTGGAAAACAGTTTGGCAACCTACCTCAAGAGCCTTACAAATATCTATTTTCTTAGTACTAATTTTATTTCTAAGAATAAAAAATGAATTATATAGAAACAATGATTTATTCACAGAGATATTCAGGGTAGTATTAGTTGGGTTGGTGGAAAAATAGACACAAAGCCTGTCTACTAAAAAAGTGTATAAATAAATTTTTACTTTGCAAAGTGGAAAATATATTGTCATTATAAATATAATCTTAAGCATAATTATATGAAAAGTATTTAGAGTAGATTATTAAACCAAAAACAAAGACATAAGATGAATACATATAGTCTTAATCTCACTGCAATACATCAAAGATCAGTTATGAGTGTCTGAGTGATGATTACTTTTTTCTTTTCTTACACTCTCCTGAATTTCCTACAATGACTGAATATTAGTTACATCATCAGAAGTAAAAGTATTGTAAAGAAGAGTCAACTCCCTGTTTCAGTGATGGTCTACTATTCTACCATGGTTACCCGAGCTTCAAATTTCAAGTTATCAATTCATCTTCTCTATCCTCTCCTCTCCCTTCTCAACTTAGTCATCAGTATTCAGGATTTGGCCCTGAAAATTCATGGATTTGATCTCCAGATATTTACTGATATCTGCCATGTTTCTGAACTGTTCTATTGCTAGAGATTACAATAGTTACCAAACAGATAAAAATCCCTTTCCTCAAGGAGGACATTCTAAGTGGAAGAGATGGATTACTGGGGGAAAAGTAAAATATATAGTTTGTTAAGTGGTAACAAAATCCATGGGAAAGAAGACAACAGAATCAATGAGATTTGGAGATATGAGTTGTTTGGATATGGGGTATGAGACACAGTCAATAACAATATCCTATATCTTCTTATTCCCATTCTCATTAATATTGGAATTCAAAATATATTATTTATAGGGGCGCCTGGGTGGCTCAGTGGGTTAAGTCTCTGCCTTCAGCTCAAGTCATGATTTCAGGATCCTGGGACTGAGTCCCGCATTGGGCTCTCTGCTCAGCGGGCACCCTGCTTCCTTCTCTCTCTGCCTGCCTCTCTACCTACTTGTGATCTCTCTCTGTCATATAAACAAATAAAATCTTAAAAAAAAAAATATATATATATATATAAAACTTATAAATTTAAGTCTTCCTAGTTCTTCTGTTACAACATCTCTAGAGGGATCTTAGATTGCATTGTTTTTCTTTTTTTATTTTGTATTGTTTTATACACAAGTATAAATTTATATAAATTTTAATATATTTAATATATTTAATATTTAATATATATAATTTATATATATTTATAAATATATATAAATTATATAAATTATATAAATTTTTAATACATAAACACTTTACATATAGTTTGTATTTCAAAAAATTTATATAAAACTTACATAGAAAATAATATGACAAACCCACAGTCCCAAATTAATTATTATTAATATCATTCCATTTTTACTTGAAGGAATGTAGCAGTACAGATAAAGTCCTGTTTAATTCCCTTCACATTCTCATTCTTTTCTTTCTCTCTCATTGATGACCACTACCTTCATTATATTGTATGAGCATTCTTTTTTTCTGACTATATTACATATGTAGCAATAAATGGTATACATTATACAATATATTTGATGTTTAAATTAACATAATAATAGACTGTGCATATTGTGCTAAGTTGTTTCTCATTCAACACTGAGGTTTGCAGTTTTTTAAAGAGCTATCTGACACATAAAGCTAGTACATTTCCTTGGTTTCTATTTAATTAATTTCTGTCATTTTGTTTATAATTTAGGCCCTTCAACTTTTTCGAAGATTATTCCATTTTCCCCTGCTTTGCTTCCTAGCTTGAAACCTGAATTACTTATTTTCAGTCTTTCTTGGATTTTAAGAAGTGTACATAATGCTATAAATTTACAAGTACTTTATTTAGCTTCAAACTACGAATTTGATTCATGGTATTTTCATTCTCGTTAGATGCACTGGATTTTTTTCATTAACCTAATCGTTCCTTGGGAGTGAGAGTTCCTTATGATCTCTTAAATGGTCATTTTTTCTTTAGTAAATATTCCATGTAGGCTTGAAACCAATGTATAATCTGTATTTGGTGCAGGTTTTTTATAATTGTTGCTTATATCTTCTGTATTATTTCTCACTTTTTCCCCCTAATCTAAGAAATTCCCAAACAAATCTGTTGAAATCTCCCACTGTGATTGTTCATCCTTTCATGTCAAATTCTTATTCTATCAGTTGTTGCTCTGAATATCTGAGTTTACCTCTTAGGTACTTGGAGTCATGCAAATTCCCAGATTTATTTTTATCATGGATTTTCTTTTTCATCATTATGTTGCATTTTTCTTAACTCCTAAAACTTTTACTTTAAATTATTTTGTTTGATATAATATTGCCTAATTTTCTTTTGCATGGTGTAATTTTTCTACCTCTTCATTCAGTATGTTTTGCCTTGGTTGTCTTTTGTAAATAACTCAGATAAATTTTACTATTTTAATAAATCTTACAGTTTTTACTTTTATTAGGTGAGACCTTCAGACAAACTGAATAATATCACTGGCTTTTCTGGTTCTCCAGTGTACAGAGCAGATCATGGGACTTCTGAGCCTCCATAACCACATGAGTCAATTCTTATAATAAATCTCCTCTTATATATATCCACATACATATTCCACTCGTTCCAGGTCTCTGAAGAAACCTGACTAACACAGATTTTCATACAGAAATTTATTTCTCACAGTTCTGGAGGCTGGAAGTCTGAAATCTCTATGTTTGCATGGTCGAGGGAGGACCCTCTTCTGGGCTGTAGACTTCTCAGTATATCCTTCCATGGAAGAGGGCCAAGGCAGCTCTCTGAGATCTCTTACATATCAGGATGCTCTGTCCCACTCACAGTTCCTCTATCCTCATGTTCTAATCCCTCCCAAAGGCCCCACCTCTATACCATCACCTTGGGAGTTAGAATTTAACCTATTCATCTTAAGTGGACATTTTCAGACCACAGCAAGTTGTTTCTAGGAAAAAGCCAAACAAATAGCTCTTGTCAGTAAATGGTGAATTAATTATGTTGGAAACATTACCTACGTAGTTTAGAAAATTAATCCAGAAGTCACAATAGGAAGTTACTAAAATTATGAAGAGACACTGAAGTTCTATATTTGAAAATCACATACTGGCATATTGATAAAAATCACATACTGGTTTATAAAATTTCCATCAGGAAGTTACATATATTACTTCTACTCTCATTCTGTTAGCCAAAGGAAACTGGATGACTCTGCCTATCTAAAGTGGAGAAGGAGTATAATTTTATATACCCAAAAGTAAAAGAGAAGGAAATATTTAATGAAAAGCAGAACTTGTGTTCTGCCCTCTGATCATCAAATAAGTAAAGTCCACTCAGATGATCAGAAGATCTAGAGACTTTGTAGGTCCCCTTCCTTAAATTAGGAAATATTTCTGGACCAGGCCCCAGTCCTGTGCAAACAGAGGGTCTCCCCAGTCTATTGTTCTCTGTGACTTCTGCCTCTGTTCAATGGGAGGTCCTTCCTTTCCAATTCTCCTACTAGGTCATATATAAAGTAAACATTGGAGAATATTCCCTCTTTGGAGTTTAAGACAGTTTTTTCAGATAGTTCCTGAAAGCTGAGAGAGCAAGTATTATCTTAGGTATCAAGCAGTCATAGATTTTTTAGTCAAAATTTATGGGGTTTTGTCAATAAAACCAATAATGCCATGAGAACCCAGCTCAACTTGCTGCGTTGCATGGGGGCACTTAAATGTCAGCCCTAAGACAATTTTAGCAGTCTCTTGGCCTTCTTCCATGCCAAATTTTCCCCTTTTCTATATATATAGACACTGTGGTCATTAACAATTGTTTTCTCCATTTATCTATTAAGTACTTCTTGGCAAGTTCTAGGGCTCATATCATACCCAAATGAGTAGGACAGCCATTGCCCCTCCCACACTAATTCTGTTAGAGCTTCCACGGTGTGCTTGCTGCGGTTATTGTGTTTGTAGTTGTTGCTGTTGTCATTGTTGATGATGATGATGACACGGGAACCTGTAACGCAGGGGTCCAGGCTTGACCTTCCTGTGCGAGTCCATGATTCCTGGATAAAGAGTAGCTCAGCTACTCTTTATTCATTTTTGTATCCTTCAGATATAAACCACTATTGTCCAAACCACAGATCTCTACACAGATCTACACACAGTTAGTGTGTAGAATCAAGTTAAACATGAGAGAACTGTGTCTAAAAGAAGATTAAATAAGTTTTCAAGTTATTTCTGACTATCACAAAATCTACCATTGGAAATAGTTTTATTTCAGTGGTCCAGACTTGCCATAAATAATTTCAATATGATGGTTTAAAAGGAAAAAGTAAAGCAACAAAACAAACCCACAAACCATAGAGACCGATGCCTACAGTGCTTGAACAGATGATTAAATACCGTCACCTCCTGATTGCTGCTCAAGGGGTACCTGCTCAGTGGGGCTTCACATTCATCTCATTCCTTTCTCTTTTTTTTTTTTTTGAGATATACTTTACATTTTATAAAATTTACCTTTTAAAGTGTATAATTCTGTGGTTTCAATATATTTGCAAATAAGTACAAATATCACCATTATCGAATTTTAGAACATTTTCATTAACCCAAAAAGAAACCCTTTACATGTTAGCACTCACTTTCTATTTCCCCTCTTCCTAGATTCTGACAACTATTCATCTGTTTTGTTTATAAGGATTCGCCTTCTGTGGACTATGTGTAATAAATGAAGTCGTACGATGT
Source organism: Lontra canadensis (assembly GCF_010015895.1). Lineage (NCBI taxonomy): Eukaryota > Metazoa > Chordata > Mammalia > Carnivora > Mustelidae > Lontra > Lontra canadensis. The sequence continues at coordinate 3,857,168 of NW_022630995.1, forward strand.
ACGGCTTTTTGCCTGACTTCCTGCACTTAGCATAAAGTTTTCAAAATCTATCCAGCTGTAACATGAATCAGTATTTTATTCGTTTTAATGGCTGAATAATATTTCATTGTATAAATACTTATAAATGTGCCACATTTTGCTTACATATTCACCAGTTGATGAACATTTGGGTTAGTTTCAGTTTGGGGCAATTATGAACAATCCACTGTTTTTATATGATTGTTGGTCAGTTTGAACATTCTTGGATGATTTACCCTTGATCACCCACTCTTTCCTCGGCTGGACTGTGCTGGTGTTTCATCCGAGAAGTCTGAGTGGACTTATTGTTATAACTGTGTTAGAATAGTGAGACAGAACCTACCCTTACTTACTATATCCTCCCCCTTTTCTGCACCTACATGGCGATATCTGGCCTTACAAACTTTGTTGGACTTGGAGCTCATTAACTGTTACCTGAAGCTGTTACACACACACACACACACACACACACACACACACATTTTTTAAATGTTTTCATTAAGACTGGGGTCTATTAGCAACTCTATTAGTCATAGAGTTTTCCACCAGATGTGTGTGTGTGAGTTCACAACAGCATGTCAGAGACATAGAGTTCAAATGTTGTCTAAATTTCCTTTGACTTGAGTTACTAGGCCCCAGCATTATTTCACATGAAAGCCTTTTATTCTTCATGAAGGAAATGTTCTTATTACACAATTATTATGACCTTTTTTGTCTTAACATCTCTGGTCATCATTTTTAAAAAGAATTATAGACTTGTTTTCAGTAATTATGTGATAAGTGCTATTATTCAGTTTGCAAATGCTGCCTAATTCTTTTTTAATCATGAAAGAGGAAGATCAAGGAGTAGCAGGAGAAAAGGTGGGGAGGAACAGAGGAGGGAAAGCAATCAAATAAATAAAAGTAACATACCCATTCTTTTATTTGGTTCAAAATGGTTCTTAAAAACATTTATGATAGGGACTATCAGAGTGAGACTACTTTTAGATTCCAGACAATGTTTTTAGCAGGACCACAGAAACATATTTTGTTAGGGACACATTTTATTGCTTAGTGCATTAACTTTGGCCCTTGGTTGAATTAACCTCTCTTGAGAAAAATAACAAGTTATACTTACTTTCCACAACTGTCACAAAGGACATGAATTCTAGGACTAGATCAGCAACCAGAGTTCTAGATTAGCAGCTGAGTGAATCTGAAATAAGAATAAAACTGTCCACACTCCTGAAACATTTTGTCCCTTTGTAATGATTAAAGAGTACATCATCCTCAGTTGGAAGCTTACTCTGAGACAGTATCCAGAGGTTCGGAAGAATTTAAACCATGTACCTTAATTTGACCGTTGTCTAAACTGAGTTTCAGTCAGCCTTTTTTGACTCAAAATCCTTCTCAGTTTTAGGTTTTACTAACTGGAGTTCAGAAACAGTTGCTTCTTCAATTCTACAACACCTTGAGTTCAAGTACTCTATTTCCATTCATTTCTACGTTCAGCAAATTCTCTTCTGATCTTGTTTATTTCATACAATTCCTCATCAAGTGCAGCCACTATCCACTAACATATACTAACAATGCTGTCTTTTAACCTTTTACCCTAGAACTACAAGTTCATTAAATACATTATCTTATTTTCACATCTTCGCAATTTCACCAAATATTCTGCCACCACATACATAGATTGCCACTCTTCCCGCATCCAGAAATAGTTTCTTCATTGCCTCTCACTAGAAAGCTAAACCAATGTCACATATTTTAGATTTTATGACTTCTCCCTTTGGTAACAATTTTTGAATCTGTCAGAAGGTGGAATACACCACAGTAACAAACAAAAATCTCATAGCTTATCACATGAATGTCTATTTCTTGTCCAAGGTGGGTCAGCAATGGCTGTGCTCATCAGTCTCTCAAGGACCCAAAAGGAAAGAGATTTATTTTTGACATTATACTTTAAGACTTCTGCAGCAGGGAAAAAGTAACATGGCAACACACACCGAGGTTCTGAAGATTTTCACAAGGAAATAATACATATAATTAGCCTAGAGCAAGATATTAGGTCATACCTAATATGAAAGGAGGCAGATAAGTGCTTTTTTAGTGTGCAAGCAGAAATAAGGGAGCTAGAAATATTTGGTGATCAACAACAATTTTCACAGGCATTTGGAAGGGAGGCAGCATTAAAAAACTGTTTCCTTCATTATGGTAATTTTGCTAATGCTTGTAATACAAATGTGAATGTAAAAGAGGTAAAATGGCAAAAACAATACTGAATTCCTCAAAAAAGGCGTGTATATCTACTGTAAAATGCTTAAGTTATTAACTTGAATTGTCAAATCAAATCACAAATTCAAGGCAATGAACAGAAAACTTAATCTCAAGGGTTTTTGAATTATTAATATATCCTTTCAGCTCTAAAACATAATGATAGCTAATGATAAAATATATCAAATTATTTGCTGAACAAAGATGAGGTGGACTGTTTCTATATAATTCTTTCAAATACTTTTAATTTAGGAACCTTCAGATAATATATTAGTATTTACACAGCATTCAATCAGTAACTTAATTACAAATATATAGGCATATTCTTTAATGTTTTCATAAATAAAATACTACACAGGGTAGTAATTGCTTGTATACATCTTTTATCTATTTCTATGATTATAACTCACACACAAAGCAAAGTGTGCAACTAATCTCAAAGTTTTGAGGACTCCTCATTGTGTCATTTTTTAATGGATGTTAAAATCATTTAACAATTAATGTTAATTTAACAAACTAACATTTAGTAAATGTTAAATAAATCATTTACATTTTTAAACTATTGGACGTCAAAATAATGAGGCATACCATACCTACATGAAATAAATTTTCTAAAAATAAATCATTTTTTTAAATCATACATTACCATATCTTAACAAGGCTTGGTTGAAAAATATCTTGAAACTCTAGAAAATTACAGTTAAAGACCAGGACCTCTATAAAAGGTATAATATCTTAATTGTACACCTGAAACTAATTTACTATATGTTAACTAGCTGAAATTTAAATAAAAAATTTCAAAAAATAATACATTAAGGCCCTTTTTAATTTCTTAAATATATATATATCTTGAAAAACTTTCATATAAAAAGAAAAAATGTTTAAGCAAGGGAAAGATTTCAAACAATAGTGCTTAATCTCCTTCAAAAACAAAAGAAATAAAATGTAGATATTACATATCTAGCCAACTGGTGTAAAAGAAATAAAATATCTATACCTTTTTTAACAGTCTCCTTATAAAATTTACATCAAAAGAAATGCTCAGGTTTAGGAATCTTAAGTGAATTGACCTCTCTTCCTCTACTGTAATTAGAGTAACTTAGAGAAAGGTAAAATAGGTGTACATTTTTTTAGTCAACATTGTCAAGGCCCTGGAGATTTTTCTTCTGGCACACAAAGTTCCTACCCATGAGAAGTTTATATCTACCTAGGTGAATAAATGAGAACTAGAAATGCAATCAAGAATAAAAATAAAAATAAAAAGCTGTTTATAAGTATATTTGAAATAAATAGTAGAGAAAACTAAATATTGTGGAGAAAATTTTAGAGAAAGACCAAAGATATTAGACTCTATGTGTCTGAGAAAAAGTGGAGAATTTGCCAATTACTCTGACCTCAATCCTGAACAACTAAATTCAAATACCATTTTATCTCAATTATCAATTTTTTACTCTTATTTTTAAAAAATCATAAGTCAAATGCTTTATGCCTGATAGAGTTGATAAGGTGATGAGCTGATAAATGAATATAAAATATTAAAGAGACATATAATATTTACATAACCAATTTTAAGATTAGAACGAATATGGGAAACAATATTTGTATCTATCTTTATTCCCATTCCAAGTTTTCTGGAATAATTTTTGAAAAGGAATAAAAACTTTCTGAAAAATAATAAAAGATAACATAAGAGAAAGAAATCCTAAATATTTTAAAGATGAAAAGCAGATATCCCTGGATTAATATTGAAACAACCGTAGAGCACCACCATAGAACGTAGAACCATAGAACACCGTCATTTGTCACAATACTGGAAAGGATAAAAGAGAGAAGTGAGAAGTGATGTGGTCATGCAAACACTCTACAGATAATATTTATGAAAACTGGATAAAATAAATACCAAGCAATTATTTAAATATACTATAAAACACTCAAGAGCAAACAAACAAAGAAGAGTTTAGTCTTTGAAAATTATAACTGAAAAATGACATGCATGAATTTGACTCAGTGACTTTTGGCCCAAAAGTACTACTAACCCATACAGCTATAGAAAATGATAAAAGGGAAAACCACAGGCATAGAGAATACAGTGCCAGATACCACAGTGAAGTGCAAAGAAAGCAGCTAAAAATGTAAAGGAGAAACTCTGAGAGTAAAAGAATCACAAAAAGAAATCAGTTAAAATTCAGAATGGAAATTGTCCAAATACTTGTTTGTTAATATGATTAGAAACACAGGAAGATACCAAAGAGAAATAGCCTCTTACAAACTAAAACTATACAGAATCCAGGTCTCATGATTTTCCCAGCTGAGTACATTCCACAACCTTGCACAGCTTGGCCACAGAAAGCTTAAAGTGTGAGAGTACAGAGCTCAGAGATGACTGAGCAGCTGTAAATTAAGGAGGAATCCTTAGTCCTAAAATCAGGCAGATGAATTCAACAGCAGTCATTAACACAGTTGAAAAAAAAAGAATCACTGAACTTAAAATAAATCAACAGAAATTCTCTAATCTAAAGAACAGAGAGGAAAGAAAAAAAAAAAGAATAGAACCTCTGAAATGGTCTAACATACATGTAATACTAATTCTAGAGGAAAAAAGAAGAGACAAGATCAAAAAAATATTTTTTTGAAAAATACTAAATAAAGATTAAGAAATATGGTAACATATTAACTAAAAATTTAGAAACTTGGTAAAACACATTAATTTATAGATCCAATACCAATCAAGATAAATAAAAAGAAATCTATAACTAGACACACCAGAGATAAACTTTTAAGAGTCAAAGATAGAGACAGTCTTGAAAGAAGTCAGATTAAAGTATTTCAAGAGGTTTGGAAAAAGTAAGGGTATCACAAAATTTAAAGGTCAACTTCTCATTAGAAATTATGGAAACCAGAAGACACTGGAATGGCATGTTTAAAGCAATGAAAGGTAAAAATTTATAGTAAAGCTATACTTAAAAATGAGGGGAAATTAAGAACATTTTCAGATTAAAAAAAAAATTAGAGAAACTGTCAAGAAGAGATATGCACTATAAGAAATGCCAAAGGCAGTTCTTCAACCTGAAAGCAAGACTCTAGATGACAGCTCAGAACTACAGAAAAGAAGGAAGAGCATCACAAATGGTAAAAGTATGAATAAATATAAAAATTATTTTTTCTTTTTCCTGATCTTTTGTAAGTTATATAAGTAAATAAGGCAAAAAAGTATCATGTTATTTATTGGCTTATATGGTAAACAAGTGTAATACACAGGACAATAGTATTATGAAGGGGGAGAAAATGGAAGTTTACTGTTACAAGCTCCTATCTTTTACAAAAGTTAAAACTATCTCTAAGTAGACTGAATAGGTATAAACTACTTATTTTAACCTCTGTGACAACCACTAAAAATAAGCAGATATAAATAGAAAGCAAGCACAGATATGAAAATAACATTTGTAAATTTATTTGATTAAATTTTTAAAAGGCTAAAAAGATGAAAGAGAAAAAAAACTCAACCCAAAAATTTAATACAAATAGTAGAAAAGCAGGTCAAAATGCAATCATGTCAACAATTACCTTCAATAAGAAACAGTCAACAAAACAAAGAGGCAACCCACGGAATGGGAGAAGATATTCGCGAATGACACTACAGACAAAGGGCTGATATCCAAGATCTATAAAGAACTCCTCAAATTCAACACACACAAAACAGATAATCATGTCAAAAACTGGGCAGAAGACACGAACAGACACTTCTCCAAAGAAGACATACAAATGTCTAACAGACACATGAAAAAATGGTCATCATCATTAGCCATCAGGGAGATTCAAATCAAAACCACATTGAGATACCACCTTACACCAGTTAGAATGGCCAAAATTAACAAGACAGTAAACAACAAGTGTTGGAGAGGATGTGGAGAAAGGGGAACCCTCTTCCACTGTTGGTGGGAATGCAAGTTGGTGCAGCCACTTTGGAAAACAGTGGAGATTCCTCAAGAAATTAAAAATAGAGCTTCCCTATGACCCTGCAATTGCACTACTGGGTATTTACCCCAAAGATACAGATGGAGTGAAAAGAAGGGCCAACTGTACCCCAATGTTTATAGCAGCAATGGCCACAGTCACCAAACTGTGGAAAGAACCAAGATGCCCTTCAATGGACGAATCGATAAGGAAGATGTGGTCCATATATACAATGGAGTATTATGCCTCCATCAGAAATGATGAATACTCAACTTTTGTATCAACATGGACAGGACTGTAGAAGATTATGCTGAGTGAAAAGGGTCAAGCAGAGAGAGTCAATTACCATATGGTTTCACTTACTTGTAAAGCATAAGGAATAATATGGAAGACATTGGGAGATGGGGAGGAGAAGGGAGTTGGGAGAAATCAGAGGGGGAGATGAATCATGAGAGACCATGGACTCTGAGAAACACTTGAGGGTTTTGGAGGGGAGGGGGTTGGGGGCGTTGAGTGAGACTGGTGGTAGGAATTATGAAAGGCATGTATTGCATGGAGCACTGGGTGTGGTACATTAACAACGAATTTTGGAACACTGAAAAAAAAAAAATTTAAAATTTTTTTAAATAAATAAACAAATGCAATTGGATATTGACATAATAAATAATAAACTTGAAAAAAAGGGTTTTTAGAGATAGGTAGATTTGATCACTAAAAATCAATGTGTCAAGAAGATAAAACAAATATATATATATACTTGACCCAATAAAAGAGCATAAAAATATATGAAGCAAAAACTGGGAAAAAATGGCAAATCTGCAATCTTAATTGCAGACTTTAACACACCTTTCTCTGAAGTTAATAGAGCAACCAGACAAAACCATCTATAATAATATAGGCCTGAACAACACTGTCAACCACTTTAATCTCTTTGACATTTAAAGAACACTATAATGTCACCACTTCAAATTTACACCATGTATTCAAGTGCACACGGAATAGTAATCAAGACTGATCAAATGTTGGACCATAACATTAGTCCCAACATAACTTGAAATACAGAAATATTAAAAAGATATATATACCCACAAGTTCATTAATTTTTGCAGCATTATTTATAATAGTTAAGATATGGGAATAACCCAAATGTCCATTAATAGATAGATGCATAAAGATTTGGTATATATACAATAAAATATTACTCAGCCATAAAAAAGATCTTGCCATTTGTGACAACATGGATGGACCCAGAGGCATTATGCTAAGTGAAATAAGTCAGACAAAGACAAATACTATATGATTTCACTTTTATGTGGAATCTAAAGAACAAAACAAGTGAACAAAGAAACAACAGCAACAACAAAAGAGAAATAACTCATAAATACAAAGAACAAACTAGTTGTTGCCAGAAGAGATGGGAGTGGGGGATAGACAAAACAGGTGATGAAGTTTAAGAAGTACAAACTTCCAGCTAAAAAATGAGCAAGTCACAGGAATGAAAAGTAGAACATAGGGAATATAGTCAATAATATCATAATAATTTTGTGTGGGGACAGATGGTAAATACACTTACCATGGTGAGCACTTCATAGGTGTAATTGTCAAATCACTATGTTATACACCTGAAACTAAATATAATGTGTGAACTATACTTCAGTTAAAAAAAAGTATTACTCAGGGGCGCCTGGGTGGCTCAGTGGTTAAAGCCTCTGCTTTCGGCTCAGGTCATGATCTCAGGGTCCTGGGATCGAGCCCCGCATCGGGCTCTCTGCTCAGCAAGGAGCCTGCCTCCTCCTCTTTCTCTCTGCCTGCCTCTCTGCCTACTTGTGATCTGTCAAATAAATTAAAAAAAAAAAAAGTATTACTCAAATATTTGTGTTTATAGGACACAATGTCTTGTAATTTTTATCATAATTATTGTAATATTTGCCAATAAATGACTGAAAAAATTACCAATATTAAAAATAAAAGATGGGTTATCACAAAATACCTTATCAACACTAACAGGCTAATAAGGGAATTTTAAGGTCAACTTTATTCTAATAAATACAATTTAAATTAAAAGGACACATAGTTTGAAAAGTACCAGCTGTCAAAGTTCACTCAAGAATAAATAGAGAACCTGAGACATCTGGAGCTATAAAACATTTGAATAAACTTTCCACAATGAAAACAACAGGCCCATGTAGCTTCCTAGTTAAATGTTAACAAAACTTCAGGAAAAAATTAACAAATCAAACATATCAAACGGTTCCAGAAAATACTCAGTTTCCTGGATCAATTCTACCTAACACTTAAAACTTTTTAAAGCATACCAAACATACACAAACTCTTCCAGAAAATAGAAAGGGGGGGGGGCACTTTTCCCAACTTAGTTTATGAAGCCTGCATTATCCTGATAATAAAATCAGACAAAGACATTACAAAAAAATTACAATCTAGTATTCATGAAAGTAGATGTAAAAATTATTTTAAAGTTTAGCAAATAAAATCCAGGAATACATAAAATGGATAATACATCAGGACTATGAAGAGTTTATCCCAAGAAAACAAAGGTTAACATTTGAAAATCTCTTCATGTAATTCAATATATTACCATGTTTAAGAAGAGATGAAAAAATGCACTATTAAAAATGAACACCTATTTATGATTAACATCTCTCAGGAAATCATGGGGGATGAAAGCAACCTCATCAATCTAAGGGGTATATAAAAAATCCACAGCCAATGTCAAAATTAAGGAAAAGAGACTATACCCCCCTATGATCAGGAACAGGTCAAAGATGTTCACTCTCATCAGTTCTTCTCAGCATTGTTTTGGAAGTGCTAGCTACTACAAAACAAGAAGAAGGAGGAGGAGGAGGAGGAGGAGGAGGAGGAGGAGGAGAAGGAGAAGAAGGAGAAGGAGAAGGAGGAGGAGGAGAAGGAGGGGGAGGAGAAGGAGGAGGAGGGGAGGGGGAGAAGGGGAAAGGGAAAGGGGAGGAGGGGGTGTGGCAGGAGGAGGATGGGGAGGAGGAGGACAAGGAGATAGAGAAGGAGGTGGACGAGGAGAATGAGAAGAAGAAAGAAATTAAAGGCATATGAATTAGAAAAAAGAAAATAAATTTTGTCCCTGTTCAGATAACATGATCACCAATGAAGAAAATGTTAAGGAATGTACAAAAAGCTACTGACTAGTGTTAAAATTAAAAGCAAAATGGTGACTGGAGCTGAGAATTCCCTGAGAAGACAAAAACACTTAAGTAAAACTACATCTTATTTCATGAACTTAAAAAAAACTTAGGTTTCTTGTAAGTGTATCTGACAGTAAAAAAGAAACTACCTTCCTAAAACACCACCTTCCTTAAACACCACCTTCCTAAAAATGGTATGAAATAATCACTTCAAACCAATCCCTGGAAACCATCACTGTGATAACCAATTATTGTATAGGGTAAAAAACTTCATTTTCACTTTATAAGCTATCCTGTAACTTCATACCTCTGAGCTTCATATCAGATATTTAAAAGCCCCCAGTTCATGAACTGTTCACATATGCACAATACACTCTTTCTAAATACTGTTTATTGATTTGGTGGTTTTCATTTTGCTATCGCTGGATTTTTGACACTAGCAAGAATGAAGGATACAAGTTCAATATATAAAAATCATTGAATTTCCATGTAGTATCAATAAACTATTATAATTTAAAATAGTAAAAAAAATGCCCTTTGAGAAATGCAAAATACCTTGATACAAGTTAACAAAGTGTGTGCAAGACCTATCCAATCAAAACTACAAAATATCACCAAGAGAAAGTTTTAGAGGCCCAAATAAAGATTTCTGATTTTCAGCCCAAGTTTTAAGAATTTTAGAAGTCACCACACTTGGAGCACCTGGGTGGCTCAGTGCATTAAACCTCTGCCTTCAGCTTAGGTCAGAATCTCGGGGTCCTGGGACCGAGCCCAGCATCAGGCTCTCTGCTCAGCAGGGAGCCTGCTTCCCCTCTCCCTCTGCCTTCCTCTCTGCCTACTTGTGATCTCTCTGTCTGTCAAATAAATAAATATAATCTTAAAAAAAAAAAGAAGTCACCACTCTTTCCTAACAAGTAAAAAGCTAAACAAACTGAAAAATCAACAACTTTTCCTAGATTAATAGGGGCGCCTGGGTGGCTCAGTGGGTTAAAGCCTCTGCCTTTGGCTTAGGTCATGATCCCAGGGTCCTGGGATCTAGCCCCGCATCTGGGCTCTCTGCTCAGCAGGGAGCCTGCTTCCTCCTCTCTCTCTGCCTGCCTCTCTGCCTGCTTGTGATCTCTGTCTGTCAAAGAAATAAATTAAAAAAAAAAAATCTTTAAAAAAAAAAAAAGTGAGATCACAGGACAAACAACTGTCCCCAAAACTGGAGACTAACAGGCAAGCCCAGAGAATCACAACTTACCAGAGCAGAACCCCTGGGTTAAAACCTCCATAGGAACAGATGCTGAAATATGCAAAGCTGAACAGGCATTGACAAATTGCTGGAGGCTCAGTCTGAGAAACACGTTAGTGATAGCCTAATAAGCTGAAGTTTTAACAGAGCCCAGGTGACCTGTGCAAAGGGAAATGGCCAGTACCAGGCCACTCTCCCATTTTGCTTCACCTGAGGTTGGGGTGAGGAAAATGAGAGGCATTTGTGAAGCTCACAGTCCAGAAGCATAGGATTACTAAAAGACTGAGAGCTAAACATAGACTATAGAACACTTCCCCTTCCCCAGAACTCACCACCACATTACAGAGACCTATTTGTCACACTTTCTTTTACCCTGTAAATCATGCCTCATTATCAAGAAAAAATTACAAGACATACTGAAAGGCAGTATGAAGAGACAAATAAGCATCAAAATCGATCTCAGATATAATACGGTTTTAAAATTCTTAGACTGGGAATTTAAAATATATGACTATTATGTTAAGGGATCTAATGGATAAAGTCACACCAGACAGGAAAAGAGGGGCAGTGTAAGCAGAGAGAAGGAAATTTGAAGGAACCAAAAAAAAAAAAAAAAAAATGACAGAGATCAAAAACACTGTAACAGAAATAAAGTCTTTGATGGGCTTTGTTAGCAAATTAGACATAGCTAAGGAAAGAATCTCTGAGCGTGAGCATATCTTAATAGAAACTGAAAAACACACACAAAAACTGGAAAAGAAAAAAACAAGAACAAAACAGAATAGCCAAGAACACTGGGACAACTACAAAGACTATAATATACACATAAGGGTAATGCCAGAATGAGAAGAAAAAGAGAAAGGAATAGAAGTATTTGAAAAAATAATGACTTAGAATGTCCCCAAATTAACTTCAGACAGCAAATCACAGATGCAAGAAGCTCAGAGAATACCAAACAGAATAAATACCAAACAAACAAGAACCTATACCTAAGCATATCATTTTGAAAAACAAAAAAAAAGTCAAAAGATAAAGAAAAAAATTTTTGAAAGAAAGCAGAGGGAAAAAAAATCATCTTATCTATAGAGAAGTAAAAGTAAGAATTATACCCAGCTTCTCAGAAACAATGCAAGCAAGAAGAGAGATGAGTGAACTACTAAGTGCTGAGAGAGAGATAAAATCACCAACCTAGAATTCTGTATCCTACAAAATTATCATTCAAAGTTATGAAGAAAAAAGACTTTCTTAGACAAAAATGGAGGGAATTTATTGCCAGTAGATCCACCTTGAAAGAAATATTAAAGTATCTATAGAGAGAAGGAAAATGATATAAGCAAGAAAATTTCTTTGGAAGGAATTAAGAAGAGCTTCAGAAGGAATAAATGAAGGTAAAATAAAAAATTACTCTTATTTTTAATTTATTTAACAGACAACAGTTTGTTCCAAATAGTAAAAGCAACAGTGGGTTCTATTATTTATGTTTATATATTTATGTACATATATGTATTTGCATATACATATAAACAAAGGTATAAATGAAATGAACAAGTGACACAAGAGATAAGGAGAAGAAATCTGAATTGTTACTATTTTGTTGCTATAAGGGACTCACACTACCTGTGAAATGGTATAGCTTTATTTGAAAGTGGACTTGGATTAGTTATAAGTGTATATTGCCAGAATGATGGGTTTTTGTTGTTGGTGTTGCTGTTTTTAGAAGAATTCATCTGGTATATATATACTGCATTGAGCCAGGGTCAGGACCAGAGAGGGCTTAGTAATGGACTCCACCAGAATTTTGCAAAGGCTATTAAGGGATTGGAGAGACAGGGCATGACATTCCAATCGGGGATTCTCCTAGCATATTCAGAGACTTAGCTAGTATATTCTCTGGGGTCAGAGTTCAAGATAAATCCCATGAGGTTGAGGACCATGGTGTTAGGTCCAAGGAGGTGGCTTCCCTGTCTCTGAAACTGGTAAGGGGATTGAACAAATAAGTAAACATTCTGTGGCTGGTTAAAGCCAATTTTCTTGCTGTCAGAAAAGGAATTTTTAAGTATAAAAAGGGAGAAGGCTAGAAAAAAACCTGTTGTTTTAGATTGGAATTCAAGACATCAGTGTAAATTCATGTTTCTTTCTGAAGAATATATATGTATTTACGCACACACACAAACACATATTCCCCTAGGTTTTTCAGCTGAAAGAACGTAGCAGCAATAATACCCCATAGAAATGAATACACCTAGTACACAGATCTTGGTTTCTAAATATCACGCTCTACTGAAAAAAACAGGGTCCCTTAAAGAATTGTTTGATTTTCAGGCAGGGGTAGAAAAAGTCTATGATAATTCTAGAATATTATGGCTTGTCAGAAATTAATGAAGTACCCCAAAATGAAGGGCACATTTCAGGAAGACGTAGGATTCTGTTTGAAGGAACTCCCACTGGTGAAATATGTGATAGAGTAACAAAATAAATAATAATCATAAAAAATATAATCCAGTAAGTAAAACTGATAGCTTGAATTCATACTGATATAAATAGATGGTGATTAAATAAATAAGTGAAGGAGATTAGAAATGTCAGCTAACAATGTAGAAGAAATCTTAATTAGAAAATAGTTATTTGGCAACTATGAAAAAATAATTGTTTCAGACAACCATCATCATTAAATACTAATATTAATGAATGAAAGTTTGATGAGGAACAGGATACTTACATGGTCTCAAATATCTTCTCACAAATACTTATTAATTCCTTATTTTTTAATAAGTGCAAAATACTTTCACAATGGAAAAGCTTGGAAGATAACACCCTAGCCAAGTGATCAAAGTGTCTATCACCAGTAGCGGGAAAACTTGGTAGAGCGCACCTCTTGGTGTTATACACTGAAAATAATACAGCTTTATTTTTGTTGCATTCGTGCTTAATATTGATAACTTTAAACTAATTATAATGAAATTTCAAAATAACCCCAGTAATGTAGAAGGACATTCTACAAAGCAACTGGCCCATACTTTTCAACCATCAAGGTCATAAAAGACAAGAAAAGACTAAGAAACTGTTCCAGACTGAAGAAGCCTTAAGAAACATGAAAACTAAATGCAACACATAATTCTCAGTTGGATCCTGAACCTTTAAAAAATATAATTGGATCAAAAGGTGAAATTTGAAAGGAGCCTATGGATTAGATGGTGGATATATGTCAGCATTAATTTCCTGATTTTTTTTTTAAATGCTTATACTGTGGTCATGTAGGAAAAGGTGCTTGCTTTTAAGAAATATATACTGAAATACTAAGGGGCTATATCTGCAACAATTTCAAAGGGTTTAGAAATATATAATAAAAATATATATTATACAGAATAAGGTAAATATGATAAAATGTTAATACTATGAAAGTTGGGTAAAGGATATATGGGAATTTTTTGTGCTTTTCTTCCAATTTTTCTATAAGTATGAAACAAATTCCAAATAAAACATTTCTAAAAGGAGATAGTATATATTGAATGTATTGAAAAATTTATTGTAAAAGCTACTAGCCAAAGAAATGACAAGACATAGAAATGAGAATAGAAGTCTCATACAAAATTACCATGGTTACCAGAGTGGTTGTATTCTTCAAGTTTTTTGGCATCAGAAACAAATATTCATTTGTGCAAAACTAAAAAAATACAAGTTATTACAAACCATAAGGTTGAGCTAGAAATTGGGAAGCTTGAGTTCTGACAATCACTAGCCTGATAGCCTCAGGATGGTCATTCACTTTCCTGAGCCTCGAGATTACTTAGTTATAAAGTGAGTGATTAAATGATAAAGTCCTTTTTATTTTTAAAATTCTGATTCAACTTCCTCCAATTAGTGGTTTAAGTCAAGCTACTAGTGCTCAAATAATGACTAAGTATTTCACTAAACACAGATCAATGATAAAGTTTATTGAACTACTATTTTGGGATGATCCTGAGTTTATTTGAAAATATGGGAAAAAATCTAAAAATACTCTCATATGTAACTTTATATATTTGGTTGTTTTAGATTAAAAGTACTTCTTTGTTTCTCTGGGTGGGTCAGTTGGTTAAGCACCTGACTCTTGGGTTTTGGCTCAGGTCATGATGTCAGGGTTATGAGATCAAGCCCGGAGTTGGGCTCCACACTGAGTGTGAAGCCTGCTTAACATTCTCTCTCTCCTTCTCTTCCCCAACCACTCCCACTTGCATGCTTATGCACTCGCTCTCTCTCTCTCTCTCAAAAACAAACAAACAAACAAACAAAAAAACCCAACAACAACAACAACAAAAAACTTTGTTTCTCAACACATGATGGAATAATCATGCCTTGAGCTGAATTCCAGTAATAACCTGAATCAGGTCTCAGAAGAGGTGATTATCAAGTTGACCACATTTTGCTTCTTAATCCTTTAGTGCACTCTGGGTTCACTAAGCATAGATGATTAGGTAACAAGCTCATGGGTTCATCATTCAGATGACTCAGTAAACCTCTCACCCTTGCCAGTATCTGACATATGCTTGTCATTGGTCACAAGGTCAATTGAGTGATCACATGTGGATATATGATTCCAAATTCATCACGAATAGAAAAATAATTCATAAAGCACATCTGATTCACAATGGGCTAGAAACATCATTTTTCTATGTGAACACAGAACATCAAATTAAGTTTCTGCTGCTTTCACCATATGCTATTAATTTCAGAATCCTCCTCTTTTGATTTAGATTCTGCTCAAATTTTACATCCCTGCCACCTACTACTGTGTCCCTTTAGTGATTAATACCTCTTTAGCTTTGTTATTCTTTTGAGCAGAATTGGGAAGCATAAGATCTAAAATGCACATGCTTCTAGTTCTCCCAAATTTGTAACCTAGGAGAAGGCACTCCCCTTTTCAATTGTCCCAGTGCTATTGTGTCAATGATCCAATATAAAAAGACGCTGCTGTGACTAAAGACCTCTCCAACTGATCATGGTAGTAATATGTCCATCACATTTTCACAAGCGCAATAACTTACACAAAGCTGAGTTTTCAAACAGGATGTTTGTGTATTCAAAAGCATATTTTAAAAAGCCTACTAACCAAAGAATAAAGAAACAAACATGTGGTTTGACATTCACTCTGAATCTTCAAATAGTGATCTCTTCGAAATGCTCTCTTCTGAATGCGATCTCTAATGTGAGTTACTACTGGTGACGAGAAAGCAGTGATCTACAATGAAGCAGCACCCTAACACCTTGAATAGATGATAATGATAGATCTAAAGCATAAACCTTTACACACAAGGAATTTGCCTCGAAAGGAAAGAGTCTCTGGGAACATGGAGAGCTCTCCGGTGAACAGAGGATGACTCAGTGATCGGTTATACGGGATATATTTCAAATGTGTGTGGGTTCTCATTTCCACTCTGTCAGAGGAAAGCCAAGAGACAAGCATATAAGAAGAGAAAGATCTCCTTCTGCTTGAATATTACATTAACCTATGCGCACTTGTGCTCCATTGGTCAGCTTTTTCAGGGCTTGCTGGCACTGAGCACTGCTGACCTGGTAGGTCTGATTATGAATGATCAATGTCCCTATTTGCAATAAAACTCTTTGCACAGATCTGGACCCTCAGCCCTTATTCAGTCATGCAGATAATAACGGCAGTTCAAGGCACTTGCCCATAACTCCAAGCTTCATTAAACAAAGGGAATGTCACCAAAGTCCCTTTAACTGTCTTTTTGCTGCAAGGCAGGAAAAAAAACTGGCCATTCTGATAAAATGGAACTTACAGTGTTAATAAAATGAAGATTTGTATATCCCTGTGCTCTATTTGGCACATATTTCTTGAGCTACTCGTGTTAAAACCAACTTTACTGGGGAGCCGAGCGAGAAATGTAAACAAAGGATACTGAGTGCCTGTGGTCAGATTCTGCTTCAGATGAAAATATTTCAGTGGAATTTTTCAGAGCTGCAACAGGGAAAGGGGTGTTGCCACTCCTCCTCATTCATTACAGACACAACTGGTGTTAGGCTGGCATCTTAAAGCATTGCAGGGTGGGGAAGAATGTTGGATATGGCTCCAAAGGAGTTTGGTGCAGACTTGAAAAAGGGGCCTCTCTGTGGTGAATCAAGTCCTGAAGTCTGCCCACCCTCCAGTCTCTGGAAGGGTGTGAAATTTTGGTTACTCATTTTCTCAGGCAAAGCATGTTAATAAGTCACTGTTGCTTGGGGAGAATGTCAGCATAGACATTCTTTTTTTTTTTTAAAAAATACTTTATTTATTTATTTGAGAGAGAGACAGTGAGAGAGAGTATGAGTGAGGAGAAGGTCAGAGAGAGAAGCAGACTCCCCATGGAGCTGGGAGCCCGATGCGGGACTCGATCCCGGGACTCCAGGATCATGACCTGAGCTGAAAGCAGTCGCTTAACCAACAGAGCCACCCAGGCGCCCAGCATAGACATTCTAATAAGGGAAGGTCATCAAAGACACAGTTGCCTGTCATCACCTTCCTACTCAAGGCTCATCCACCTAATTCACCTAATTCACTTCTAACATCTGCCGTGGCATCGCTCCTGCCTTACCCCAGCACATGAGTCAGTTTCCCTAGCTATTTAGAATACTCATCCACTTTTACTTTACTTTTAGCATCTTCTCCCTTACAATTAGGGAGTGCTTTGACTTGAAACTCACAGGGAAATGAAGTTTTGAATGACAAAATATACTTAGCCAAAGTTTTGGTTCCTTCAAATTCAACTAAATAGGCATTTCTGGATAATAATTGGTCTTTGGAAGTACCAATTCAAGAGAAATGAAAGCAAGGGAGCCTTCGGGCATTGTTGGTGGGAATGTAAATTTATGCAGCTGCTATGGAAAGCAGACGATGGAGTTTCCTCAAAAATTTAAAAGTAGAACCATGATATGATTTAGCAATTGTATTTCTGGATATTTACTCAAAGAAAACAAAAACACTAACTCAAAAACTTATATGCACTGCATGTTCACTGCAGCATTATTTACAATAGTCAAGATATGTGAACAACCTAAGTATCCACTGATGAATGAATGCATAAAGAATATATTCCATGCACAATGGAATATTATTTAGCCATAAAAGAAGAAAATTTTGCCATTTGCGACAACATGGATGGATGGGCTAAGTCACACAGAGAAAGAAAATACCATATAATTTTATTTATATGTAGAATATTAGAAAGAAAGAAAGAAAAGAAAAGAGAAGAGAGAAAGAAAGAAAGGAAGGAAGGAAGAGCTCATTGATAGAGAGAACAGACTGGTGATTGCCAGAAGTAGGGGGTGAAGAGATGAAGAAGATCAAAAGGAAACAGTTTTCTCTTCTGTCTCAAACTTCTAAAATTCTATCTGTTCATTCAAAGCCTAGCCCTGTTTATACCCCCCAAGTCACCTTACAACAATTCCATATGGGAAAAGAAATGTGGAAAATGTCCAAAAAAAGTGGAGAGGGAGAGGATGTGTTAAGTTCACTGGTAATGAAATGAAAAATACAGAGAAATATTATTCCTGAGACATCCTCCTGGAAAAGATGGCAAAAGATGAGTAACCAAACGACCTCAATATGAGTGGCTCAGAGGAGAAACTAAAGAAAGATATTAAAGTCATACCCAAACATTTGAAGTTCAGCTACAGATTGGGAATGTATATTTGATATATTTTGATGTATATTTGATATATTTTTTTTAATCTAAAGGTCAGAAACAGGATCAAGGGGTGGAAGTTAGAAAGTAGTAGATTTTTGTCTCAACCTAAAAAAAAACAAAAAACCTTTTGGATGACTTAAACTACAAAACTATTGCTTGCTCGGAAGCTGCTGTGCTCCCCATGACCATCTATGAAAGATGTTTTAGGAGAAGGTATTGCTAAAATGGATGAGAAATTACTTTTACATGATTTCTAAAACTCCTTCAAACTTTTCAAACTTTAAGAATTCTGTACCTCTATGACAAGTTGAAAGCTAGGAAAGTTTGCCAAGTAAGCAAACAAGAAATTTAACAAGTATTTATTTACACTGCTAATGTCATCTTCAAGGCCAACTTAAGTTTTGTTTGACATTTTCAGTAAGGCATATGTCTCTCTTTTAACCAGGAAGATGCTGTAAACGTTAATTTCATAAACTTTAAGTAATTTTGTTTAAAGAAACTTGAAAAAAAAATCAAGAAATGAGAGTGTACTACTCTGTAAATTGATTCCATTTATGCAAACTCCCTGCGGCGTGAAGCTGTCCATGGTTTAAGTTATGCGGTTTCTTGGCTGTTCAGAGAAGGGTGGTCATGTCAATTCAGTTTGGATAAGAAGCCCATTGTTCTCACTTTAAAGTTCAGGGATAAGATATTCAGAAATATTCTCCTCTTCCCTCCCACTCTTCCAAGGCCTGAGAAGCTTCTGTCCCAAACTATCTATTCAAACTGAAAGACTGACTGAGCTATTCAAAGCTCCCTCCCTGCACTTAGGGCTTTGTGCCGTTGTCCAGCTACATAATACTCTGGTGGATTCCGTACTTCACTCTGCCCCAATACACCTCCCACCGGCTGGAGCACACATTTTAGCATTAGAGCCTCTTTTCCATTACTTTTAATCCGGGCAGCTCAGAGCTTATTCTGTTTTGTTTTAAACGCTGTCTTATGTTCTTGGTCTACAATATTGGGATTTCTTTCCGTGTATTTCTACTAGAATATAAATATAATCTATATTCTATAAATAATAATTCTATTCTAAAAATATAAGTCCTAATAGAATAAACTTTATTTTGTGGGGGATATTAGTCATATACGGTGGGTTGGAACTGATCATGTTTTAGTCTGTATATTTTCTACAGCACTTGGCACAATGCCTTGTAGGTGATAGATGTTCAAATAAGGTATGTGAATTTAATTAATCTCTTTTTTCTACCTAAGAAAGTAAAAACAATGCTGAAATAATGATTATAAAATATCATGCACTAAAATGATCTTTTGATATTTTTCATTCATTTTAATAGTGATTGGAGAATTTACTATTGACATCTATTAAGAGATTTGAAGTACCTGATCATCTACCCTTTAAAATCAACAACCTCAGTTTTCTGAGATGAAAATGAAAAAAGAAAGATGAAAGCCTAACTAAAAAGGGTAAAATTGGTTTTTTAGCAACTCCATGATTTCCCTATATGAACATTATTATTGCTGAGTCACTAAATATTTTCAGCAAAAAGAGTTCTTAGCAACTAACAAGCTCTAACCTCTTGAAGCAAAAGATAGATTATTGTATGCTAAGGAAATGATTTGGTTTTTTGCTTTGTTTCTAAACAAAGGGACCAAAATCTTGGCTAGATTTTTAAAAAGCAAAGTTGGCATCGGGACCCAAGAGTAGGGAAGAGGGATTGAAGAGTAAGGCCTTTCTTCTCTTCTTCAAAATGTTAGTCATTTAGAGAACTTCCAGTGGCACACCCTGAGTTTCTGTGGTAGAACTTACTTAGTGGGTAAAAGATGTAATGAAGTACGGAGGACATCAGCCATGAAGTGTGGAGGATGTTACTCATCTTCCTCAGGTTTCCATCTAGAAGAGGACATTTCCACCCTGTTCCACAGGGAACAAAGCCAGGAAGAGCTACTCAGCCTCTTCCTGAACTCACTCCTCTCAATAGAAGAGTAATTGATCCAAACAATGAATTCAGAAGAAGTAACTGAGTACATTTGGCTCCGTGTCCTAAGTCCCTCATTTTGAGAGCCAGCTTGCCTGAAGAAAGCAAGCTTTTAGGCCTATTCTCCCATGATCTGCTTAGCAGATCAAGACCTGCCTCTGTAAGGGGAAGCCTGTAGTTCTGATGAGACAATGGTTTAAATCAGGTAATATATCAGGAAGCCGTTTCTGGTCACAAATGTAAAGTGACAGTCACTCACTCAGATCTTTTTTTCACATAAAATATATTTTATTAAAATATTGGGAGACAAAATAACTAATTTAAAATATACATATGTGTACTTAAATAGTGTTAAGAGAAATTTAAAGAATTACAAAGTATGATTATAATCACTTACCTTTTTTAATTTAAATTCAATTAGCGAACATAGAGTATATCATTAGTTTCAGATGTAGAGCTCAGGGATTCATTAGTTGTGTACAACACCCAGTGCTCGTCCATCAATTCCCCTCCTTAATGCTCATCAGCCAGCTACCCCACGCCCCCACCTCCCTTCCAGAAACTAGTTTGTTTCCTATAGTTAAGTGTCTCTCGTGGTTTTTCTCCCTCTCTGATGACTTCCCATTCAGTTTTCCCTCCCTTCCCCGATGATCCCCTGCACTGTTTCTTATATTCCACATATGAGTCACTAATTCAACTTTTATGAATAATAAAGATTTCTATTTGTCTGGTTCCTGTGTTGTATCTCACAGTTGTTTCAAAATTTGGGGAAAAAAAAAAAAAGGAGATGAACAGAATAGAAAGTCTCAATTTTTAAGCTCATGAATTAAATAACTACATTATAAGCTATCTTTTGAAATTATAATTATTTTAAAATAAATATGGAAAATTATTAGGTAACTCAGCTTCCAAATTTTCAACATTGAAATCATCTGTATTCATTTTTATACTATGTTTCTTTTAGAAAAACAGAAAAATTTAAATTGTTATTGCTAAACTTGGTATCCATTTTTATGAAGGAAATTTGTATTGGCCAGTGCGTTAACTGAATATATAAATTTATAATTTGGGGCCTTGGAAAGCAGAAGAAGTTTACCAGCTTATTTAAGCTAGCCTCAGAATGAACATTAATTCTCTTGCTAGGAGACATTATGTCCAGGCACACCACATCTTGATCATAACCATATACTTTCAACTATCATCTTCATTATCATGTCAAATAGTATTTTGGGATGCTCTTCAAAATATATTCACATACATTCTTTTATTCAACTCCTTCATTAGCACCATAAATTGGGTAGAGCACATAGTTTTATTTATATTTTAAGAATGAAACAGTTCAAAAAGAGAGATTATGTGACTACTTTAAGTTACTCAGCCAGTAGTAAATAAGCTGCTACTTATATATTTATTATATTCTTATTATTATATTCTCATTATATTACACACTTACAAGGACAGTATTAATTACAGGTGATCTGTGTTTTCTTTGTCTTCTAAGAGCATATTAATTCAATATAATTAAATATATTTGGGGCACCTGGGTGGCTCAGTAGGTTAAAGCCTCTGCCTTCGGCTCAGGTCATGATCCCAGGGTCCTGGGATCGAGCCCCACATCGGGCTCTCTGCTCAGCAGGGAACCTGCTCCCCCCACCCCTGCCTGCCTCTCTGCCTGCTTGTGATCTCTGTCTGTCAAATAAATAAATAAAATCTTTAAAAAAAAAAAAAAAATATATATATATATATATATATTTATTGAGTATCCAGCACATGGTTTAGCCAACACCAACAACAATAATATAGGGCTCTGTGTTAAGTAAATGGATAGATGGATGAATGGATGGCTGGATGGCTGGAGAGATGGAAGGTTGGATGGATAGATATGTGATAGGCATGAAAATAGAAGAATAAGATGTAATCCCTAAGAAGGATAAATGTAATAACACACAAATAGCTAGAATACATGTTGATATGTGCAATAATAGAGACAGGTACATTGTACTAGGGGAACAGATGACAGAAAAATTCATGGTGCTACATTCTTAGATTATGCTACAAATGTACCACAGACCCATTGAAATGTTCTTTATGTTGTAAAGAAAAGAACTGGAAGTAATGAAGCATGAAGGGCCTATTGTCAGAATTTTTCAAAGAAAGATACCTTAGAATCCATGAAATCAACAAAGAATACAGGAATTTGAAAACCCAAAGAACTTAAATGAAAAACCCAGCCCGACACATTTTTATTAGATCAGTGACATCCAGATGGGGTGGAGGGCAGAGGGGAGACACATAATGTCATGTACATGTATATTTAGTGGTAAAAGAAAGCACTGAACCAAGGCATTAACCAGACACATTTCTAACCTTGACAAGAGGGTTGCTGATGAAATGGCCCTTAGGATAAACAACACAATTGGCCTTATTTTGACCGGAGTCAGCAGGAGCTTTTAGCAGGAGTTCTGTCATGTAAATGCCCTTCTGAACGTGAACAGAACACATTGTTCAAGTTGCTCAAACAGAACTGGTGATCAGTAACTGACACAAGAGAACTTGGGTAGAGGCAGAAAAGGGAGAGAGGATCTTTTTCAAGAGGAGTATAGTTGAGTGTTAAGGGGATTTAACAGACTGAAAGGAAACTATTCTGGAAAAGATAATATATGAATCCAAAATACTTTGGCCCTTTAATCGAATATGCTGCTTAGGGAAAAAGCAGTCTGCACCCCAACACCTGCTGGACCTAATGGACTCTGAAATGTTGTTTCAGAATTAATCAAGTCATTTAAAATCATAGCTGCAGTCTCCATTCACTACTCCTGTGCATAAATGTGCTGATCCCGATACTAACCCATGTCGGGTGACTTGAGCAATATATCACCATAATTGCCATTTTAGGGCTGCAAATTGGAGCTAAAATAACCAGATGCAAAAGAGATGGCCATATCATACTCTCAAGATGGATCTTCAAAGTTCAAGGAGAGTTCAAGCATGGAAGAGGCAATAGAAAGGGGTCAAGTGTAAGGGGATTGTTCATGTTCAAGAGGAATTAACTTTACAAATATATTGTTTCTGAGATGGTAATTGTCCCATCTTACAGTTATTCATACCTCATTTACTCTTTGCATTCTCCTCAAGCATTTAATGAAATGAATTTGATTTTGACAAAATATTCTATTTCAAAATTGCCATTAATTTTCAAGATTTTTTATTCTCCTCTAAATTATCTGCTTTAAAGGGATAGAGCCTAGATTTGGGAAATCTTATACTTCCCTCGATAATCTTCTGGCAAGAGTCCATGTTAGTTTCAAATATTTCCTTTCTAGGTTAATCAATTAAATCATTTAACTAAAAAAAAAAAAAAAATCCCAAATTCAAAAGGCTGGGAAAGAGTTCTGTCCCATGATAGTAAAACTAAGACAGTTTTCTAAGTTATCTGTCCAGTTTCTCATTTAGGGGACTGTTGAAGTATGTAAATGAAAGCCTACTGCATTATTTGTTTGTATAAAATTGAGACAGATTTGGGAGCAAGAGAGAATCCCTATGACTACATCAGTGTCAAAGTTGCTAAAAATACCATTATTACTTGCTGTTTTGATCAAATCACCATTTCCATGATATCTGTATAAAGCAAATCACCATAAAAAGGAAGCACAATATACTTGCTACTTCTAGTTCAAAATCCAAATTTGTTAAGGTCCTCAAGGACCTTCATAATCTGAAGCCAACTACTTAACATGCCTTTTTTCATAAGCGCTTGAACCCCAGTTTTTGCAACAACAAATGCTTCATCATTCCCCAAAGAACAAGCTTGTTGAAACCTCCAAGACTTTTCAAATGTTCTTCTCTCAGGATGACATACTTTTCCTCTCTTCTTTTCCAGCTATATATTTAAATTCATTCTTAAATACCCAGCTGAAGTGTCACCAATGTTGTCTGTCCAGCCACTCCAATACAAGGCAGTTAGTGCTTTAGTATCATTTATTGTTGTTGTTGTTGCTCCTTTCCTGTTGTTCACAATGTAAACCTCTACTGCAATTAATTATCACAACACATTACATATGTTTTTTGTGTGTGTGTCTATCATCTTCAATTATATTATGAGGTAACAGAGTAATTTTCATAATTGAATTAATATATTAAGTATAGGTCAAAACAATTAGCTAACTTATAAAGCAATATTAAAATTGGAATTGTTTTGCTGTTAGTATTTCCTAGAACAAGCAATACATTATAACATATCACAGATATTTCTTTGTGTCTAATCTAGAAACTAGAGGGAATATGGGATAAAATATTTTAAGAATAATGATCAAAACTTTACAAAATTTTATAAAAATTATACACTTTCCATTCTCAGAGACTCAAAAACAAACAAAATAAACACAAATAAAACCCCATTAAGGCACGTCATTATTAAATTGTTAAAAACTAATAATAAAGAGAAAATTGTAAATGCAACCAGTGAAAAAGGACATGTTACATAAAACAAGAAAACAAAGATAAGAATAACTTCAAGTATCAAAAACAACACAATGACATTTTTAAAATGTTAAAAGAAAAAATGGTACAAGTGGAATTCTGGTACCTGGAAAAAAGTGTCTTCAAAAATGAAAGCAAAGAAGTATATTTTAGAAAAAAACTAACCTCAGAGAATTTTTTTACATCAAATGTTCATTAAAGGAATGTTAAAAGTAATTCTTCAGGCTAAAGAAAAATAAAACCATATAGAAAATTCAATACACACAGAGAAATTTAGATATACCAATATGGTAAAAATGTGGTAAACATAAATATTTTAGTAATTTATAAAGTTTCTTGAAAAAATAAGCAAATATTTAAAAGTAATAGCAGTATCTTGAGGTTTAAACAAAGGATTAGAGGAGGGAAATGGAAGTATACAACTCTGAGATTATTATGATATGCATAAAAAGGCATAATATTATTTGAAAGTAGATTATAAGGTAAATAATGCACAAACTAAGTAAAACAAAAGAGAAAAAATTCTAATAATACAAAAATATAGCTAAAAATAAACATTACAAAATACTCAAACTAATTCAGATGGAAACAGAAACAGAGGAGAGGAAAAGAAAATATATAAGACAAAAAGAAAACAAATAAGATAACAGTAAAAATAACTTCAACCATATTATTAATTATATTACAAGGGTTCCTGGGTAGGTCAGTCAGTTAAGTGGCCGACTCTTGATTTTGGCTGAGATTATGATTCCAGGGTCCTGGAATATCTTTCTCTCTCTAAAATAAATAAGTAAATCTTCTGAAAATTATTATATTATATATAAATTGTCTAAATTTTCCAGTAAAATAAAAAGATTTTTAAAGTGAAACAAAAGAGCATGACCAAACTATATACTACTAAAAAAAAAAAAATTAAAATGTAAAAATATAGATTAAAAGTAAAAGAGCAGGAAAACAATAAAAAACTATACATGCTAATTAAAAGAAAACTGAAGCTATATTAGTATCAGGAAAATTACACTTCAGGAAAAGAAATATGACAGAATATAAAATAGACACTTCAATATGACAAAAGTCTCAATTAGTTGAGAAGAAAGACTGGTATTAAATGTGTATATGCTAAATAACAGGGCTTCAAAATACTTAAAACAAAAGCTAAAAGAACTGAAAGGAAAATGAGATAAATCCACAATTATAGCTGAAATTTTAACACTTTGCTTCAATAAATTGATACAATACATAAACACACACAAAATAAAAGTATATAAGAATTGACCATCACAATCAACCAATTTGATATAATAGATGTTATAATAAGTCATTCCAACAAAGCAAGCCTGAATTAACTGAACTCTTACAGATAAGTATAGTGATCATAATGGCATTAAATTAGAAATCAATAAAAAAAAAACCTGGAAAGGCCCAAATATTTGGAAATTGAACAACATTCTTCTGAATAACCCATGGAACAAATAAGAAGACAAAAAGGAAAATTAAAAACTATTTGACCTGATGAAAAAAATATACAGCCCATCAAAATTTGTGGGATATAACTAAAGCAGTGCTTAAAGGAAATTTGTTTGTTTAAATGATTATGTTGGGAAAAAAGAATCTAAAATAAATGAATGAAAGTTCTACCTTAAGAAGTTAAAATCAATAGCATATTAATTAGAAAAAATAATGGAAATAATATTGATATGTTAAATTAACACATAACTGAAAAACAACAGACAAATAATAGAAAACAAAAACTGTTCTCTGAAAAAAAAAAAAACTTTGAAAAACCTCTAACTAGACTAATCAAGGAAAAAAGGAAAGAATACACAAGTAAATTCAACAATTTATGTGAAATGAAGAAATTAATTGAAAGAAATTACCAACACTGACATAAAACAACCCTATATCTAGTACAGAAATTGAATTTGTAAATAAAAACATTATCACAAAGGAAACTACAAGCCCAAATAGCTTTAAGTTGATATCTACAGTTAAACAGTTAAGTTTGTTTAAGTTAAGGAAGAACTAGTCTTAGTTAAGGAAGAAATCGTCTTAATGCTATAGGAAACATCTTAGAAACTAAAGGAGGGAAAGAACACTTCCAGACTCATTTTAAAAGGCCAGCATTAAGATCTCCTACTATTAATGTATTCATATCAATATGACTTTTTATCTTGATTAACAGTTTTCTTATATAAGTCCTAGCAACAGCAATCAGACAACAAAGAGAAATAAAAGGTATCCAAATTGGCAATGAAGAAGTCAAACTCTCTCTCTTCGCAGAT
Source organism: Lontra canadensis (assembly GCF_010015895.1). Classification (NCBI taxonomy): domain Eukaryota; kingdom Metazoa; phylum Chordata; class Mammalia; order Carnivora; family Mustelidae; genus Lontra; species Lontra canadensis. The sequence goes on from NW_022630995.1 coordinate 3,884,207, forward strand.
GACATGATTCTTTATATGGAAAACCCAAAAGACTCCACCCCCAAACTACTAGAACTCATACAGCAATTCAGGAACGTGGCAGGATACAAAGTCAATGTACAGAAATCAGTGGCTTTCTTATACACTAACAATGAAAATACAGAAAGGGAAATTAGAGAATTGATTCCATTTACTATAGCACCAAGAACCATAAGATACCTGGGAATAAACCTAACCAAAGAGATAAAGGATCTGTACTCGAGGAACTACAGAACACTCATGAAAGAAATTGAAGAAGACACAAAAAGTTGGAAGACCATTCCATGCTCTTGGATCGGAAGAATAAACATTGTTAAAATGTCTATACTGCCTAGAGCAATCTATACTTTTAATGCCATTCCAATCAAAATTCCACCGGTATTCTTCAAAGAGCTGGAGCAAATAATCCAAAAATTTGTATGGAACCAGAAGAGACCCCAAATCGCTAAGGAAATGTTGAAAAACAAAACTGGGGGCATCACGTTACCTGATTTCAAGCTTTACTACAAAGCTGTGATCACCAAGACAGCATGGTACTGGCATAAAAACAGACACACAGACCAGTGGAACAGAGTAGAGAGCCCAGATATGGACCCTCAACTCTATGGTCAGTTAATCTTTGACAAAACAGGAAAAAATATACAGTGGAAAAAAGACAGTCTCTTCAATAAATGGTGCTGGGAAAACTGGTTAGCTATATGTAGAAGAATGAAACTCGACCATTCTCTTACACCGTACACAAAGATAAACTCAAAATGGATAAAAGACCTCAACGTGAGACAGGAATCCATCAGAATCCTAGAGGAGAACATAGACGGTAATCTCTTCGATATCAGCCACAGCAACTTCTTTTAAGATATGTCTCCAAAGGCAAAGGAAACAAAAGTGAAAATAAACTTTTGGGACTCCATCAAAATCAAAAGCTTCTGCACAGCAAAGGAAACAGTCAAGAAAACAAAGAGGCAACCCACGGAATGGGAGAAGATATTTGCAAATGACAGTACAGACAAAAGGTTGATATCCAGGATCTATAAAGAACTCCTCAAACTCAACACACACAAAACAGATAATCATATCAAAAAATGGGCAGAAGATATGAACAGATACTTCTCCAATGAAGACATACAAATGGCTATCAGACACATGAAAAAATGTTCATCATCACTAGCCATCAGGGAGATTCAAATTAAAACCACATTGAGATATCACCTTACACCAGTTAGAATGGCCTAAATTAGCAAGACAGGAAACAACATGTGTTGGAGGGGATGTGGAGAAAGGGGAACCCTCTTACACTGTTGGTGGGAATGCAAGTTGGTGCAGCCTCTTTGAAGAACAGTGTGGAGATTCCTCAAGAAATTAAAAATAGAACTTCCCTATGACCCTGCAATTGCACTACTGGGTATTTACCCCAAAGATACAGATGGAGTGAAAAGAAGGGCCATCTTTACTCCAGTGTTTATAGCAGCAATGGCCACGGTTGCCAAACTGTAGAAAGAACCAAGATGCCCTTCAACGGACGAATGGATAAGGAAGATGTGGTCCATATACACTATGGAGTATGATGCCTCCATCAGAAAGGATGAATACCCAACTTTTGTAGCAACATGGACAGAACTGGAAGAGATTATGCTGAGTGAAATAAGTCAAGCAGAGAGAGTCAATTATCATATGGTTTCACTTATTTGTGGAGCATAACAAATAGCATGGAGGACATGGGGAGTTAGGAGAAGGCAGTTGGGGGAAATTGGAAGGGGAGGTGAACAATGAGAGACTATGGACTCTGAAAAACAATCTGAAGGGTTTGAAGAGGTAGGGGGGTGGGAGGTTGGGGGAACCAAGTGGTGGGTATTAGGGCACGGACTGCATGGAGCACTGGGTGTGGTACAAAAACAATGAATACTGTTATGCTGAAAATAAATTTAAAAAATGATTAAAAAAAATAAAAAATAAATAAAAGGCCAGCATTAATTACTTTGATACCAAACCATAGAAAAATGTAACAAAAATAAGACACACCTCAGACCAATAACTCTGATGAATATAAATGCAAAAAATCTTAATGTACGATTAACAAATGAAATTCAGCAACATTGAAAAGATTAATACATAATGATGAAGTAGAGTTTACTCAAAGAATGTACAGTTGGTTTAACATTTGAAAATTAATCAATTTACTTAACCAAACTCGGACATTAAGGAGAAAAATTATAGTCATCTCAATAGATACAGAAAATCCATTTGAAAAAATTCTACCACAATCACATTAAAAACTATCAGCAAACTGGGAATAGAAAAGACTTCATCAATCTAATAAAGGATACCTATAAAAAACCTACAAGTAACATCATGTTTAGTGGAGACAGATTGAACAATTTCTCCCTAAAATAGAAAACAAAGCAAGGATATTCTCTTTCACTACTTCTATTACATATTGAGTTTGGAGAGTCCACTCAGTACAATGAGGCAAGACAAACAAAAAGCATGCAGCATGGTACGGAAAAGGCGAAATTGTCTCTGCACACATGTGATTTTATACATAGACAATCCTATAGAATCTGAAAAAAAAAAACTAACAAAACTAATAAGAAATGTTAACAGTCACAATATACAAGGTCTATATAAAAAATTGTATATCTAAATACTTGGAGCAAACAACTGGAAAACAATTTTAAAAATTCATTTTACAATAGCATTAAATATGAAGTATTTAATGATAAGTTAAACAAAATATATGAACTATCTATACAGTGACAACAACAAAAACATTGCTGATAGAAATTGAAGAAAATTTTGGGGTGCCTGGGTGGCTCAGTGGGTTAAAGCCTCTGCCTTCGGCTCAGGTCATGATCTCAGGGTCCTGGGATCGAGCCCTGCATCAGGCTCTCTGCTCAGTGGGGAGCCTGCCTCCCTCTCTCTCTGCCTGCCTCTCTACCTACTTGTGATCTCTCTCTCTCTGTTAAATAAATAAATAAATTCTTTAAAAAAATTTAAAAAAAAATAAATCAAAGAAAATTTAAAGGAAAGCTTGAAAAGAGGAAAGATTGGAAGATTCAATATTTTAAGATGTAAATCTTTCCCACATTGATCTATACATTTGACAGAATCCCTTACAAAATCCCATCAGGACTACTTTGAGGAAATTTACAAACTTATTCTAAAAATTTAAATACAAAGAACCCAAAACAATGCAATTTTGAAAAAACAAAAGTAAAAGACATACACTACTTCATTTAAAAATATACTGTAAAGCTATCAAGAATCAATACAGCTATTCAAATCAATCAATACTGATCATAGGGTACAATGGAATAGAATAGTCGGTCTAGAAAAACAGCTACACATGAACTGATTTTCAACCACAGTGTCTATGAAATTTGATGGAAAGGAACAGCCCATTCAACAAATAATGCTAAAACAGCTTAACAACAAAAGTTGGAAAAGTGAATCTCGCCCATTAAGCACAAAATTTTTACCTAAAATATATCTTAAATGTAAATGTAAAAGTTCAATTAAACCTATAAAATTTCTAAAAACAATAGGAGAAAACTGTCATGAACTTTATAGCCAAGTTTTCTTAGATAAGACCTAATGTATTACTAAAGAAAAACCTGATAAACTGGACTTCATTAATACTAAAACTATGAGCATTAAAATTTTCCCAAAATATAAATAAAATTCTTATAACACAATACTAAGAAAATGAGTTACCCAATTCTTTAAATGGGCAGAAAATTGACATTTCACAAAGTAGATATATGAATGGTCAATAAGGGCAAGAAAACATTCTCAACACAATTTATGCTCCTGGCCAAGATGGAATTATAGAGAAAAGATTTTTTTCTCACCCCTGAACAACTAAAAAACTGGATAAATATGTAAAAAAATGGTGCTCAATATACTGGAAATCAAGCAATGAGAGATCAGCTAATCTAATAAGATTATCCCTATCATTTGCCCAGGATACCAACTAGAGAAAATTTCCAGGCCATGGCACATAGTAAGGGAAATCAGATGAGACACAAAAGTCTTCTTGAGTTGGAAAAAAAAAAATGTTGAATGCCTTTGGAGGCTAAGACAGCCAATCTTTATAAGCAGAGCAACAAAGAGAAGAAAACTACAAAGACAGAGAATTCTAAGGCTCTGAGGAAGGTCTCCCCCAACTATTCAGGATTTATGAGAAGAAACTACAAAAAAACTGGAGAAAAAAGATCTTAAAGCATTAGAAAGAACAATCCCTGGAGTATACACAGAGCCAGAGTAAATGTCTGTTCTCCCCAGACAGAGTGTTTTCACCAAACCATCGTGTTCTTATACTTCATGGGGCATTTGATAGGTTATTGACAAGTGTTTTCCCTCAGTAGTGGGGTAAATTAGCCATAGACTAAGTTGTGTTAGGGGCATTCTCAACAAAACTTAAGAGCAAGAAATGAAAGTTACGGTTTCCAAGTAACTTCACAACATAAATGCATAAATTATTAAGAATATTTATAGGAATGCAAGATATCCAGGATCCAACAAATTAAAATTCACAATGTTTGGCATCAAATTAAAAGTTAAAAGGTATGCAAAGAATTATCATAATGAGAAAAATCAACAAATTCAATCCAAAACAAAAATGACAGAGATGACAAAATGTACACATATATTAAAAGTTATTATAACTGTATTCAATGTGTTTTTTTAAAGTAGAGAAAAAAATGACACGCTAAGAAGAGTCATGGAAGACATATTTCTTAAAAGGACCTAAATTGAATTTCTAGAGTTGAAAACAATGTCTGATATAGGAAACATACAACTGATAGGATTAACAGAGTAACTACTGTGAAGAAAAGATTAATGAGATTGAAAATGTAGTCAAATAAAAAAAGCTAACCAAGAGTACTAATACTAAACATTGCTTATACTAAACATGAAGTAAATAACATCAATGCAACTACTAAAGTAAGAGTGAAGTATAAGTAACAATCTAAAAAAGGAGATAAAATTGAATCATTTTTTTAAAATATCTATTGGGACACCTGGGTGGCTCAGTTGGTTAAGTGTCAGACTCTTGATTTCCACTCAGGTCTTGTCATAGGGTAGAAGGATTAAGCCCACATCCGGTTCTACACTTGGAGGGGAGTCTGCTGGATATTCTCTCTCTCCCTTTTCCTCTGAACCCCCACCTGTACTCTGTCTTGCTTGCTCTCTCTCTCAAATAAATAAACCTTAAAAAAGAAGAAGAAGGAGGAGGAGGAGGAGGAGGAGGAGGAGGAGGAGGAGGAGGAGAATATAAAAAAACTTGGGGGCACCTGGGTGGCTCACTTGGTTGGGCAGCAGACTCTTGATTTGGGGTCAAGCCATGATCTCAGGGTCCTGGGATGAGCCCTGTGTGGGGCTCCAAGCTCCTGTTCAGTGCCCAGCAGGGAATTTGCTTAAGGATTCACTCTTCCTCTGCCCACCCTCCGCACCCCTGGCTCACACTCAATCTTATTCTCTCTTTCAATCAAATAAAATCTTTTGAAAAAGAATATAGTAGACTAGAACTCTATCAATAAAATTGATACAATTGGCATTTGTAGAATACTCAACCCAACAATAGCAGAATATGCATTCTTTTCAAGTGCACATGGATCATTTACCTAGATAGAAATATATTTGGGGTCATAAAACAAGTATTGTAAACATAAAAGATTTCAAGTCATATAAGGCATATTAGGTATATTGTCTAACCACAAACTAAATTAGAAATCTATAAAAGAAAAGCATCTAAAAAATTCCCGAATAACAGGGGCACCTGGGTGGCTCAGTTGTTAAGCATCTGCCTTTGGCTCAGGGCATGATCACAGGGTTCTGGGATCGAGCCCCATATCAGGCTTCCTGCTCAGCTGGAAGCCTGTTTCTCCCTCTCTCACTCCCCTGGTTGTGTTCCCTCTCTCGCAGTGTCTCTCTCTGTCAAATAAATGAATAAATAAATAAATAAATAAATAAATTCCTGAATAACAAACTTCTAAAGAACTCATGGATCAAAGAAGAAATCAAGAGAAACTAGGACGTATTTTGAATCGCATGTAAATGAAAACTACAACATATCAGAATCCATGAAATGTTTCTAAGGCGATTCTTAGAGGGAAATATATAGCACTAAGGTCTCTATTAAAATCGAAGGTCTCAAATTAATTACCTCAAGTCCTCAGAAAAGGAAGAACAATTAAACCACAAGTATTCAAAGGAAAATAGTAAAAATCAGATCAGATGTCAACTTAAATAGAAAACAAAAAAATCAGTGCTTCTCAAAGTGCTTCTTTAATAAGATCAATAAAATCAACAAACCTCTAACAAGCCTAATGAGGAACAAAAAAGAGAGAACACAAATTACCCATACAGAGGAGGGACAGAGGCCGCTGAGCTACAGACTCCGCACATACTGACAGAGTACTGAAAGAGTAGCACAACAACTGTGCTCCAGTCACCTGACATCATGTACCAAATGGACAAATTCCTTGAGAGGCACAACTGCCAAAGCTCCGTCAAGGGGAAATACAGAATCCAAATAGTACTATATCAATTACAAAATAGAGTCTTTGGTAAAGAATAACTCTCCTGGTAAGACTGTGCTAATACTTATACTATACTGATGGGAATATAAATTGGTATATTCTTTCAAGATGGCAACTGCGATATGAACTAAAACAATATAAATAATCTCATATTCTAGCCCAATCAGATTTGCCCAGCATTTCTGTTTAAGGATGTTAATTATCCCTGTATTTGTAGTAGTGAATAAATGGAAACAACCTTGATAGCCAACAAGAATGTAAGTATAATACACTAATATGATAAGTACTTGCAGACCCAAAGAAGTCACGTTCTAGAAAGCGTATGTTCATGAAAATATCCAAATATTACAGTAACTATTATATTTGGTATGACTCCAAGTTTATAAAAATATATGCTTGGGGCATAAAAAAAAGCCTTGACATATACTAAGATTTTATATATTTCTTTCTGCATGCTAATCTTCAAGGGGACTGCTCTTTTCTTAATACTTCTTAAATTGTCTATCCTAAGAATTACTTCTATAATCAGAAATTACTTTTTATGAATATAAAAGTAAATTTTCTTCTTCCTTTTAGTCAAAAGATTTCACTAAGCGTTCTTCCTGGCCTCAGCCAGCACATTATACCTGCTCCATCTGCTTCCCCAGTAACCCGGGCAGGATACTAATATGTCTCCTCACCTGGGCTTTGATGGAAAAAACTAGGTCCTGCCCACTGAGGTACACCAGGAATGCTCAGAGGTGGAAAAAGACTGGCTGAAAAGACAAATAAAAGTCAATCCAGGAAACATGAAGAGGTCCTAGACAAGAAGTGGGGTAAGAGAAATGCCTTTTTTCCCCATATTAACCCCATAAACACCGGTGCATATAAACATATTTATGTTGGGTTGTTTTTTCTCCCTCCAGCTTTATGAGAATAAGAGCCAACTGATGCTTTCAATCACCTACTATTGTTTATAAGATTGGTAATCAGACCACACTACTGAAAGTCGCACAGACTCTGCTTTGTAACTGTCTCAATTCCAGTCCCTTGGTGTTTAAGAGCCAGCGAAGCATGATGAGAGAGAAGTTGTCTGGGATTAGACTCCCTGAGGTAAATGCTAGCTAAAACACCAGCTCCAGAACCTAGAACAAATAACCTAAGCTCTCTGTGCCTCAGTTTCCCTATGTATAAAATAAGGATGTCATTAGCATTAAATGAGCTAATATATGCACATGTGCTTAAAACAGTCTATAATAAAGTCTACATATGATCCTGGTAAAGTAAAACCATAAAGATTATATATTACCCAGGACATGTGGCAGATACACTTCTTGAATAGTGTTTATTGCAAACATGGAAGACTCAGTGAGTCACCTCATCTTTTGTCAAAGTGTTCATATTCACTGGAAAAAAATCTTTAAGAAATTAATTAATCCAAATAGGTTTCTTAGGCTTTCAGTTTTCATATAACCACTAAAAATAGTCAACCTCATTCCTGTTTTAGCTTGCTTTAGACACCAAATCTGAACAATGCAGAAGACTATAAATCTAAAAACCATGTTATGCTAATGAGAAACCTTTTACAGTAAATATCTAATTATTCTTTATCAAAGTACAATTTCATCAAATTACAACTTTACAGTTGCAACATGGTAGTTTAAGACTGTAGACAGAAATAATTAAAAGACTTCTAGTTCCTTTCTGCTATCAGGTATTTGCAAACTTATGGTTTCTAAATTAATTCAGCTATTGAGATCAAAGAGAAGTGACAGATTTCCATGTCTGATGCTTGCACTTGCTCTCCTTCTTTCTCTCTCTTTGTGAGTGTGTGTGTGTGTGTGTGTGTGTGTGTGTGTGTGTCACCAACAGTCCCCGTATGTCAACAGAGAAATAGTGCTTAGAGGAAAATTTGGTGTGGAGATTGGGTCAGAGGCACAAAATGACATGTTTGTGACAGGCACAAACTGTTGTTTTACCTCATCTGCAAGATTTTGTTTTTGTTGTCTTTTTCAGCCTCAGTAGAGTCTTATATTCAATATTAAATGCCAAACAAGCCCCCTATGACATTCTGGAAAACTCGTCCTATCTTAATAGTGGCAGAGTCAGTGGCTCAGAGCAGCCCAAATGGGCCAAGGGAACACATGGCAGCTGCAGCTGCAAAACAGAGAGAGAAAGAGAGAGAGAGGAGTCACTTCCTTTTTCTAAGCACCAAGTGCCAACTATGGCTCCTACATACAACCAACACTTTTGGCAGAGCTTCTGCATATTAGGTGTGCAAAAGAGTTGCCTGTAGGCTTGTTTAAAAAAATAAGTAAGCCTCTAAGGGAAGGAAGAAAACGACAATTAATTAAGCCATAGACCTAAGGGGATAAGAGGTTTCCATTTCCACCTCTATTACTAAATCAGATTTAATTTAAAAATGAGAATTGTCAATTTCAATGTCAAATGAGTCCCATTCACTGCATGTCTGTTCTTCCCAGCTGTAATTTACTATGCATGTTGGGTTTTATGCCTTCTGAAGAAAACTTTAAGTTCAGAGTAAAACTCGTCCTGTATATAAACATATCTCAAAAGAAGAATATGTAGGAAAATCCCCAAATATCTAAGATTTCCTTTCTGTCATAAATACTGTCATTAATTAAAATGTCCTGGGCAGCCACCAGATGCATGGAACTATTCCAGGAACAATGTAACAAGATTTGACATGTGTCTCCAAACAAAAAACAAGCTTAGGGTTTAAATATTTCAGGTAAATCTACTTTTTCTTACCTAAATTACCCAAATTGTCATATCAAATGTTCACTTATATTTTTGATGACAGCTCAACTTAAATTATAAGTGGTTTCAACTGAAGTACCAAGAAATCTCCTTTTGGAATGAAAAATAATAAATAAAAAATAAATGAATAAATGCCTCCACCATTGTCTATATCATCATCACCTCTAGTAGTTTCAGAGCAAGAATAAAAACACTAATGGGGTACCTGGGTGGCTCAGTGGGTTACGGCTCTGCCTTCGACTCAGGTCAGGATCTCAGAGTCCTGGGATCCAGCCCTGCATCAAGCTCTCTGCTCAGCAGGGAGCCTGCTTCCCCCTCTCTCTCTGCCTCTCTGCCTACTTGTAGTCTCTGTCTGTCAAATAAATAAATAAAATCTTAAAAGAGAAAAAGAATAAAAACACTAATATCATTAAGTAATGGTACTTAAATTGCATTGTCTTTCAAAAATTCTAAACATTGTTATGGGTAGCAGCAAAGTAATTCATGGCAGATGGACATGGATTGGTTATTACTAATTTCTTTTAAATTCCTAGTTACAATTGAGACAATTTTATTAGAAGGGTGTCATATAATTGCAATGTCTTTGTCATGTCTTAGAAGAAATTAAAAGTAGATGTTATTGATATAACTATTCATATCAATGTGCTCCTATTCTTTGCTGTTTAAAATTTTTACGAATTTCCATGAATTTGCCAATGTTACTTGGAGGCACATTTGGTCTCCTAGGGAAGAATGTATGTTACACCTCTATGAGGCGTGTCTGTGGGGGTGGAAGTGAGGGCAAGAGGGTGACTTGAGATAATCATTGCTAAAATGTTTTATTTGCACATGATAATTTCTCCTTTCATAAATATCAGCAAATATGCTTCTTTCCCCTCTGTCTCTCCCTCTCGCTCCGGATATCAGGCAGATAAGAGTTATCAGTAAAGGTCATCCTCAATTTCTGTACAGAAATGATCTGTCTCCGGTATGTAATAAACATTTATCCATGCCTTTATTAGCTATATTGAAGCTGACAGTTCTGTTAAACCATTTTCTTTCATTTTGCTAGGTCATGACGGTTAATGCTGCTAAAAAATCTCATCACTGCTTTTGATCACTGTATTGTCTTCCCTGTATTATCAGGATTTTGTGAAGGTAAGCACTGGCTGGAATGACCTATTAAAGTTACAGCCCGTTGAGTCTCTGGGTTTTTTTTCTTCTCTCTTTTCATCACAATAAAAAGGCAAAGGAGTGCAAAGAATAAATTTTCCTCAGAAGGTTATATTTAGCTGGGTAGTTGACATGTTCAGTCAACTCTCAATTTTCCACAGCAAAAAGGACCCAAAGCATCAAATAAAAGTGAAAGCCATACGTAATCCAAAATCTTCATTTTGGCTGAATCTTTTACTAGTGTCTGTTCAGGATCTAAGACAACTTCACATTTTACTCAAACCCCTTTCTCATCTCCAGGGATCGGTTCTGTAGAAGTAGACAGGGGGAAAAAAAAAAAAAAAGCAAAGCAAGAACCTATCCATTGAATACACATCCTCAGACAACTGAGATGTGCGAAAGAAAACAAGATGCATGATGCAAAGTACAATCTGAATCTGTGCCTTTCCATTTTTCCCTTATCCAAGCTTCTTTAACTTTCCCCCTTACTCAAAAGAATTTTTAAGAAATGCTTTTTTTTAAAGAAATGGGAAACAACAAAATAGCCATGAAAATACCTGCCTTTATTAATGGACGAAAGATCTTATAAACTTACCAAACAGAGGTTAATTGTCAATTTCAAGAAATTACAATTCAGGTCAATTAAAAAATAAACAGTCTGAAATTTCAAACATGTTTCCTTTCAGTAAAAGTAACATTTATTGAGTTCCTAGTACATACCAGACACTTTGGGAGATTCTAGGAATATAAAAATAGAAATGACTCATTTCTGCTCTCAAGTAGCTCATAAACAAGGAGTCACACAAATAGGTATTTAAAATACATAGAGTGATAGTCAAGCACAGAGAAGAAGCATCTTCCCCAGCCAGGGATATCATGAAGGGCTTCCAAGGAAAGAGGAGGTTCAAAACAAATCTTAAAGGCCTAGCACAGTTACTCAGCTGAAGAAGCAGAGTGGGGGGAAGGCATCCCAGGCTGAGGGAGTAGTAGTATGAGCAAAGGCAGGAATATTCACAGTTCTGTGAATTCACAGAACCACTGGGATCTCCAAGTTGTCAGAGTACAGTGATCATAAACTTGGGGAACAAGAAAGGGAAGGAAAAACAACTGATGAAACTGGAGAGCTGGGGAAAGTCCAAGTCTTTGTGGGCTGTGTAACAAATTTAAATCACTAATCTTTCCCACATCATTTATATGCAATAAAGTAAAAACCAGTATGACATTGAAATTTCTTTGTCTATTTGTTCTTTCAGTTATTCAGGAAGCTTTGGGGGTTTTGTTGTTGTTGTTTTGGGTTTTTTTTAGCATTTACTATAAACCAGGCACTGTTCTAGGTGTCAGTGGTACAGCGATGAACAGAGCCAAGTCCTGAATTCATGGTGTGTTCATTTTGAGGGAGAGAGAAAGACAGTAAGAACACTGACAAATCACATCGGCAAAGATAACAAGTTAGAGGACATTGAAGCTCTAGTCTTTAGAAATAAAGCAAGGCTGAATGGAGAGGGTAGGGATGTGAAGTGAGAAAATGGAGAGCACGGTGAGTTATTTTAGACAGAGTGGCCAGGACAAGGAGTCTCTGAGAAGGTGATATTTGAGTAGAAACAAAGGAAATATATTTGAGAATTGTTTTCAAAGCAGAGCTGGTCACAATGCAAAGATTCTGAGAGGCGAGGGTGTTTGGCAAGTGGTAGCAAAGGCAAAGGGGCCAGCTGGGAGAGGAGCAAACAAGGGAGAAGACAGTGAGGGGAGGTGAAGTGCAGAGAGATGCAGATTCTTGCCGAGTGCCCAGTTTTTCAAACTTTTTGGATAATGATCAAAAGTAACAGATTTCACATGACAAATACATGTGTCTTAGATACTGAAATAGAGGTATTAAAAACATTTCAGAAAACAATATTATGTGCAGTACACTCTATTTTCATTTCCACTTCATCTTTTAAGCAATTCTGATCACAATCCATTAAATTCATCTTAAAATCTACTAATGGGCCACAACGTAGAGCATGGAAACAATGAGACAGGGTCACATAGACATTTAAAAAAAAAACACATTCTCAGGGCACCTGGGTGCTCAGTCATTAAGCATCTGCCTTCAGCTTGGGTCATGATCCTAGGGTCCTGGGATCAAGCCCCACATCAGGCTCCCTGCACAGTGGGAAGCCTGCTTTTTCCTCTACCACTCCCCTGCTTGTGTTCCCTCTCTGGCTCTCTCTCTCTCTCTCTGTCAAATAAATACATAAATAAAAATCTTTTTAAAAATAATAAAAAAATACATTCTCATTAGGGTACACAACACATGGCCCAGTCCAGGCATCCTAATATTGTTTGTTGAATGAATGAATGAATGAATGGTGAATGAACAAATGAATAAAATAATTGAAAGTTATTTATAAGGCCCAAAGTGTGAGGACTTCAAATTGGACATTTCTATGCCAAAACAAAACTCTTAACAACTGCATTATGTTGAGATTATTACTTGTCACCAGGTACACCAGAATGTGCCCAGAATTTAACGGGGTATCAATGTCAATCACTTCTCAAAGTAGACAAAATTTTCTCAGGGAAGCCTTTCCTGGTGGCAAAGGAGAGTCCTTAAAATCTAGCTTTAAAAAATAGGAACATTATTCTGGAACCCCCTGGAACCGCTATCTTTTTCTGAATAAAAATATAAATAAAATTTAGGAGTAAGCCCCTGAAGAGATTGTTGTTTTCATGGAAATTAATTTCTTCTGCCAGTATGTGATTTCCAACAAAAGCCTGCAAAATCTGTAGATACAAGTGTGAGCATGTGCCAGAACTTCTGACTAGCACTTTCGAATTTTTTTTTAAGAATTGTATGTGAAGGGAACAACACTCTTCATGAAGTTAGCATGTTTTCTGTAAGAACTAAATTGGAAATTCAGAAAATCTGATCGTTACTATGTAGAATATTAACAATCATTAAAATAAGTGCCAGACAGTGTTCTAAGCAATTTGTATTTATTATTTCAATTTATTAAATCCTAACAATAACCCTGGGGAAGTACAAGTGCTATCCCTAAAATAGGAAACTGAAACACAGAGAGCTAAAATAATCCACTATGTGCCATGCACTGCAACACCCTATAGGTATTAGCTTACTTAACCTTCATATCAGCCTCATTTTGTACAGAAGGAAACTTGGGCACAAGAAGGTACAACTTGCTTTGGATCGTGCAACTACTAATTGGCAGATGGAGTCCAGGGCAGCGTGCTCCAGAGTCCACGCCTCTCACGACTGTGCCATTCTGCCTGCTTTAGCAGTAAGGTCTGTGCCAAGTGAGCACTATAAAATGTGATGCTTGCCAAGTGGGACTTAAAAGAAAACGTGAGCTTCTCAGGAGGAACCGGGGGCCCTGCTATACCTATTCGACATCAATCATTAGATGACAATTTTAATACTCTTACCACCAAGGACTCAGCAAATGTAACTTATGGAAATTTTATCTTATACTTGCCCCAATAAAATTCTCTACTAGAACTTTTAAATTATCTTCAGCCTAAATTAATTTAATTATTAATGTCTCTCTGCATCTGCTTTTTCTTCTTATCTCTTACTTTCTTTAGACCCAAGTTTAGAACACTGTGACTTTTAAAATCGAAAACACACACATCACGTGGAACATTCTTTGTTTCTATTTCACATCTCCTTTTTAAAGCTGATCATTAGATATCTAGCTTTCAGTGTCAGAGAGAGAAGCAGACATCTACATGTATGTCCACCACAGCATTTACAGCTCTTACTGAAAAGGAAGAATTTCCTTCACGCTCTCCTTCAGCTGCTGTTCTCTCATTCAGCACTTCATACACACACACACACACACACACACACACACACACACACACACACCCAGGGCATTACTCTTGATGATCTACTCCTTAACCTAAACTACATTCTTTGTTATCATGATAATGGTCATATTACTGGTCAGAATCTATTTCCTAAAGAATCTTTGCTCTCCTTGGGGACTTTACCATAAATATACCAATAATAATAATTCATGTACAAATGCTCTATCAAGCCAACTACAAGATGAAGATTGGTAATGATAACTCTTTGCACCACCCTGAGTACAAATGCAAGCAGAAAAGTGCACAGAATATGACAATGTCCTGTGACCTTCATGCATGAGGTCGCCAGACTCCAAAACAAGAAATAAGACCCCTGTGGTCATGAGAATCTCAAAGGAACATTTCAAACCACAACCGGACATTTCTTAATGAACTCACATTGCTTAAACTCTGCTCTGAGGTATGCCCCCCCCCAAAAAAAATCGCTTTATCAACAGGTAAATCTTTCAAATTCTTAAATTCAGCAGCTGAAAAAAAAAGTAACTGAAATATCCACTTTCCCATGGTATATAGTATTTTAAACCAGGCCATTTTCCGTGAGAGCTTCCCACTGTTTGGATTGAAATGAATAAAAACAAAGGACCAAATGTTTAGTATTTTTTGTTCTTCTTAAAACTATTTCTTGGAGACAATTCATGACATCAAAAACCACAGTGATCAAGTCATCTTAATTTAACACTATACTCTGCTACTTCCATAACCTTGGGTAAGCCACTATTTCCCAACTGATTTAGACAATCAGTTTTACATAGAAGAAAGTATAATAATCTTTTTTTCCCCTTTCCTCTCAGAAATACCCTGAAACTCCCTATAACAACTTTCCTCCAAATGTTTGTTATAGCATGATGTTATGGGATAAAAATGCAATAAAATCTTTCATGTAATGCAGATGAAGACAAATCTTCTTTACAGATATTCTATACCATACTATGTCAACATAGAGCAGAGTTCACATAATCTATTTTCAAATGATAATGCCTTTAGGACTTCTGGAAGTTATTCTCTGCATTGATACCAGGAAAGATACGAGAGTAGGAATTCCATGAAAGAATAATTTTTCTCTTCTATTTAGCATTTCAACATGATAGCTTTAAGTCCCACCTGATATTGAGCAGAAATTTAGATGAAAGAGTTAAACCCACTGCATGTATATATACATATATGTATATCTCCAGTTAAACGTTCAAAACAAACTAAGAATGGGGTTGCACGTGGCAACTCCCATGTATCTGATCTCTATCATTTAGTCAATGTGTCATTCCTACTTTTCGGGAAGAGACAAGTAGTCAATAAGAAGAAAAACTATTGATCTGCTAACAACTTTAATATAACCTTAATTCAACAGAAATAAATTCTGTTCAAAACCCAGAAGTCTCCCTCGGTGTAACAGTTACATTACTGACTCCCAGGCAAAACAAAAATCCTGCCCCTAAGCCATTACCAGCATGATCCTTATTTGAAATCTTACAGGCTGTTCAAGGGACTACCCTGATGGTTTGGCCAAAGGGAAACAACACATGGAGTAGCTTGATGCAGGCCAAGCAAAATGGAGCCTCCCAGTATGAGAATATTAAATTATTATGGCTGCGACAGGGGGTGCAATTGTTAGCGGCCCCCTCCCATGTATGGCCTTGCTCCTTTCTTCCCCGCAGTGAGTGTTCATTGTCGTAGATAATATTCAAATGCTTTGATAATAATAAGATTGTCAAGATATTAGCAGGAAACTTTCAGTAGAAACTCGGTTTTCAAAAGCCAGCTGTGTTCTCCCCCGACTGCACTTCCTAAGAAAATGCCTTCAAAAAGCAAAATTTTTCCTATTTAAAAATTAGGATAAAGTTCCTATTATATGTAAATACACATGCACAGGGTCTAAGATTAGGAGTACAAATGTACATCAACAATTCAGTACTACAAATAATCCAGAGAATGAATCCCCAAGGAAACCGGCCAGATAAGGGACGGGGCAGCAGACATGGACAAATCTCTGCTGATCCAACATCCTGTTTGGGAGAAGGGGGTGCATTTCCCCCCATCCAAAGAGCTTTAAGTGGATGCATGAAGGAGACAAGGTCTTAAATCAAGGAGCGATCGCCCATGTGGGCATTATTGATGGCACCTTGTTAGAAGAAACAGTTTGGGCTTCTTTATTTCCTTTCACTTTGCACGACATTCCACTCAATAGACCCAGTGAGGTGGGGTGTAATGTGGTTTTTTGGAAGAACGCTAGTATTGTTAACATGTTCAATATCTGTACTTCTTAAGGTTGATTCAGAAAACCTTGCTCTTTTGTCCCAATAAAAGAATGGTTTTGGGGAAATGCTATCCTTTTGCTTTCTTTTCTTAGTCAATGCTATTTGGTCTACAGCCATTTTAAATAAAAAGTTCCAATGGATTGGGGGGAAAAAGCAGCAGCTGGGGACGAAAGCTCTGCAGGTGGCGGCTGATAAATACAGTATTGTAACTTGCTGGCATGAGCCCGTGCAGAGTGGTCTGGATACGGGTCAAAAGGCTCGTCAGATTCAGAAGTCAGTTTTAAATTATAATCTACCTGCAAGCAAATCCTTATCCAGGCCACCCAAAAGGACTTATTTTTTCTTTTCTAGTTACATAGAAATGAACAGAATTTTATTCACCTTTCATATGCAGTGTGAAATAAATGCACATAGTGTAATTGTCAGTGTGACCGAAATGCACAGTTATTCCAGGGATTTTACAGCTTAAAACAATGTGGTCATTTCTTCAAGGAAAATGGCCTTTTAAATTTTATATATATACATATATATATATAGAGAGAGAGAGAGAGAGAGAGCGCGCACAGAAATTTAGATGAGTTAAGTCCACTGACAAAAAAATGTATCCAGTCTTGTAACTGGATGTGTGTGGAAACACACACATACACACACACACACACACACACACATATGCATATAATAAATGAGAAGAATATCATTTAAGTATATTTTTAAATAACTTTTTGGGAGGAAAGCACTACGGAAGAAATCATTGCTTATTTCCATTTGACACCCTGTGGGATCACAGGTGCTCTTCTTCAATTCATCTCATTTGTGAGGACGCATCTGCACTATTGTTCTTTGTCCTCTAGCACTTGCTTCTAATTTTCATAGAATTAACTACTACTTACATGTATATTTCTTCAGAAGTATTCTTTTTCATATATTCACCCTATCTCCAAATTTAAGTGTTAGATTTCCCAAAGTCAAGAGTCGCGTCTTTCACTGACTCTTTGCATTTCCACAAAGCAAGCCTCTTTCTGTAAAATGTGAATGTTTAGTAAAATAGCTGACAGTTTATAAAGAGGATGAAAAGAGATCTAAAAAGGTTATAGAACAACTTCCTAACAGTGGTGGTTTTTGCAGAAATGCAGTCAGAGGAAGGGAGCTCTGTTTTATATGTCAAGAATGTTTGGGTTTTTTTTTTTTAATGATAATTATGTATTCTTTTATAATAAAAGCATAATATAATAAATTTTAAAGAAGAAAGAAGGAAGATATCAAGAGGCACAATAAAGCTCACCTTGAATGATCCAATTCAAATACCCTATCACTCACCTTATTAATCAACAGCACAAATGGTGGGATGGGATATGGAGATGGAAATAAAAAAAGAGTTACAGATCTTTCTCCAGTGTGAGAAATGAGGAGTATATGTATCTTTTAACCTGGACTTTGACTTAATCTATGCAAGTGGAGAAGAGAAATGACATTTCTTAAGAGAAAATGGAATGTCATCTCACCATATTATATCTACTAATAGTAGCATTCATTCATCCAACAAAAATTTTTGAATATCTATGACACTAGGCATTTTTCTAGGCACTGAGAAAATAGCAATGAATAAAACAGGTAAACTATTACTATCATCAATGAATTACATTCCAGTTGGGGTAAGTAGACACATTAAACAAAATATTTAAAGGTCATATGGTAGTAAGTACCTTGGAAAAAAGTTAAGCGAGAAGGAAGATGGGGACTGCAGTAGGTAGTAAGAATGATTGCAATGAACAGCTTTTTGATTTCCTGATCTCATTTTCTTATCTTGAATGCTGCCTTGAAGCCCTACTTCAGTCCCAGTAGGGGTAGAAGGAGGTGAGATTAGAGACTAGAGTTGTACGGATGCCAAATACATATTCAAGATTTGATTCCTGTGGTGGAAACCACTGTATCCTCTTGCTTTTGCCCTGAAGCTACACAGAGAGAACCTGCTCACCCAAACACTTATTTTCAACGAAAAAATAATAAAACTTTTAGAAAAATGAAGCTCTTCTACCAAAAGCACAAAATACATGGAATTTAGTGCATTGGGGCCCCATATTATTGTTTCCTCCAAACTCAAGATTGGTTTTAATGATGTAAGTTTAATTCAACAAAGGCCTGGGTGCCTTAAAAATTCTCACCATCAGACAGGAGTATATATAGGTTTTATGGTGCCTGAAGCTTATACAATTTGGTAGGGCCATTTTTAAGAAAAGGAATACTGAATTGTGAATAAATTTAGGTATGAGAGTGAGTATTTAATATTTTGATATTTATTCAAATCATAAAAGAAACGAAAGCAAATTATATAAGTCACAAAGCTGATAAACACCACAAACATCACAAAATCTAGAATAATAATCCAGACCAGCTTTTGGCTCCATTACATTTCAAATCTGTTTCTCTTCCACTACCCTTATAGGCCAATGATGAACACCATAAAATATACGGTCTCTAGCCCTATACTTTGTGTTGTATGGAAGGCTAATCCATACAGCATCAGAAGAAATGTCTATACCCAAACACCCAGAAATAATTTACCCGTAGAATGGACTGCAAACAGTATACCTATATCCTACTCAGACCCAAATAAATTGTATCCCCAACTTAGTTTCCCTTAGTCTCTCTCAAATGTCCACAACCACTCGAATATCACTCAAATGGAAAGGAAGTAATAATTTCACAAGGTTTCCGCATTTTACAGATTAGAAACTAAGATTCAGTTTGACCTGAGACAAAAGGATAATAAACTTCAAGTCCAGGACTTAAACACTGGTTTACTGAGAACTGCAATAACTAAGAAGTAAAAGTGGGTAGAAGAAACAGGCAAAAATAAAAGAGAAGAATATCACTAACAGAAGGATTTTAGATTAAAAACTGGAACCAGGTAATAAGGTTAATATGTAAACAAAGTATGTAAAAGTATTATGGTACTTGGGGTGCCTGGCTGGCTCAATTAAGCATCTGCCTTCAGCTCAGATATCCCATTTTCCTGGGATCCAACTAGTGTTGGGCTCCCTTCTGAGTGGGTAGTCTGCTTCTCCCTCCCCCTCTGCCACTCCCTGCTGCTCCTATACTGGTGCACTCACATTCTATCACTCTCAAAAACAAATAAATAAGATACTTTTTTAAAGTATTATGGCACTTGACTGAAAAGATTCCAACCTCCAAAATAAGTCTTAGAAAATTTGTAATGTAACTGAAAATAGAAAGGACTCGAAGAAAATTCAGCTTACCCAACACCCTTCTTTACCAGCAACTCCCAACCCAAAGCTATCACCCACACTTACACCCTTTAAAGCCCCCAAAGCTTCCAACAGCTTTCCCTGTGCCACTGTTTGGTTTCTCACCGAGTGAATCAGTCTGATCTCCATCGTGCCTCTCTACCAGCTATGCAACCAGGTTGCCCACCAGAAGTATCTTGAAATTAGAAGGGCACTGGTATATTCCTGAAATGTGATATTCTATTAAACATTTTATAGTAAGTATACAGCTGTATAGTAAGTATATGGTATCTATGACAAAGAAGCTTAATGAGTTTTGGAATCATCAGCCTGCCAAATAGTGTTATTGATGACTTTTTATTGTTAGTACTAATCAAAGCTCTGGGACTTCTGCAGGGAGCAAGACAAGAAGACTCTCTCTTCAAAGAGTTTGTATTCTAAGTAGAGGAGGCCAGCAATAAATACTTACACTAGTGACAAAAGAATTCTGAGTACAGATAAGTTCTATGAAGACAAAATAATAATGATTAGGGCGGGATGAACAGCTAAAGGCTAATGAGGTGACATCTGAGTTGAGTTCTGAATGATAAGAAAGCAGCCTTGAGAAGATGTAGGAAAAGATCTTCCCAAGAAAAACATACAAATACAAAGTCCCTGAGGTAGAAATGAGCTGGGCATGTTCCAGACCCAGAAAGAAAGTCAGTGTAGCTGCAGCTTCTCAGACAAGGTAGATCCAGAGGAAGATGACATCACAGGTATAAGGAGGACTAGAACACACAGAGCCCAGAGTGCCCCATGTGTTAATGAGCTGGCATTTTTCCCTAGTAACAAAAGGACTCACTGGGTGTCTTCTTTTTTTTTTTTTAATTATTATTTTTTATTATGTTAATCACCATACAGCACATCATTAGTTTTTGATGTAGTGTTCCAAGATTCATTGTTTACATATAACACCCAGTGCTCCATGCAATACACGCCCTCTTTAATACCCATCGCTGGGCCCACCCATCCTCCATCCCCCTCCCTTCGAAAACCCTGTTCGTTTCTAGGAGTCCGCGATCTCTCAAGGTCTGTCAGAACGCACTTGGGTGCCTTTACGCAGCAAGTGACCTGATCTCCCCCTTTACAAGAAGCACTCTGCTGCAGGAGAGCGATGGTACAAGAGTAGAAAGGGGGAGAAGTCCAGGCCAGAAACATAAGTTTTAGAGACAACACTTTTAAGTTTATTTAAAGCCATAGGACTGCCTAAGAACACTTCAGGAAAAAGGATACACTGGGTGAGAAGGAGGGCTAGGGACAGAACCCACGAATGTTTAAAGGTCTGGGAGAGGAAGCACTAGAGATGTGCCCAACACCCTGGCTCTCAAAACAATGAGCCCAATACCTCAGGAAGCAGGAGCTCCCTGAACTGGATGTTGCCTGTGAATTAGAAGTACTGTCCCCCGTATGCCTGGAGCTAGAGCCAGCAAAACTAGCTAGATAATGCCTTTCTATTGTTAATATCTGCAGTGAAGAGACACCATAGACAGGGAATACACTATTGCGTTTCGTGACCTAGAGAGTCTGGTGATGCAGGGTGAAAAGTTAGATCACACACATGTTCCACGTGAGGAAGATGGACTCAAAGGCCTTAGATAGACAAGCCAGTAGGAGTAGGAGGAGAGGGATAATTAAACAGGGAAGGAAAGAGGGAAGAGAAGGAAGAGGAAGGAAGGACAGGAATTAAAAACAAACAAACAACAGTAACAACAACAACAACAACAACAACAATAAAAACATTAAGAAAAGAGTATGCCCTAAGGGCAATGTTATATCACAAGGGTGTATGGTAGGTGGTTTTTGATGGTAGGCAGGTTCTTACAAACACTTACATTATATGTATTTCATAGCTATCTTTTGGCAATTAAATTATTTATTTTGTTTTGCTTTTCCAGAAGTGAGATAACATTTCCCTGTTTAAATTCATTTATTTAAGAAAAAAAATTAAAAATCAGTTTAAGGGGGAAAATTTACTAAGTTCTTAATCTCCAGAATCCTCAAATTCCTTATTAGTCAATGGGATATAACCTCCCTTCAGGATTGCTGTGATGACTAGTAGCCAGGGTTAGAAAGTATAATGTCTAGCAGGTTCTCAAGGGAAAGGTGGTCATTAATGATCATGAATTAAAGCAAAATTGAAATTAGAAAATAAATAGTTGATTTGAAGAAAGTACAGGGAGTCAAGGCACTATAAAACTGGGAGTCAGGTACTATAGAGAATAAGAAGGTGACACAGTTTTGAGATGGAGGTGAAGAATCTGGTCCCAAAATAGTGCTGGGCTGGTTAAGTTGCTAAGCATAGAAGGAGAGGCTCTTGACCTGGGGTCCATGGGTTGGCTCTGAGATTTCTGAAACCTCTAAAAAACTGTGTGGTAAAATTTTATATATACAGATATTGAGAAAGCTTTTATTTTTTTTAAATTAGAGATGGTCATTGAACTTCCATTTTTAAAAGCCAATGTTTAAAGTCATTATTGTTTGAATCATTTATTTATTTAACTATTAATTTATTTGATGAATCCATTTACAGTTAAGTATTTTGGATGGACTCTCAACCTCTCAACCTCTCAAATTGTGTGGTAAAATGTTATTATGTATCAGAGCAATTTTCATTTTTGATTAGTGATGGATACTCAGGAGAGGGTCCATGTCTCCCACCAGATTTTCAGAGATTTGTGACCTCAAATTTTTAGGTATTGCTGACTGAGATTATCAATTAGTCAACTGAAAACATGTGAAAATGGTATCTCTATAAAGGCACTACCCCAAGTTTGTCAAGCATTGAAATTATATTGTACTTAAAAGTATCTGGGGTGGGGAGGGTCATGGGGGGCACAGTTGGTTAAATGTCCCAACTCTTGGTTTTAGCTGGGGTTGTAGTTTTGGGGTCATGAGATCAAGCCCTGCATTAGGCTCTACAAACGGTTTGGAGTCTGCTTGAGTTTCTCTCTTCCTCTCCCTCTGCCCCCCACCCCACCCTCTAAAATAAACAAATAAATCTTAAGAATAAGAGTCTGAGGTAGAAGGGGAAGGTGTTGAGCTAAATCTATAAAGGCAAGTCCTGGGCCATCACCTCTGGTTTTCAGAGTGGATTTGTGTTATCTAAGCCAGATTTTCTCCAGACCTGATAAACAGAGATGCAATTAGTATGTAAAACACGTAGCTGTGGCTCAGGAGAGTTTCCTTGGGTGACTGAGATTGATGCTTGAGTGATGATGTACTGAGCATTAGAGATGGCATGGAGCATGCCCTCCTGAGGCCCTACCTCCACCAGGTGGCCCTGACCACCAAACCTTGGCCATAGCTCTGAAGAAGATATGGAGGCCAGTGGGAACCATTTCCATGCACTGATACCTCTAATTTCTATTGTGCCCTTCGTACTGCCTCTTACCTGGTAGAATAATAAAATGAAATTTCTGGCAACGTAAACCAAATCTAAGTTATCTTTATACGAGCCCATCCAGAGGGAACAAAGAGTCAGCCAGCTCCAGGCAGCTATGCAGAACCATTTGGAGACAGCTCTCAACCTATTTTATCACAACTTAGTCTTCTCATAAATATTTCATATATATGTGTAATTTCGAAAGCGAAGAGTTTAGCCCTTCAGTTAAAAAATTCATAGGGTTTATTTCAATAGTTACAGCTCATCCTGAAAAGTATTTTCTTTGTTAGTTTCTCCAGAGAGAGAGAGAGAGAAGAGAGAGGGAGAAAGGGCCTCCCCAAAAGAGAAAAATATAAATTCTAGAATATATTTTCAAATGTCTCTCCTAATATTCCTAGACATTCACAGATTTCCCTCCTACTGATTGTTTTTATTACTTCTTTTAAAGGTAAGAAAAAAAATGGTGAAGAATAGATTTCCCATTGTTGAAAGGATGCCACAATGCAAGTTCTAAAAGGAGCACACCAGAAACTGGTAAGTAACAAAGCTTTTAGAGCGCCAAAAGAAATTACAGAACAAAATATTTAATTACAAATGGATTCATCAAATAAATCAATAGATAAAATGATTCAAGAAATAATGATTTAAATGTTGATTTTTTTTTTTTTTTTAAAGTGGAACGTCAGTATCCATCTCTGATAAGAAATAAAGCTTTCTTGGCTAAATGAACAACAGTAACAAAAGATTGCAAAACCACATTTGATTAAGGTCAAGATGATTAGTTCTTGGTGTTGTAACGTCTTGAAGAAGAAGACGAGGATCCTTAATTCAAGAACTAAGAGAAATAGAATCCAAGCAGGCATTACGAGCATATTTTTACACAGAATGGTTTTAGTTTTATATATAAATGTGAGTTTCTCATCTTGGAATATATATTTTCCTCTCAACTTGTTCAGTTCATAGCTAAGAAAAACAGGAGGTCAAGTATAGCAATGGGTATGAAAAGTATAAAGAAATACATTTGGGGGTGCCAAAGCAAATAGACATTTAGAGTCACATACATATCAAATCTTCTATGGGAATACAAAACCGTGACATTCCATTAGCCTTTTTCCCTCTCAGGTGGAACACTTAGGAACCTCAAGTGTTTGGTAGCCTACATTGAAAAGCACATTGGAGGTCCTTCCTCTCCTGAAAGGAGTCTCCTTTCTTTCTCTGAAGTTCCTCTTCCAGATAGCTGAGTCGGGGCTCAGAGAGGTGCAGTGTGGGACAGAGACAGGGAAAAAACCCTGTCTTCACACTCGTGCTGCTCTGAATGCGGACCATCTGTGCCCCCAGCTGGAGCGCCGGCAATGGTCTGGCACTTGAACCACACCATATTTACAGATCTAAACACAAACGGCTACTGCCTGATTGTTTCATGATTCATTAGTCAGACAAGCTCTCCTCTCCCGCCAGCACAGCTGTTACAGAGTAAACCTTTGTCACTTAATAGGCCTGATTATTACTTTCCATCAAAGGTATTGATCTGTGTCACCTCTACTTAAGGGAATGGGGGAGAAGAAAAAGGGGGAATAAAATGGACCAGGAAAACATGAACATGAAGAAGAAGGAGGGCAAAAGAGGGATATTATGTGGGATCAGCAGCAGTGGCTTCCTCCCTTGCTCTCTCCTGCATGCCCTGAATATCAGGATCCGTGTCTTTGGCTGCGGGGACTGACTTTCTCAGGAAGACGAGCCGTACCTCACATGGTGTGCAGCCCTGAGCCCCCCAGACCACTGCAGTCACAGACCCTGACCACACAGATCGTTGTGCAACAATGGGCACGACGTGAACTGAACCAGAACTCTGTATCAATTAATAAACCAAGCCAGTGTGCAGACCAAGTACAGGCTCTGGAGGGAATTTTTTACAGCTGCTTGAATTATTTCCTTTTGTTTAACAAATAAAGAGAAGCTATAACCCTGAGCCGTTCCCTGACTGTGACGCACAGAGCGCGCCTCGGTTGAGAGGCGCTCCTGTCCAGCTGCCGGGTGGGGACGGCGGGGCAGAGTCCTGGCTGGGTGTGCAGAATGCCAGCTCGGCACCCTGGCCAGTGCTCTGCTTCCCTCTCTCACCTCCTCTCTATCACTTTCCTCACTTTTTCCTTTCTTAGGAAGAAAAAAACCTCAAAGGAACAAAAAGTGAGAGGTTTTCCTGGGAGGGAGAAGACAAAGAAAGGCTGTCAGAAATTATACCAATTAGCAAACACTGAGGTAAAGATGCTCACCGATATCACCACCACAGCAACTATTCGGGAAACACAGAATTTTAAAAATGGAGACCAGAGATCATCTACCTAACCTCCTGATTAGCCCACAAGCAAAGGAAGCCCAAAGAGGTTAAGAAGCTTCCTCCTATCACACAGTTTTTTTGGGTGAGACAACTGAGTCTCAAACAGAAGTCCCCTGCTAACCCGTGCAGTGCTCTTTCATTCCACCGACCAGGCCTCCAAGTACCAAAATCTCAACTCAGACAGGAATGGTTGTAATTAATATTGTCGTGCTCATGGCCTTATAAAACACAGAATCATTAAGATGTATGAAAGACCCTTCCTCTTACATTGTGGGGTCAGCCTCAGGATAGTCACACTTTTATAACTGCACCCATGTCATAGAAGAGTATTCTACTTTACACAGGACATATATGTATACATGTGCCTATCACACTCAAGGAACCCAGTGCACACATGCCTGAAGAACAACCTATGGTTTCTCAACCATTTAACAGCTTCAGCCCTATGGAGATTCCAACATAGGCTGGTTCCCTTCCCTTTGTTTCCATATCACTCCCTACAATTGTTACCCAAATCTGGTATATTGATGAGATCTTTATTACTCCTTTCCCCCAGAAAAAGACCTCACCCTCCAATTGCAAGCACATTGTCATTCTAGTTCACGAAAGGTCAACAGCCTTGCTAAGTACATCACTGTTTTATGGTGCTCTGCAAAAGTGATGGATTGACAAGTCCAGACGTTGGAACCCTCCATTTATGTGATTGCCACCAGGAGCAAGAGACAAGACTTACCCTGCCAATTTGGTTCATTCAGAATTAAAGGGGATGATGAGAACTCAGTTTCCTTAAGTTTCTATCTCCAGACACTGTTAATGAGTATAGTATTGAGAAATAGCTGAATGGGGTGTGCCCTGGGGGGGAGCTGATCAAGCCCATTTTATACTTATTTTATTCTCAGTAGGCACTTGGCCAAGGGTAAGATGCTAATGGCTTACAATCACTTCTGACTCAGCCCAGATTTTAATCAGCAAACTGGCAATGAAAGACCCCCTGTCCCATTTCCATGTCTATAGTTCTCCAGGTGGTTTAATTGTTCCACTTGATATCCATGTCCAGGGCCATCCAGTCTTCTCTCCTTCCCTGGTCCCAGTTCCCAAATGGCATTGGGAATTTTACCCTTTGGAGCAGAATATTAATGAAGCATGCATTGTATGTTTTGATACCCATATAAAAAAAATTTTAACACAAATCATATCCTTAATTCTTCCATCAAAAACAGAATTCAGATTTGGAAGCAAATGAAACCTTACTGATGGCCAACTTTCAGTTTTTGAGCCTTCCAAACCAGAGTTTCTTTTTGTAAGTTATGTCTATCAGTTGACAGGACCAATATGATTTTACGTGGGCACAGTTTGGCAAACAGGAACTCCACATAATATAGTGCACTTGAAACTCATATAAAAAGAAAGCTGTCAGCAAGTGGAAACTGATTAAAATAAAGGGCATTTGTTCTTAACAGGGGAGGAAAATCAGCTTATAGCCATAAAAAGGAAACTGATTGGCAAGAACTCATGTGAAAATGCCAAAGTATTAAAAATACACTTTGATGTTTTCTCTGTTTATATTTCACTTGATAATTTGATTTTGAATCTAAATATGCATTTCTCCCAGCATATCAACAAAAACGGACCTTACCTAGAAATCTAAGTATGGTGACAAAGAGCATTTGAAAGTATCCTCTAAAAATAACAATCTGTAAAATTTAAGACATATGACAGATGGCTTGTCATGCCTTATCAAATTTTGGTGAGACTGGTAGTACAGGTATCCTATCTTAAATAGGACACTGACGAGTTAAGAGATTAAGGATAGAGAAATATCATCAAGTAATGTATATAAAGTGTGGGGAGCCACTGTCCAGAACACTCCAAGAAGACCTACATGGTGGTACACAAAAATGAAAAAACAAAACAAAACAAAACAAAAAAAACAAAAAGCCTGTGTCATTAGAAAAACTGAGTCCAAGGTTTTACCAAAGCTTTTGTCTTTGGAGAAAGCCTGAGTGAAAATGCACTTTCTGGTATCTGGTGATGTTCACAAGTCCTGTAGGTAACCATACAGAATGAGCCCTGAGTCTGAGTACTTTCTACGCAGACTAAAATAAAACATATATATGCAGTCAATTAAAACAATGTGCCTTTAAAAATAGGCATAACACTTGTTCTTATATAGCTACATTATTTAACTAAATATACATGTAACAGCTGGGACTGAAACCCAAAAAATACACAGAGCAGATTGCAACGAAAACCTACGGTTGTATTTAGTTACCTTCGTATTTTAAATTGGTTACTCGCAACCAAAGCCAACAGTATTCAGGGTTGGATAATTGTGCTTCCTTGCTCCTAAAAATGTCAACACCAAAGTATGTTCTGGAAAATGCCTTTTTCTTTAAATATTTTTTCTATTTTTTTTATAGAGTGAATATTCACAGAAATTTTTAAAATGCATTTATTTATTTATTTATATTTCTCATTTCTAAGTTTAAACGTCATCATAGTACAGCCTAAAGTGTCTCTAGTCAATGTGGCATAAATCCAGATTATAAAATAATAGATAGATAGATAGAGTCATAGCCAAAACTTATGACCCACTAGGTTATAGTCACAGATACATTAACTCATTTAATCATCAGAATATCCTATAAATTAAATTCTTATCCAGATTTTACAGATGAATAAACTGAGTCACAGAGAGGTTAAATAACCCGCCCGACAATATAAAGCTAGTAAGTGGTAAAGCTGGGATTCAAATCCAAGTTGTCTGGCTCCAAAGTTATGCTCTCAAACTAAAACTTACAAATAAAGATAACTCTAGAAAGAACGAAAGAAAAATAAGGATGGAGAGATGAATGAAGGGAGGGAGGGAGAGAGGAATAAGAACGTTTTAAAAAACTGAGTGAAAAAAAAAGGGAGGGGGCTAAATTTGCCTTTATAATGTCATGGAGAAATCTGGAAAATGCTCTTGAGGAATTAAAGGAAGTCTTTTGACAACTGGAACAGTTTTTTTGTGGGGTAAAAGGGAGAAAAGCAGAGGGGTTTGATGCCAACCGAACCCCACTATGACCTTGATGGAGGAGAAATGAATGCAGTTTCAGTCTGTCTCTGCCAGCTCTCAGGGCCTCCCCTCCAGGAATGCATCCATCTGCCCAGCATCCCGAGCATTTCAAACACTGCTCCTCCCTGCTTGGACTTAAGAAGATGTCAAGGGATAAGACACCCGAAAACCTAAAATACAAGCGTACTGATGCATGGTCACTTGGCAACAGCAAGTGCTCTCAGCTTCATGCCAAGGAATGGAACCTGCCTTCTTGCCAGCAGCCCAGACATTCAGCAAACAGACGACACAGCAGAGGCAGGGGCACAGAAGCAGAAGGGAACTGTCCAGCAGAGGAGAAACCTTCCACACATTTATGAGAAAACTAGAGAGGATAGAAGAATAGGTTATCACTGACCGTAGCAACAGGGTTTTTGTGATAAGAGAAAGTAGTTGTAACTCAGCAGTAAAATGGATTACATTATCTGGAAACAGAAATATCATGTACTAATATGTCACTCAGCAGAAGTTTGAAGGAGTAGCCCACAAAAATAAGCAAAGAAGCCAGGCAGTGTTTTTTGGACCTAAGCAGAGCTAGAAATAAAGGCCATCAGAAACCTTACTATAGATGCCTGAGAGTTTTGTGGTTTGAAGGAGTTGAGGGTGTGCTCTATTTTCTTTTTTTTTTCCCCCTTATTTATTTTCTTTGTTGCATTAGGCTCCTTTGGGTAGACTCGTCTGCTTTACAGAGAATAAAAACAAAGCTTGATGGGCCATGTGGTTCTATTTGGAATCTTTTATACATATTTTAGTGCAGCTATTTTCAAATAAAGCTTATCATGCAATGCTTTCCAATAAATGGTGACCTTGAACATTTAAATAGTGTTTTCATTATGGTAAGTGGATCAATATATTGAATACAGTATTAATAACTGCCATGGTTACAATTTAGTGAATGCTTACTATGTGCTTTGCAGGCATTATCTAAGTACTTTATATACATTAATCTTCACAACATTACTGAGGGAAGTGCTTTTGCCCCCATTACACAGAGGAAAAAACTGAGACTCAGATTGGTTGTAGAACCAGTAATAGGCAGAACCAGGATTTTCCCCCAGGTTGTGTGGCTTCAAAGTCCTTGCTCATAGGAGAAGTTACCTTAAGAAATGTCAACAAGAACATTAAAATAACTACACTCCAATGACCAGTCCTGAGATCTGCCTTCAGCACATCCACGGCTAGACTGACATCTTCATCCCTTGGAACAATCAAGAGTGTGATGATAGCGTGACAATAGAAGTAGTGCAAAGAGCAACAGAAAAGGTTTGAGAAGATTTGAGTTTGGGACTGGACTCTGCTTCTAATCCTCAGTTCCCTGGGGCATGTTCTCAAGCCTTACGAATCTTAGTTCCTGAATCTCTGCAAAATAATCCTAACAAGATACATCTTATGGGCCTCAACATTGGGGGATGAACTGGAAATCTGAAGCACTCCAGAAATACATTATTTTTAAACTCTATATAGAGTTATAGTGATACTCTTAGATTGTAACTCTGACTTACCCAACTTCAACCACAAATGAAGAACAGTATCTTCTCTTTATCACTCTTTGCCTTCCAACAGCAGTCACAGATAGTAGATGCTGCTATGAGAAACATTTCCCAAATGCTAGAAATTGTGCAGGATGAGCATGAGCAAAAGGACTGTAAATTGAATGTATGTCCGGCCCTGGGGTAAAGTCAGAAAAAGAATCATTGAAGGGCATCTTGGTTCTTTCCACAGTTTGGTGACTATCGCCATTGCTGCTATGAACATTGTGGTACAGATGGCCCTTCCTTTCTCTACATCTGTATCTTTGGGGTAAATACCCAGTAGTGCAATTGCAGGGTCATAGGGAAGCTCTATTTTTAGTTTCTTAAGGAATCTCCACACTGTTTTCCAAAGTGGCTGCACCAACTTGCATTCCCACCAACAGTGTAAGAGGGTTCCCCTTTCTCCACATCCCCTCCAACACATGTTGTTTCCTGTCCTGTTAATTTTGGCCATTCTAACTGGTGGAAGGTGGTATCTTAATGTGGTTTTGATTTGAATCGTCCTGATGGCTAATGATGATGACCATTTTTTCATGTGTCTGTTAGACATTTGTATGTCTTCTTTGGAGAATTGTCTGTTCATGTCTTCTGCCCATATTTTGACATGATTACCTGTTTTGTGTGTGTTGAGTTTGAGGAGTTCTTTATAGATCTTGGATATCAGCCCTTTGTCTGTAGTGTCATGTGCAAATATCTTCTCCCATTCCATGTGTTGCCTCGTTGTTTTGCTGACTGTTTCTTTTGCGGTGCAGAAGCTTTTGATCTTGATGAAGTCCCAAAAGTTCATCTTCGCTTTTGTTTCCTTTGTCTTTGGAGACATGTCTCTCTCTCTCTTTTTT
The DNA here is from genome assembly GCF_010015895.1 of Lontra canadensis. Classification (NCBI taxonomy): domain Eukaryota; kingdom Metazoa; phylum Chordata; class Mammalia; order Carnivora; family Mustelidae; genus Lontra; species Lontra canadensis. The sequence goes on from NW_022630995.1 coordinate 3,915,270, forward strand.
AGATTTTATTTATTTATTTGTCAAAGAGAGAGAGAGCACAAGCAGGCTGAGTGGCAGGCAGAGGCAGAGAGAGAAGCAGGCTCCCTGCTGGACAGGGAGCCTGATGTGGGACTCGATCCCAGGACCCTGGGATCATGACCTGAGCCGAAGGCAGCAGCTTAACCAACTGAGCCACCCAGGCATGGAGACGTGTCTTGAAAGAAGTTACTTTGGCCTGTGTCAAAGAGGTTAATGTCTATGTTCTCCTCTAGGACTTTGATAGATTCCTGCCTCACACTGAGGTCTTTCATCCATTTCAAGGTTATCTTTGTGTACAGTGTAAGAGAATGGTCGAGCTTCATTCATCTACACATAGCTGTCCAATTTTCCCAGCACCATTTATTGAAGAGATTCTTTTTTCCACTGTATATTTTTTCCTGCCTTGTCGAAGATTAATTGAACACAGAGTTGAGGGTCCATATCTGGGCTCTCTACTCTGTTCCACTGGTCTGTGTGTCTGTTTTTGTGCCACTACCATGCAGTCTTGGTGATCACAGATTTGTAGTAAAGCTTGAAATCAGGCAACATGATGCCCCCAGTTTTGTTTTTCTTTTTCAACATTTCCTTAGCAATTCAGCGTCTCTTCTGGTTCCATAGAAATTTTAGGATTGTTGGTTCCAGCTCTTTGAAAAATGCTAGTGGAATTTTGATTGGGATGTCATTGAACGTGTAGGTGGCTCTAGGCAGTATAGACATTTAAACAATGTTTATTCTTCCAATCCATGAGCATGGAATGCTTTTCCATATTTTTTTGTCTTCTTTAGTTTCTTTCATGAGTGTTCTGTAGATCCTTGAGTACAGATCCTTTATGTCTTTGGTTAGGTTTACTCCCACGTATATTATGGTTCTTGGTGCTATAGTAAATGGAATCAACTAATGCATAAAGAAGATGTGGTCCATATATACAATGGAGTATTATGGCTCCATCAGAAAGGATGAATACCCAACTTTTGTATCAACATGGATGGGACTGGAGGAGATTATGCTGAGTGAAATAAGTCAAGCAGAGAGAGTCAATTATCATATGGTTTCACTTACTTGTGGAGCATAAGGAATAACACAGAGGACATGGGGAGATGGAAAGTGAGTTGGGGGAAATTGGAGGCGGATACAAACCATGAGAGACTGTGGACTCTGAGAAACAAACTGAGGGTTTTCGTGAGGGGTGGGGGTTGGGTGAGCCTGTGGTGGGTATTAAGGAGGGCCCATATTGCATGGAGTACTGGGTGTGGTGCATAAACAATGAATCTTGGAACACTGCAAAATAAAAAATAAAAAATAAATTAAAAAAAAGAAAAAGAATCAACAATTCTTAAAGTCCTGTATCACTTGCAATGGACAAAAAGGGAAGAATATTCCCCTATTTTATTAATGCCTGTTGTTGAGATTGGCATGTGTGAATGCAGAAAAACCAAATTCTGCTGCTTTCTGACTGACCATTATACAGAATGTGAATATTGCATCAATCTATGAGGTACTCAAAAATGCATAGGCCTATCAAAATTCTAGTTTGCCTCCATTTTGCCAAATCTTGCCATCTTAATTTCTAGAAAGCTGTAAACTCCAGACTCTCACTAAGGCTTATGGTTTCATCTACAAAATTGCATTTAAAAATAGTTCCAGGGATGCCTGGGTGGCTCAGTGGGTTAAAGCCTCTGCCTTCCGCTCAGGTCATGATCCCAGGGTCCTGGGATCGAGCCCCGCATTGGGCTCTCTGCTCAGCGGGGAGCCTGCTCCCCACCCCTGCCTGCCTCTCTGCTTACTTGTGATCTCTCTCTGTGAAATAAATAAAAAATCTTAAAAAAAAAAAAGTTCCAAAATCCCCAGATTCATACCAATGTAATTAGAATTTTTAAGGATTTAACTTTTGGGATAAGGTACTCTTGAAAATCTGATAAAAGCCATGGATCTGCTCCCCAGATAAAAGCCTATTCACACACACACACATACACACACACACACACACACACACACACACACACACAGATTAGGTGGTTACAGACACTCTGGAACCAATCCAGGGCCCTTCCGTGTTTGCAGACCCCAAGGTAGGAATTCCCAGAGATCACACACGGTGTGCAGGTTGCTCTACTACACTGTCATGCTTGGCCAGGGGTGAAGTAGGAGCTGAATCCACCTTCCCGCACTATTCACTAACCCATGCTGTATCCACCCAGAACGGATTTTCTAATTTGTTTTCTAATTTGTTCAAAGGTGCCTTATAGTGGTGGGGTTGTAGTAGGATGGCTCACCCCAGTGTCAAGCTTAGCTCATTGTGTGCATTTCCTCTCAACCCCGTGTTCGGGGACAGTCACGTTGGTAGCTTAAAATCAGCCACGGTGGGAGTACTTGTAACAAGGAAATTAACAAATCTTACAAAGAAGGACTATCTCCAATAAGAAAGCTAGTTGTTGAAGATTTACCTGCATATCATGGGATAGTAGAGACCCGGAAGACCTCTGTCCTATATTGTGATAGGTTTAAAATAAAAGCAGAAGACCCAATTTTAAAACCTACATTCCAGTATCCCTTTTAGCCTGTCCTAATTGCTTTTAGGTCAAGGGCTTGTGGGCCCTGACTTGCTTTGAGCGAGGCTTAACAGCTAACAGATGCTAGAGAAGGTATTCAGTGAGGGCTGCTAGAAAAATTGATTCCCATTCAGTCCTAGATGGGTCTAAAGACATCATCCAGAACTAGAAACCTATGTTTTAAAACATCTGCAACACTGGTAGCGTTAACTGCCATAAGACTCATCAAGAAAACAAATGATCATTGCATATAATTTTTAAGATTGAGTTAGAAGGAGGACCTACAGGGAGAAGTAAATCTAAAGCCCAACATGTTTTGAGATGCCAGAAAAGAAAACCGAACTGACAGCAGGCATGAATTGTGGACTGCTGTTAGGTTTCTTCTGCAGGCTAAACTAAACTGATTTGAGCGAAGATATTCTCTTAGGACAGAAAAAGGAAAAAAGGAAAGAGAGAGGGAAGGAAGGAAGGAAGAAAGGAAGGAAGGAAAAAGAAAGGCAGGTCAAACAACTAATTCCAGTTTTGAATTACAGGGGCTATTGATTTTTCATTAAGGTTCCTGTGCTGCTCTCAAGAGGAGGGCGAGAGAGGGGAAAGTAACTCATTGATCAGAGCGGAGGGCCATGTTCGTTTATCGGCTTCCTGCCACGTCCCATTATTCCCAATTCTAAATGTGTATTGAAGCCAGTTTATTTTCATCATTGCCTCCTGTCACCAGAAATGTCTCCCAGTAACTACTAGTTTGATCATCCTGTTCTCACAATGGTAATGAGTGATAATATCCAACATGATCCTGGATTTGTGGATATTATTCATTGGATTAGAGCGTTGCTCCTCCCAAGGCACTAGTTAAGAGTCTGTCAACACTCTAACAAACTAAAAGACACGAATGATTTGAAGATTTTTAAAAAATTTATTAGACTGTAGCACTTTTACCCTAGTTTTATTTTTTAAAAAAAGCTTTCCTGAAAGATCCATGATTTTTGATCTATCAATGATGATAACCTTGGAGAATGCAGGAAGCCCACCTAAATCAGGCATCATGTACCCACGCCAAGGCACTAGAAACCAATCTAGTGAACCATTAAGCACATGGGGAATAAATCAGGTGTTCCATTTTGCAGTATAATTTTATGTGCAAAAAACAATCTTTAGTTAGTCTGTACTGTGTTGACTCATACTTGAAACTCTGTTTCTCTGCTTTATGTATTAGCAAACTAAGTCCCAAAAGACTGAACCACTCAGAATCACTCTACAAGCGGCACAGTGGGGACTAGAACCCATGTTGCATGAGTTCCACAACATCATGCTGTCATCCTAATAATCTACCCTCTTGATTCATGTGATATTATAACAGATAAAAATCAGAAGCTGATGTTGACTTTACCACCAAATCCAAAAAATGTAGCTAATGATTCTTTTCTCTTTCTTCCCCATCTCAAGATAACCATGTTTCCCATTAAGCCCTGCCTCACACTAATAAAGTAATTAGCTGCTCAGATTACATAATGTGCATATACCTACCTGCCTCCCACGGTTTTCCCAAACTCAATCCCTCCAGATCATCTGTCAAGGGGCTCATGTACATCAAGACTTCTGAATGAATTTTCCCAACACACTGTGAAAGGTGGGGAGAATTCTCCCATTTTATAGACGATTTGGCCAAGGCTACATTGGAAATAGTAATTTACAGAGCCAAGACTCAGACTTGTGCCTTCTCACAACAAGGTCTCTTTCCACTACACCACAGCTCCCTCTGGTGCCCAAGTTAACAGTGGGAACTACTGAAACTATTTAAAAGATGTATACCAGTAAATTGAGCTGGAAAATATCATAGAAAAAATACCCCATTCAGAGTAGCAATCAAGAATAAAATGCCTACAAGTAATTATGACAGAAGTACGTGTGGGACTTAGAGGACTAAAACTAGACAACTTTACTGAGAATATAAAATAAGATCTAATCAAATAAAGAGACACAAAATACTTTAAATGGGTCAGTTCTTTCCAGCGGGATACTTTGGGAAAAAGCATAATAAATTTATTCTAAAATTCCTCTGGATGAACAGACAACAGAAAGACAAACATCAAAGATATTTTGAAAAATCAGAACTGTGAAGAGGCACTCACACCACTAAATATCAGATGTAGTTTCCGAGCTTTAGTATTTAAAACAAATTGAAAGCCTGTGCAAAAGCCAACAGGCATATCAATGGAACTAACTAGATGGCCATAAAACAGATTGTAGCATACACAGTAAAGAACACTTCCAATAAGTGAAGGAAAAATTATTTCCTATTCGGAAAAATGAAATTAAAAACTCATTTTACAAAGTACACCAAGATGTATTTCAGAGGAATCAAAGAGTTAACTATTTTTTAAATGTTATAAAACAGATCAATATTTGGTTTATAAAAGTATTTTACCAGTATGAAACCAATGAAAACATGATGGAAAAACAGATTTTACTACATTACTATGCAAAACGCTTATTCAAACATTACAAACTATAAAAATTAGAGATGCAAATGACACATACAAAAAATGTGCTTGACCTCACTAGCATTCAAAAATACTATTTAAATTAACATCATAACATATTTTATCTACTGAATTGACAAGATTGTTTTAGGTAGTAATAATCAAGGTTCTTGTGAGACAGATACCATACTACTACTATGAAAGAATAAATTGGTAACCTTTCTGAAAAGAAATATGCCTCTATGTTTCTAGAGCCTGGGGAGGGTACGTGCTACAGTGAGTGCTATGAATTGTATAAGACTGATGATTCACAGACCTGCACCCCTGAAGCAAATAATACATTATATGCTAATTTCATATGTGTGTGTGTGTATCAATAATGAGAACTTGTCAGAAATTCTATTTCTGGAAACCTAGCCCAAGATATGTTTCTAAATACTTTGCATAAAAACATGACTTATAAAAACTAAAATAAATAGAGATCAGCTAAACAAAAATAAAGGAATGTTTTTCATTGAGTAGAACCATATAAGAAAGTAGCACACAGACACAAAAATCATGTTTTGAAGGATATTTAATAATATGAAAAATGCTCATTCATAAAAAGAGAAAAATATTGTGATTCCGAATTTGTAAAAAGTGTAACAGCAAGAGCAGTGAGGAGAAGGGATGAATGGGAGAATAGTTTAAGATTCAGAGCAGTAAAACAGGATCTGATCGCCAAAAAGATGTGTACAAAAAGGGATATGTGGGAGATTATTCTCAGGACACTGGCTCAGGTGTTGGCCTGGGTGTAAGAGACCATGGCCGGACTAAGTAATACAAATGATAAGATCACAACTTAACCTGATGTTCTCAAATATAAACATAAGCACTCGACTTTGTACCTGGTTCTTCCCATCTCATTGGGATTCAGCCCCCACTGCCACAGCAGGGCTATCTTAAGTATTGGGGAAGTCTCACACTGCCTTTCCTCTGGTATCACAGGACTTGCACAGTCTACTAGTGCCGACATTATGTTCAAACACATCAAACTGCAGTTATATGCTGAAAGCTCCAGAGAGGTGGTTCTAAAAAGTTTGAGAGCAAAGGCTGTACAAAAGATAATCTTGACAAAACCATTCAACAAACCACTAACCCTTTACAGCACACATAGATTGAACCAGACGGCAAGACGGTCACAATGATGTGAGGGGCAGCACTTACATTTCAATGGCATTTGCCACTAAAAGTCTTGAGAGTATGAGGAATAGTTTCAGAGATAACTTTTTTCATAATTTCCACAGATTATTTAATTAAGTAAAGTAGGTATTTATATTAAGAGGAGCTTAAAGTAATATTTACCAGGATTGGTACTCAGATTGAATAATCAAAGTGCATGTCATTTAAACTGGCTCTAGGGCGTGACAGTTTGTGTGCAACATTCATGCTCAAAAAATTCTTCTAATTTTCTCTAAATTATAAATTCCAACTTAACCCAACTGCATACATTTTACACTATGACTCACGGATAATATTAATCCTCTCTTCCCCAAAAACAATTTGTAGGCTGGATAATGGTTTCTTTCAACATACTATAGGCTATTTGGTTCCATTACCATTAAAAAATACTCCATGAAAAATTAGGACTTAAATATCCCTACAGTGCTCACTTGTTAAAATTTCACTAAAAAAGTAATAATAATAGCTTGAATCCTAAAGCAACAAAACTTAGTGAAATGAATTCAAGATTCAAAGGCAATCAGTCCTATCTTTCAGTCTCTATGTTCAAGGCAAGTCATTTAACTTCTCTGAGACTCAGTTCCAGATCTATAATTTGGAGGAAAAAATAACTTGTCAGAGTCGCTGTAAGGACTAGAGATGTTGCAAAGCATCATCAAGTTAACAGTGTACCATTCTATGTATTTCTGTATATTATCTCATAAAAGCCCCCAAACACTCTTATTCTTTTCCCTGTTGTAAAAATCAGGAAGCGAAGGCTCAGAACTGTGACGCAACCTGGCCAATTCACAAGCCTAGCAGATCTGGGATTCAAACGTGGGCAGTCTGACTCCAGAAACCGGGTGTTTAATCATTACACCAACCTACTTCACAGGGGCATCCTTTTAAGTGTGACCTGTTAAAAACAGTAATAATAACAGTTGTGGTTCTTGTTGTTTGTTGCTTTTTTTTGTGGCTTGCATCAACTGCACTGCATGTCGAAGAGCTCCTTACCTGCTCATGGCCTTACAGGCAGTGCTGTTTTATATTCATCTTCAAATCAGATAGGACTAGAATATCATAAATATGTGTGAATTGGTTAAAAAGAACTGCTCAAATGGTTAAAATTCTTACAAATATAAATCCAGAAGCCATTGCCCCTTCCAGTTCAAGGTAAAAAAGAATGGCGGATGTAATTTGTGCCAGTACGCCATCAACATAAACCATCAGGGCGCTGTTTATTACCAAGCAACCGCCACTCCGTACATATATCTTGATACAAGCAATACTTTTGACACCAATCACTTCCCAAGATAAAATACAGTTTGTAGGGTAGTAATTTCAGCATCACATAAAATGGCACCCTTCCACAAAAGAAACATTCATTTTCGTACAAAAAAAAATATGCTCACAGTGTTGAGTAATATAGCCGCCAAACACAAAACAAATGCAGTTCTGTACTTCCCTCCAAATTGCTATCATTTTCCAAACTAAATATCAATTTCTTGCCCACAACACAAAGTGATTATTAAGAATAGTCAGTTCTCAAAACTTGAGATGTCCATGTTTTTCCTCTATGCACTTTTTTCCCTTGAAAGTCATTGGAATTTTTTGGTCAAAATAAACCATGATTCTAAACCATAGATACAATGTTAGTTATTAGCAACAAATAAATTATTTCAGTATATAGTATCTCTCTGTCACTTACTCTCCTAACAAACCCTGCATGGATAATAGTCGTAATAATACCTCTATTTGTTGCCTGATCTAAAGAGGCTTTTCATGACAGTTCATTTAACACCCCTGTGCCTAACATCAAAGTGGATGCATTTTCATCTTATAAGACTCATAATGTGCATATTTCAAATTTCTGAGAACTCCACAAACCACAAAAGCATATATGATTGCCATCCAACCACTACCAAGAGGAAATACATGTCTTGAATTAGAACATGGTTTTCAAAAATAGAAAATAAATTTTGCATATTTTAAAATCTTAATTTGGTTCCATTAAGGTTAAAAATTCCATGAGAAATTAGGACTTTTAGTTAATCTTACAGTGAGTGTTCCCTCTTTTAAGTTTCCCTGAAAAGGAAACAACAATAACTCTAGTCCTGAGGCAACAAAATTAATGAAATGAATCCCATCATGGAAGCCAACCAGACCTAACTAAACAGCCAATCAAATTTTTTGGTGGGGCACCTGGCGGGATCAGCTGGTTGAGCAGCTGCCTTTGGATGAGGTCATGATCCCAGGGTCCTGAGATGAGCCCATGTTGGGCTCCCTGCTCAGCTCAGAGTCTGCTTCTTCCTCTCCCTCTGATGCTCCCCCTTCTTGTCCCCCATCTCTTTCGCCCTCTGTCAAATAAAGAAATAATCTTAAAAAAAAAAAAATGGTCATCATCACTAGCCATCAGGGAGATTCAAATCAAAACCACATTGAGATACCACCTTACACCAGTTAGAATGGCCAAAATTAACAAGACAGTAAATAACAAGTGTTGGAGAGGATGTGAAGAAAGGAGAACCCTCTTACGCTATTGGTGGGAATTCAAGTTAGTGCAGCCGCTTTGGAAAACTGTGTGGAGATTCCTTAAGAAATTAAAAACAGAGCTTCCCTATGACCCTGCAATTGCACTATTGGGTATTTACCCCAAAGATACAGATGTAGTGAAAAGAAAGGCCACCTGTACCCCAATGTTCATAGCAGCAATGGCCATGGTCGCCAACATGTGGAAAGAACCAAGATGCCCTTCAACAGACAAATGAATAAAGAAGATATGGTCCATATATACAATGGAGTATTATGCCTCCATCAGAAAGGATGAATACCCAACTTTTGTAGCAACATGGACGGGACTGGAAGAGATTATGCTGAGTGAAATAAGTCGAGCAAACAGAGTCAATTATCATATGGTTTCACTTACTTGTGGAGCATAAGGAATAATATGGAGGACATGGGAAGACGGAGAAGAGAAGGGAGTTGAGGGAAATTGGAGGGGGAGACAAACCATGAGAGACTGTGGACTCTGAGAAACAAGCTGAGGGTTTTGGAGAGGAGAGGGGTAGGGGGGTCAAGAGGGCCTGGTGGTGGGTATTAAGGAAGGCATGTATTGCATGGAGCACTGGGTGTGGTGCATAAATAATGAATCTTGGAACACTGAAAAAATAAAATTAAATAAAAGCATCACATGATTTATCTGAAAAAAAATGTTGGCAATTTTTGAATATTATTCTATACAACAGGCCATATTAGTGGAGCTGGGACCAAATTAAAGTAACTGTTTAATTTTAGCAGTCTGTTCCTCTGATACACCTTAACAATGAAGTGATGAGTCTATTGCCACACCTCTCTCCTTATAAGAACACATCATAGGTAAAGCCAGATCAGATCCACTCTGGCCACACACCATTTTGTTATGATTTACAGTATCAATTACAATTATATATTTGAAGTTAATAAATATTAAGAGAAGCAAGGGACCAGCAAAAACAGATATTTTTAATATTTATTAAAATTAGAAGTTGTTCTCAGCCTCAATCCTTTAGACCTCACCTGGAAACCCGCACTGATTCACACAGTTTTCTCAGCAAAAAAGTTACCAATATTATAATATTCTTTCATACTTCAACCAGACTATGAGAGAATTGGAAAGAATGGATTGGAAGAGAAGGAAGCTATACACTTTGAGATGTTCTGGAGGAAAACAAGCAGAATGTCTGACTTTATGACTTGTTTATGGTGCATACATAGTAGAAACAGTAATCCCTAATTTAGGATAGATGGCTCAATTTAGGATTATTTGACTTTACAATGGTGTAAAAGTGATACATACTCATAGAAATCAAACATCCAATCAGTCTTTTCCAGGGATTATGATATGCTGTACAATATTCTCATTATGCTGGTTAGCGGCAGGACCTCCCATTCAGCCTTGTAGTCACACAGGTAAACAACGAATATGCTTATAGCCCTTTTGTGCCCATATAACGATTCTGTTTTTCACTTTCAGTGCAGTATTCAGTAAGTTACATGAGCTAGGCAACACTTCAGTATAAAATAGGTTTTGTGTTATTTGAGTTTGCCCAACTGTAAGCTAAGGTAAGTGTTCTGAGCACATTTAAGGTAGGGAAGACTGAGCTCAGATGCTCAGTAATTTAGGTGTATTAAATGCATTTTTGTGTATCACCTTTTCAGTTTGTGATAGGTTTATTTGGTCATAACCCCACTGTAAGCTGAGGAAGATCTGTACTAATGTTCTAAAGAAAGGGCTTTGCTTATACATATAAGAGACAAGATATGGAAGCAACCCAAGTGTCCATCAGTAGACGGACGTATAAAGATGCAACACACACACACACACACACACACACACACACACACACCACAAGAATATCATGAAGCTATAAAAAAGGATGAGTATTTTTGCCAATTGCAACAACATGGATGGACCAAGAAGGTATCATACTCAGTGAAGTAAATCAGACTGACAAAAACAAATACTGTATGATTTCACTCATGGGTGTGATCTAAAAAAACAAGTGAATAAACAAAAAGCAGACTCTGACCCATAAATATAAAGAGCCGGTGGTCGCCAGTGAGATCAGAAGTGGGAGGAGTGGGAGGATGGGAGGATGGGCAAAATGGGTGAAAGGGAGTGGGAGGGACAGGCTTCCAGTTCTGCAATGAATGTCGCATGAATAAAGGGTACAGCATAGGGAACCTAGTCAGTGGTATTGTAATAGTGTTACCTGGTGGCAGATGGTAGCTACGCTTGGGGTGAACACAGCGCAACATACAGAGAAGAGAAATCACTATGTTATACACCTGAAAATAATGTAACACTGTGTCGTCAACTATAGTCAAAGTGTTTTTTTGTTTGTTTGTTTGTTTTAAGAAAGCGCTTTGAAGCATACTAACGTGTTATATAATCAAGAATTTGGCCTCTGTCCATGTTCCTTGGAAGGAGATTCTAAATCCTTAGAATTTCCTAAGAAAAAGGAATGTCTTTGATACTCATGAGATTTTTGTCTCATACCCGAGTTATGCTAAATGGCTCATGGTAGAGCCCTAGATAGCATGCAGGCTAACCATTCTCTTAGAGGATCAGGGCTTTGATCTGTGATACCAGCCTGCCTGCCCAACCTCTCAAGATTGAAGACTGAATTCAATTATTTAGACAATGATTCAATCAGTCATGCCTATATAATGAAACCCCAATAAAAACTCTGGGTACTGAAGTTTGAGGGACCTTTCTGGTTGGTGAATGCACTAACGTGCAGGAGTTTGAAACCCCTACTCCCATGGGGGACAGCAGAGAAGTTCTGCATTCGAGACCCTCCCAGAGGCAGCCCTAGGTGTCTCGACATTTGACCGGGCCTGATTTGTATACTTGGTAATAAAATTATAATCATAACTGTATGAGTTCTGTGAGTTGTTCCAGTGGATTATTGAATTTAAAGGGGGTTCCAGGAACCCATGGATTGGAGTCAGTTGGTCCAATGTGTAGCTGGCCTCAAGCCCCCACATTTTCAGCTGGCACCTCAAGTGAGGGCAATCTTATTGGGGACCACATCCTTAAACCTGCAGTGTTGGATGTTAGCTTTGGATAATTAACATCAGAAGTTATCGCAAAAAACCACCACTGAAAAAGAGAATGTCCCTAACAGGTATCTAAATGCCTATTTTTGTTTTCTTCCTTAAACTGGTTAAGGAAAACCCAAGGACAATGTACCAACTATCACAGTTGTCTAATTGGAGTACAACAGAATGTAGAATAAAACCCAACTCTCCAAGGCTTTTCTTCTACCCATTAAGGCAGAATGCTTTGCCATACATCATGAAATCATTTTTGTTTGAATCAGCCTGTACTCAGTTTTAATATAAAAACAAAATACATTGGCATGTGGTACATAAACAATGAATTCTGGTACACTGAAAAGAAATTTAAAAAATTAAAAATTAAAAAAAAATACATTGGCAATGTTCTATTACAATACTGAAAGACATCAAATTTGATACTTGCCTCTAATGAGAAAGAATGTAAATTCTGAATAAATTTGGGAGCGAATAATATAGTTTCCATCTTCACATTTCATAAAATACTGATGGGGATGGTCTGCTTGTTAGATAAAAGATACCTGTATTTTTATCTAATTATATTTTTATCTAATTATACCTGAAATTCTTTGGCCATATCCACTAGACCTCCTCAGATTTGTGGACATTTTCTATTTCTTGATTTCATTTTCCAACACTAGCAATATGAAATAGACTACAACTTTACATTCATTGTATTTGTAACCTTACATTCTAAATATAAGTTGAATTTATAACCTTACAGTCCCTTAGAATTTACATAATGGCTTTACAAAGAGAGTCACAGTTCAAACAGGAATAAAGGCAAAATCCATTCCTTCATAATGAAATTTCTCCAGTTATGTTTTGTTCACCTGTTTTAAGTTTTTCTTTAAAGAAAAACTAAAGTATATTAAAAACCAAGATTATAGTTTAATAAGTATAGGTGTTACATTGATTGTAATAAAAATCTACCTACTTTAAACCAAAGTACAGTCAATACTGAACTCTTCTTCTCATTATAAATTATTCAGGTTTATTTTTGCCATGTGATTCTTGAGGCAAAAATTTTCTAAATTTTGCATTCTTCATTATTCATAAAGTGCTTTATTTTCCTTATAAAAGAAAATCCACATATGAGTGTTCCTTATTTGGTAAGAGAATTAATAGAATTACGAAAATGAAAGACATCTCAGAAATGAGCAAAAGGAAATTAAAGATTTACTTGGTCACACCATTAATGAGGCTAGTAAGTGCTAAAATTCAGGATTTTTGTTACAGCATTTGGGGTTATTTCTACTACATCACAATTCCATCATTGGTATTGTCGGTGATTTCAAGGCATGTTTGGAAAGAAGCAATTACAGAATATAAATGACTGAAGAGGAGGCAATGAAATCTTTTTGACTATCTTCAAATAAGTAAATGGTAAGACCTAGTAAGTATTTGTATGACAACATAGAAAAAAAATGTGCAAAAGCACCTACTGAGTTACTGATGATGAAAATTGTACTGAGGAATGGGGGTCAACTTTGATGTTTTACTTTGCATATTTTTGATTTGAATTTTTATAACACCTATGCCTTACCTTCGTAATTATGTCAACTTTGAAACTTAAACACTAGACTTAATGATAAGATTTTTACTGATTTTAAACTTTTAAAATTGTTTTTGATAATCTTCATAACCAGTTTGGTTTATTTTCGCACAAGGAAAAAAAAGACAATAAATAAAAATACTCTACTCCATGACTATCGTGTGCTAATTTCTGAAACAATGCAATTATGGATCAAAAAATATCAGACAACTTTTTTTTCATTTTATTTAGTTTAATTAATTAACATATAATGTATTATTGGTTTTAGAGGTAGAGGTCAGTGATTCATCACTCTCATATAATACCCAGTGCTCATTACAACAGGTGCTCTCCTTAATGTCCAGCCCTCAGTTACCCCATCCCCCCATCCCTCTCCAGAGCTTCCAGTGATGCTGTTTGTTTCCTATTCATATGACATTTAAAATCTGATGATATTTTAAAGGTTTCAGGGATGACACCTAAAGAGTCAAGGGCTTTGGCATATTTCATTTTTATAACTAAGAAGCACACAGGATGTATTACTAAAATTTATAGAATCACAAAGGATATATAGATGACCACTGACTCAGTCACCACACCATGAAAAACTGGGACTGAAGCTCACCGAAGGCAAAAGGACGGAACTTTTAAATAAGATATTTCTCAGCATAACTAGTAGCACTATAATCTGTATTACTGAGTATATGTTTAGAGAGAACAAATAAAGACTTATTCTAAACAAAACAGTTCAGATCAACTTACATGTAAATCTGTAACAGGTCTATAAGAGGAATTAAATAAAAAATAAATGGATTACCAAAGTTTAAAACAGTCTGTGCCATCTCTTACTGAGAATATAAATACATTAAAATTTTTTAAGAAAGATTATAGTATACATGTAAAATGCACACATTTTTAAAAGATATTATTTATTTATTTGAGAGAGAGAGAGCACGAGAGCAGGGAGGGTCAGAGGGAAAAGGAGACTCCCCATGGAGCAGGAAGCCTGATGCGGGGCTCAACCTTGGGACTCTGGGATCATGACCTGAGCTGAAGGCAGACACTTAACAGACTGAGCTACCCAGGTGCCCCTAAAAGGCACACATATGACAAATTAACATGTTTAGCAAAGAAATATGCAAGGTGATATTACTGAGGTAGTCATAATTCTATGATTTTAAAACTCATAGGACAGTACTGAAGTATGGTAAGGGAACAACAGGCTAAGGTTTATGATGAACAATCCTTCAAAGCTGTCCACATATCTCTGAGACTGTGTACAAATGATCTTAAAAGTCTAAACTGGGGCCTTTCATGCATGTGAGATGTGAACCCAGAGTGCACCTACCCCACCACTGTAATAAAAGTTGGAACCTACATTTACCTTTTGAAGGTTACAATGAGACTCTGCAGCAAACTTCTGTTGATATCCCTGATGGACAGAGACTACCAGATTAGATTCACCATGGGTCAGAAATACGTTGGTATCTATGATCATAAGTAGCCATTGTTTTGTTGTTGTTGTTGTTGTTGTTGTTAAGATTTTATTTATTTATTTGACAGACAGCGCAAGTAGGCAGAGAGGCAGTCAGAGAGAGAGGAGGAAGCAGGCTCCCTGCTGAGCAGAGAGCCTGATGCGGGGCTCGATCCCAGGACCCTGGGATCATGACCTGAGCTGAAGGCAGAGGCTTTAACCCACTGAGCCACCCAGGTGCCCCATAAGTAGCCATTGTTAATATGTTCTTCCAGCAGCAAAAATTCTGGAGGATCTCACTCAAGTGTTACAAATTCTGGGTCTACTTCATAAGCCTTCCTTCTCTGTTCTAGAAATGGAAAATTGTAATATTCAAATATCCAGAACAGACATTCCAATACCATAGTATCAAGATCAAATAATTTCATATCCACTAGCAAGCAAAGATGAATCAGATTCTATAGATGATTGTCTAGTAGTATAGGTGAATGACAATACCCTAATAAGAAGAAAAATACAGAAGGAGAGAAGGCAAGAAGGAAAGAGAGAGGAAGCAGCGAGCAGTACATTTGGGTAGGACAGGGAGTCAAACTGGATAATTTATGCCTACATCCATGGGTCTTCCATGGCAGAAGACCTGAAAAGCCCATATTGGACATGAGCAGTGTGATTTGGTAGAAATCGTGATTGATTTAATGTCAGAGGATTTGGCTCTAACTAGGAATGTGACCTAAGATGAGTCACTTAACCTTGGCCCCTGTTTCATTTTTAAAACAAAGGCATTAGATTAGATTATCTTTATATTTCCCTCAAGATCTAATGTAGTGTGATTCCATTTCTCTTCTTGCTGTGAGCAACTGTAATCAAATCAATGACAAAAAAGAACCTCTGCAGATTATCACATTAATGAGGATAAAATGAAATCCAAGATTTAAAAGCTCCTTAAAAAGTATCACATGTTTTATGCGAGTTAGGTATTATTATCTCCATTATTAATACAAAGTATCTGATGTAGAAATTCTAAAATACAGAGGACTTCAGGTAAAATTTCCGAATATCTAACAGCAAGCCCATCCATGTATTTCTATTTAAGAAAGTATCAAATTTGATATGTACTTAAACTTTACCAAATCTTTTCCAAATCTCCTCCTAGGGTTATTTTGAAGTTCCATAATGGAGTGGTAAGTTGTTTATGTTTATGATTACCTTCTCAACTTGACTGGCAGTTTCTTTAGGAATGTGCCACTCAATTACGTAGAGCTGATGTCATATGAGAATAGATGATGAATATTCCTTACAAACCGTAAGAGGTATACACACTCCGTGTTCCCTGTAAACTATAATGGGCCATGTAAACTGCCTCGCAAACTAAACAGAAAGTGAAGGAATAAGCGCTCAATGAACTTTGGTTAAATTTAAATTTAAATCTAAAAATGTGTGCAGAGCAAAGGTGGCATGTGTATAACAGTGTGTCTACCAGCGACTCCTTCTCAGGCCTATTGCAAGAGTTTGTTGAACAAGCCTAGAATCAAAACACAAAAGGATGACTTTAACCCCATCACTAGAGTCAGAATCCAATAAATATTAACGTGCCAAAGATGTCTAGAGAAGACAATGATCTGGTATCCTAAATCCTAATAAGAAAGGTAAAGAGAGCACTACAAGAAACAAATGTTAATGAAAGTAGCAAAAAAGTAAGAGAAAAGATACTTTTTTCCTTTTCAGCCATCAGTGGCTGAACAGCCACGGCCATTCTCTAGTTTATCAGCTGCTTTGTCTATGTCTCTGCAAAATGTCTAAAAATAAAACAAATGGAATGCAATTTATTTATGAAAACTACAACATTCCATAATCTCACATTTTGCCATTTTATCAGTATCATAATGATATAAATTTGAATCCTTTGACTCACTCTCAATGTAAAACTGAAACAGGAAAAAAAACACAACAGAATTGGAACACCTGGGTCACTCAGTCAGTTAAGCATCTGCCTTCAGCTCAGATCACAATCCCGGAGTCCTGGGAGTCCCACATCCAGCTCCTTCCTCAGCAGGGAGCCTGTTTCTCCCTCTGCCTGCCGCCCCCCTCCCCCGCTTGTGGTTTCTCTCTCTCTCTCTCTCTTCCTCTGTCTCTGACAAAAAAATAAAATCTTTTTAAAAATGCAACTGAATAAAGAGTTCCAAAAAGTAAAATAATGCTTTTTTTATGCACTCAGTCTCCAATCCACTCTTTACAGATATCCTGATTACACAATTTGATGAAATTTATATGAGCTTTTTTGTTATCAATCTCTTACCAAAACTTTTTTCAATTTATTTTTATTTTATTTTATTTTATTTTATCTACAGGCCACCTAGGTGGCTCAGTGGGTTAAAGCCTCTGCCTTCGGGTCAGGTCATGATCCCAGGTCCTGGGATCCAGTCCCACATCGGGCTCTCTGCTCAGCAGGAAGCTTGCTTCCTCCTCTCTCTCTACCTGCCTCTCTGCCTACTTGTGATCTCTGCCTGGCAAATAAATAAATAAAATCTTAAAAAATTAAAAAAATTTAAAAAAAAAGATTTTATTTACTTATTTGACAAAGATCACAAGTAGGCAGAGAGGCAGGCAGAAAGAGAGAGAGGAGAAAGCAGTCTCCCTGCTGAGCAGAGAGCCTGATGCAGGGCTCGATTCCAGGACCCTGAGATTATGATCTGAGCTGAAGGCAGAGGCTTAACCCACTGGTGCCCCCCCCAACAAAACTTTTAATCACTACAAACTTGAATTCGCTTCTACAATATTCTTGCAATTCTTCTGAGTCCTTTAGTTGGTAAGTCATTTGTTTTTTGTTTTTTTCCTTCCTATCACTTTAAATTCACAATCTTGCTATTACTGGCCAAACTACAATATCCTTTAAAAAAGAAAAGCAAAAAAAAATGTAGGTGACTCTGAGAGATTACTGTAAACCATTCATTAGTAAAATTCAATACATTGAACACTTTTGCTGGTAATTCTAATACTTTCCTATTTGTTGATTGGGCATACTTGGGTTTTCAAAGCAATTTACTAACAAAATGTCTATTACAGTTAGACACAGTAAGTTAGCCTGTAATTAGAAGGTATGGGATCTCACCAGGCTTAATTGGGAATGTCTGACTTTTATCTGTTTCCTAGATGAGAGGAAGCAACCTGCATTAGGGGAGAAGTTCAAAATGTCAACTGGTAGAATGCACACGATACCTGTGTAATGGCAATCAATTCATCATCAACCTCTTTGTCGTGATGACTTTGTCAACTGTTTGTTCATTAGTTTCTCATGCACAAACACTGCAGACAGATATCAAATCATAATAAATGCCAGCCATTACAGAATAGGAGGAACAATGTAAATAAGATTTAAAATAAAAGAGAAATATAAAAAATATTTTTAATTTAAATCTTTTCCTTTTGATAGTCTCTTAACTTCTATGCCTCCAAATCTCATTTCAGAAACTTATAACAGAATTGCTGTAGTAATTTGTTATTACTAATACTATCCTGCAATGACACTTGTAGTAATGCTGCCAACCTATATCCCCATCATTATCACAATCAGCATATTTACAGGATGGGCCACTGACATTCAAATAAATGGAAATGGTACTTCTAAAATGAATACACTTAGAGAATACACCCTTTAAAATTATATTTATAAACTGGTTTCGGAGGGTTGTTTTTGTAAAAGATTTTATTTATTTATTTGACAGAAAGAGCACGTGCACAAGGAAAGGGAGCAACAGGGGAGGGAGAAAGAGAAACAGGTTCCCTACTGAGCAGGGAGCTTGACATGGGGCTTGATCCCAGGACCCTGGGATCATGACCTGAGCCAAAAGCAGACATTTAACTGACTAAGCCACCCAGGCACCCCTTGAGGGTTATTTTTAATAGAAAATCCTTCTGGTGGATTTTGTATAGGGTTTACCTTGGAAAACATTTTAAATATAACTTTTAGGAAACATATTTACTACTAGAATCTACAAATTCCTAATTTAGTCCAATTATCTTTTGGTTTACTTAGATCGTTGCTCTGACCTAGGTCCTGTCTACCATATCATCACTATATCATGGCAACATTGTCCATTTGATTAAGAAAAACCACACAATGGGCACCTGGGTGGCTCAGTCGTTAAGCATTTGCCTTCGGCTCAGGTCATGATTCCAGGGTTCTGGGATCAAGCCCCTCATCGGGCTTCCTGCTCTGCCTGAAGCCTGGTTCTTCCGCTCCCACTGCCCCTGCTTGTGTTCCTTCTCTTACTCTGTCTGTCTCTGTCAAATAAATAAATAAAATCTCAAAAAAAAAAAAAAGAAAAAAGAAAAAGAAAAACTATACAAGCTTTGAAATTTAATGAGCTCTGCTCTGTAAAGTGAGTCTGAGGGACAAAGAGCTGGTGTTATTGTGTGTTGGGGTTGAGGGTGGGTGTGCCTACAAAGTTGCTGGCAAACATTTAGTGATGATTTTCAAACTTACAAAATAAAGAATTCTCAGGACTCTATGTAAAGAGAGAAGAGGTAAAACATGGAAAGTTTCAATATACAAATTATCCCTAAATGCATCTTACCACAGAATATGACCTTCATCTTTTCCTATTAACATCTGGTAACAGCTAGCAAAGCTAGTTGACCACATCCTGCGGTCATTTATCAGGAAAAAAGAAGTGAAATATCCTAAATCCCAAAAAAAGGAGTGCAAAGGAGAAGAAAGCCAAGGAACATGGATAATCTCAAATTTCTAAATAACCTAGTGGTGGCCACATTTTACTAAGATCTAGGATGCACAGCTCTATTGCGTTCTCATCCCTTGATTTAGGCTTTAGGAACAGGGTATGCTTTCCCTCCAAGAGAAGGAAACCGGAAGGCCCTTATTATGTAACACTAATGGAAAAGCTGCTCATCTCCACCAAAATGGTGATGTTTCACGTGGTTGAAAATAACCACAATTGCCATTTGTATCAACTTCTCTGCCAAACTCTCAAAACATATTATCCTACTTTTTCAGCAGAATAAAAACTTTTTTTTTCCAATGATAAGGCCTAAAATATGTATTTCCCAAAGTCGTTCTGACATACCTATCCCAGCCATTCTCTGTATTATAGTCAGCCACATACACCAAATAACATAAAGCAAAACCTGTGTCACTGTACGTTCAACGCAACTGACCAAGCATTTACTTAATGTTGTGGCTAAAAGCACAGGCTTTGGAATCAGGACCTGGGCTCCACGTGTGAGATGTTTTTTTTATTAATCATGTGAATTTGAACAATGGACTTAACTTCTTTGAGCCTCAGTTTTCTCATATATAAAATGGGAATAATAAATTCCTGTAAAGATGAAATAGGATAATGTATGTAAAGTACATAGCATCTTGTTCCTTGACCTGTAGAATATGATAATCCCACTCCCTAGAGTGGTCTTTGTACAGGTCAGTTTGTTGTTTTTTCTAAATCATTCTATATTTAATTCTGCTTTTGCTTCAGCTGCTTTTTCTTTCTTCTTTCTCTTATCCACCTTTTTTTTCCTCTTGTTTTTTTCCTCCACCTACCACCCAAATCTTTCTCTCCCAGGTCAAAGTGGGTAGAGGAGTACAGGGAGAAGGAAGATATGAAGAGACAGTTAATTTCACAATCCTCTCCCTTCCATCTACCTCACACGCACATACACACACACTAACACACACATACTCAATACTTGGTTTTAATTAATTCAAATAACACTGAGTGACACAAGACTATTTTAGCTACAACACTGGCTCACATATTTAAGTTACCAAATCTGAGTCACACATTTTAAATACAGATACATATATAAATATATATGCATATTTGGCTCTACTACCTTTTACCTTTTGGCAACAAAGCCTTCTTAAAATTAGAAAACCAAATGAAAATAAACACTTTTCAGCTACCAAGTTAAGCCAAATAATATTGTGATTTTGCAAAGTACTAAAAACCAAATATTTTAAATATTCAAGAAATTAAATCCCTGAGCCTCTGTGGATTCCACATCAGACAGTAACACTTTAATGGCTATTTCTTAGACTGAAGAAGGACAATCAGAAGAAACAGACAACCTGCAAGTCATACAAACAGCAGCATTTGATTCCAAAACAACTTCCACTTTGGTATACAAAACATACGAATCGACACACATACATCTTATAAAATATTTGTATAAGATAAACATTTTTAAGATAATATCATTAATCAAAACATTCATCATAGACATACTCTGCCCAAAAACAAGAAAATAATTTAGTTCCTAAAATTAGTAGGAACTTATTTTTATTAAAATTTGAAATATTAAATTCTACATTTTAAAAAATACAAACTATAAAAATTATGCTGAACTCTTTTCCAGAACAATCAAAAGTATAGAATCAGAGTCATCCAATTTCCTTCAAAAGTAAAAATATAAGATCCAATCAATAGGATCTGCTATATCAAAGATTCTTGTAGAGAAAAATTTCTTTGACTTTAGATCATTGAAACAACGAGTATGGGGCTGTTTTAATCACCTCCAAGACTGCCGGAAGCACAGCAAGTACGTTAAAAAAAAAAATCTGACTCAGAAAACTTCATCCATTATGGTTCCAGAGTGTATTAGCGTATTAGCCAATTAGTAATTTTCTTCTTAATCGGAGCATACGAAAGTATCTATAATAAAATCTATAGTAAGAGAATGCTTTATAAATTTTGTTTTGCGTGTCTATCAGGGTACATTTAAGGACAACAATGATAACACAATATTCTGTGGATGAATTACATACTTGAACTTACACCACCCTCCTTATTCCCTTACCTGTTTAGTGACAAAGACCCCGCCTTTATTTTCAGCTTTGTCTGCCATACTGAGCAGCTAACTCCTCTCTCTCTCTCTCTCTCTCACCTGAATGATTGATAAAATACACTCTCAACGCCTATCACGAAGTTTGTGGATCTTTTCTTTCACCAAAAACCTACCAGTTCAAGGAGTAGAAGAGCTTTACTAGTCTAACATGTTCAACAAGAGTATATCCTGGGGGCATTGACCTAATAAGAATCAAGTATAAAATCACTGCACTCAAATGTCCACAGATCAAGGAGTATATTTTCTTTCTTTCAGGAATTCTTTAAGAGCCGTAGTTTTACCATGGTACTCTCCTCTTTAATTCATTTTACATTTTGGTAAACACAAATGCAATACCAGGTTATATTACAGAAAACAGGAATATATAGCACAAGCTTTTTTCTTTAGCTTTCTTATATATATGAATAGCTTTCTTCTTCAATTAAATAATAAACTCCAGCTTGTATAGACCATGAGTTTTAGTCCCTCACAAAGTACTTGACATATAAGAAGTGCTCCACAAGAAGTTTTATTCATCCGTCTAATATTTATTGAGCACCTATCATGCAGCATTCCCTGAGCGAGGCATAGAAATACAGTCAAACACACACACAGTCTTTGCTCCTATGGAATGTGCTGTGCAGAAGAGGAAACTTAAAGCAAATATTTGTTTACCCTTCGTTCACCAATTATCCACCGAATATTCACTGTAAGTCAAAAGTGAATAAGCCCCCAAACATCTTTCTATATATAATTGTGACCATTATTCTGAAGAAACAAAGTTCCTATGTGAGAGGCATTTGGTCACCACAGCAGGTCTTTATGATTTCAAGCAAGAAATATTTATTGATCTCTTACGAGAGTAAGAGCTTTCACTGAGGTCTTCACTGATCCTGTCCCCTTAGTAAGAGTTCTTCTGCATCCCATGCCTCTGCACAAGATTCCCCTTTTACTATCAGTGCACACATGCTTTACCATCCCTCCAGGTGTCCATGCTACTAAAGCCCACTCCTCTGTAATGAAATTGTCTCCAGAATTATTAGAACAAAATTCAGATACACAAGTCAGGTAACAAAAATCTTGCGTTTTAAAAATACTATAGAATTTTTGGCTGATTATCAGTGAAGCGGAGGACTCCGAAAATATTTCAGTGGCTTGTACCTGCTTATTGTAGTCTTCCAAGGTCTGTTATCAAAGGGAGCAGCAGAAGAAATAATACTGTCTCCAGTTACTACTGCAAAAGACTGCTTGGGAACCTGATCCACCCAGCTTTGCGATATACCTAGTTCAATGAGGGAGAGGGTGGACCGAGGGCAGGTCCCTCCAGATATAAAATATGATTCTAAAGTGAGCTAAACTGCTTCTAATAAAGACCTTCTGTTAATAACACTTCTGGATTTGATGGATCACGTCAGTGCGACAAATAAAAAGATGTTCTTGTGAATCAAGGGTGGTGGCTCATCCTGCCTAAGGATCAGAAAGGAGGGATCCAGCCCGACCCCTACGCTCCCTCCAACCCACTTACTAGTGCTGGAAAGGAGCCTCCAGGGCCTCCAAAACAATTAAAGTTGGGTCTGCTCTCTCAGGAGGGGAGGTCTGCATGGGAAAGCCAGCAGGCATGGCAAAGCCCTTCCACTAGCCAAGTGCTGGCATAAGGGCTAGGCTGTGACATTACATGCTAGAGGACAAAATCACAAAAGCAAAGTAGGGAGAAATTTGAAACCTGTTCTCCTTCTTCACCGCAGTCTAGCCTCCAGTCTCCACTTCAAACACCAGCCCCTCCAAATCAAGCAACAAAAGGCAAGCGATAAGATAAGCCCACCACTGAGCGTGCACATGAAGATGGGCCGGAAGGGTAAGTCATTTCTTTGAGCTCATCTCACATGCAGCCAGCTGAATATAAATTTCCCTCTATCTCATCAAGCTCTCACTGTTTGGCCTCCTCTGACTGATATTGGCTCATCATACTTAATCTAGGGTGAAATTTCCTCGTCTGAGCTAAATTACTCGCAGCCATCAAGGGAAGCGATATTTATTTTTCGTGGGGCTAATGACCTGTCCCCCAGACCCACCCACTGATGGTTATTTACTGGGGCCCAGATGCTTGAGCTCAAAATGAGTGCTAATGTCAGCAGGTGCCATCCCTCATTCAGCTCAGTGATTGAATTGGAGTGATCCCATTGACATTGACTCTGTGACTTTTAAGGCCATTACCCTCAGCCAGAGATGAACCTCTCATCATGGCTATGACAGTGACAGCTGATTAGCGACAAATTACAAGCAGGAAGGTGCAGAGGCTTTATTGGGCAGGGCAGGACCAGTGGTAACGGTGAGAAGTGTGGGGAGAAAGAACAGGAGGTAGAGAGAGAGATGTAGAAACAAGAGGAGAGGAAGCAGAGAGAAAACATCCAACACTCCTCTTTTCTGTGTATGCTTTCATCAATTCTAAACTATGAGCCCAAATATATTTATGCTTTGCCTTTATTTATATATGACATTTAAACACACAGAGATTCATATGTATACAAACAAATGCTCATGGTTCAACATGAAAACTTTAAACAGACAAGAACTCTCATTTAGGGAATTTGGGTAGGAAAAAAGAACATAATTTTAAAAAACAATAATCCATAGACTATTCAGACAAAAGGATTTTTTATTAAACAAAGCAAATAACTATATTTTCTTCTTGCATATTTGAAATCATACAGACAAAAAAAAATCTTTGAAATTTGCTTAAAAACTGTTTTTATAGTTTGTAGCCAGATTGCTTTAGTAAAGCCTTATGTGAATTGCTGCTTGAAGAACATGAATGTAAAGTTCTAAATATTATCTTAAACCGAAGCTCATTTTAAAAAGCCATTCATGGGAAGGGGGGGTGGGGTTATGGACATTGGGGAGGGTATGTGCTATGGTGAGTGCTGTGAAGTGTGTAAACCTGGCGATTCACAGACCTGTACCCCTGGGGAAAAAAATATATGTTTATAAAAAAAATAAAATTTAAAAAAAGCCATTCATTTCGTCAAACTGTTTACTCACTAGACTTTAAATCAAAGCTTTTGGATTTTAAACTTAAATAGAAGAATTAAAAATTATTTTCTGAAAACCCTTTAAGTTGAAAGGGTTTTTTCCGTTTTCTATTAGGTGTGAGGATGGGCTTGGAGTGTTTTATATTTGTGCAAATGATTCAGAATCTTAATATGCAGAATGGGAAAGTCAGATAGAAAATTGTAGACCACTTGGGATTTTGAAAGCCAAAACCTAAAGACTCAAAAGGAAAATTGACAGTAAGCTATGTCAATCATACCTCAATCAATCAATCAATCAACAGAACACTAACAATGATTTTTTAAAATTTTTTTCAAAATTTTTTACGGAGTATAGTTGACACACAACGTTCCATTAGTTTCAGGTGTATAACACAGTGATTCGACTTCTGCATAGGTTGTGCTAGGCTCACAAGTCCAGCTACCATTTGAAGTGACATTGGTTTTTGAGGCCCGGACCCTTCTTACTAAGCAGCAGTTTGGATAAATGTCCCATGTTCCTGACACTACATGTAACCACTTGAGAATAGGGCTCTAAGAGCAGCCTCGGCTTTTCCTCAGCAGAGCAGCCTGCCTACTGGCTCCCTCTCTCTAAAACAAACACCTGATCAGGTCACTGTCCTGCTCAAAATCCTTCAGTGGCTTCCAGAACCCCTTAACATGAGCCATAGGCCCTGGCTAATCTGCCTCAGGCTGTCCTCTCCAAAGTCAATGCCCAGTATTCCTCATATAACATTCTATGACCAAGCTATACTGAACATCCTGGGGTAATTTCAGTGCGCCCTGCCCTCCCTTGCCCTTGGGCTCTCAAGCATGTTACCCAGAATATTCATTGTCCTTTCCCCAAACTTTGCTGACCCTTCGCATCCTACAAGTCAAAGACTAGACAGCACTGCCAACAGGAAGCTTTCCTTGACCTCTCCAGGGCAGCTGGGTAGGTGCCTCTCCCTCCTGGGGACTCCTTAAGAGCCCTGTAAAAGCACCTCCTGTACTGCATTCTGACTACTCATCTCTGTTTCCCTCACTAGCATCTAAAATTTGTTCACTAGTAGATCACTGCTCCCTGCAAGTGCTGTGCACAAAATAAAGACTCAGTAGTCATTGATCGCCCAGATGAGCAAAATGAATTAAAAAACTAACAGTGAGTTCCTGGTACCTGGGAGACTGTTAGCAGCCCCCATAGCGAGAGGACTGCACCTTCGAGACAAAGCGGGCCTTGGATTTCAAAAGGGACCCTGGGCCTCCACCAGCTCCCAGAATTTTCCTCTTCATGCACTCCTTCTGACTTTGACATCATATCTTCCTGAACTTTTTCCTCGCATTTACCATATGAGCTGGATTTCTCTAGGGAGCTCACCAACTGTGTCTTACCTGTTTCCACCCTGATTACCGTTCCCGATGCCCTCCATAGCCTCCCAGCACCTGATCTGAACCCAGGTATCTCAGCCTCTCCTCGACTACTCTTGCTTCACTGACAGCAACGCATGATCATGGGCTGGGTATTTTTCTCTAAAAGGCAGAAGACATGGCTCTGTACTAAAGCAATACAGAGGAATAATCCTTTTCTGATGACAGGATCACATAGCTTTTTCAAATGCTGTGTATG
Source organism: Lontra canadensis (assembly GCF_010015895.1). NCBI lineage: Eukaryota > Metazoa > Chordata > Mammalia > Carnivora > Mustelidae > Lontra > Lontra canadensis. The sequence goes on from NW_022630995.1 coordinate 3,941,634, forward strand.
TAAGAGTTTTACCCCTCCCTCAACCCACCTGAATCATATTCCTATTGTAGGAAGAAAGAGAGACAAAGTTCTGGAGAGCCAAAACCGTAGCTGCTATTTATAACCAAGGTAACTTGGACCACAAAGCCAAGGTTATGGCAAAGTAAGCTACTGCATAGAAAGCCAAGGTATAAAAAAAAAGTCAAGTGGAGTTGAGAGGCTCACTGAAACTGAGTGGGGTCAGAGGCATCTATCTGAATCTGAATCTGAAACCAGAAAGACAAAAGCAAATGCAAGGGAATCAGGAGGAAGGTAAAGCCACTTTCAAGGCCATACCTCAGAGTGGCCATGTGTATGAGTCACCAGGGAACACCGAGAGCCTAGGTGAGCTCAGAACAAGGAGACAGGTGCAGAGCTTAAGCAAATGAGAAACTAAGTGGCATTAATGAGCACTTAGAGCAGCATGGCCCTGAGCGAGCTACTCAATCTCTCTAAGCCTCAGTTTTTCGCCTGAAAAAATAGGATTAATCATATATATCTAACAGATCTGTTGTAAGAATCAAGATAACATACATAAAGTTCCTAGGCTGCTTACATTCTATACCAAAAGAAAAAAGAAAAAAAAAAGTGCTTAGGCCATTACCTGGCACTTACTAAGTTTTTAATTAGTGACCATTGTTATTGTTGTTGCTAATGCTGTTATTTAGTTATTGATTCGGAAAGTGGCCCAGATCACACCCATATATTTTTCTTCACATGCCTATAGTATTATTCAAGCAGTATTACTTAAGATTAGACCTGTTGGGGTTTGGCAGGTCAATAATGAAATCCCCCTGTTCTCTGTCCTGAGCTTGGAACTAATAAAGAAGTAGACGCGTAAGTCAGACAGATGGAGATCAAAATGTCAGTTGTATTACTGGTAAAGTTAGGCTGAAGAACATGGGTGATCTTTGCATCCACAAAGCTGGCTGACACTCCCCTGAATGAAACACACACCTGGGCACAGGCACCTGGACCAGCACAGGGCAGAGCTATGCTGCCAAGTTCACTGCCGAGTGAGGTGAGCTTACTGGATTGTACTCCCTTTGCAGGCCTGGGACAGTCTGGGCCCTGCTGTTTGCTTCTCCTCCTAACTCACCTCTCAGGACAGACTCTTCTCCTTCTCCAGGGACAGAGAAGGGCCAGCAGGGATCCTCTAATCAACCTACTGCCTGGAGACAGGAGTTGGGAGTAAGTGCTCCTACCAGGCATGGCCATAGCTACTGTGCCCCCAGAATGTCTGGTTCAGACCCCACTTAAGAATATATACGTCTCAGTCCACCAAAACTCATGGAACTATGGGTTTCATGTTAGCCTAATTTTGCTTTCTTGAAAGAAAGCACCATCTAACTGTTTAATTTCATAACTTGCTAGGAGAGATACTGAAGGATTGTGGGTTTTCCACAGTGGCCTTTGCACACCCTTGTGCCCTGTCGCTGCTCCTGCCCATCCTCCTGCACAGGGCCTTAGCCCCTAATTGCTCCTCTCCAACCCTCCGGATAAGATCCAAATTGCCCAACAATCACTGCTCGGCCACAGAACAAATTCCACGTCCCCTGAGAACTGTACGTAATGAAGTATTCCGGAACCTGGATGAACTCTTGCCAGCCTCTTCCTACTAAGTCTCAGAAAACATTCCACATCTTTCTCCAAGTTCAAATGCTCCTTCAGAGTCTCCTCAAACCTAGCCTTCTCCAATAATGACCTCGGCAAGGGTTGCTCTGGTCTATTTACACCCACACTGGAATTCTCTGTGGGATCGTTCTACAAGATTCATGGCCTCAAACTGGACCCTGTTCAGTATCACTGCAACGTGTCTTAAACAAATGTGATATATGAATCCACCGAACCAAAACATCTTAGAGAAGTATAAAACTCCAGGTCTGAGAGGGACCATTTACCTCACAAATAAATAGAGTTTCTTTAAATGGCCCTCATGGTCTGAAGCTGAAAACTACCTATTTAACTACAGCCTTCTCAGCAAATTCAAAGAGTTTATTAATCTATTAACCTCAACGTGCTTTTAAGCTTGGCATGGCAAAATGCTATATATCAGAAGGTCCACATAAGAAAACCTCAAAGATTAAAAAAAGGAAAAAAAGAAAAGAAAACCTCAAAGGTGATGAATAAAAAATACTTCACCGACATAATCAAATCAATATAGTCCACTTCCCACAGTGCTTATCGCTCCAAATAAGTCAAAAGACAACTTGTTCAAAACCTATTTTGTGCATCAAAAATCAAATGGTAAAAAATGACAACAGCAGTACATTTTGTGGTATTTCAGGTAGCCATGCCGTGGAACTGTCCCTCAGTCTCTGAGTCCAGCCTGCCGAAACTTAAAGCAGTAGTAGTATTATCATAGACTGGGAAAAGAGAATGAGACTGCGACCCCAAGAGGGGCCCGCTCACCAGGGTAGGGCTGTGAAACCAAGTATCCAAACATGATAATGTCCCACTCACCATCCTGACTGGTCAATTTGGATGACATATTTTGGGCATCTTTGCCGATTCCATGACTGCAACTTGTACACCGTCCACAAATCCCCATCTGCAGCCACAGATGGTACACAATTTTTTTCCCGTGTCTATAACAGCTCTTGGGGGTGGGGGAAGGTTTCACAGCCAAGCTGCCCTAGTCAGGTGAGTGTTCAGCCCTGCTGAACTACAGTATATCTAAAAACCAAATTTACAGAACTATACTTATTCAGTGCTGGCAAACTGGGTCTCAAAAAATTATGCTGCACAACATTACCCAGCAGAAAATCATCTTTGGCACATTGCATACCATTGATCTTTAAAAACTGGTAAATGAAAGGACACTTTCTTTTTAGAATAATTTATATTTCCAACTGTGGACTGGACACCATAAAGCTATGCTCTCCAGTACAATGGCCACTAGCCACACTTGGCTATTTAAAGTAACTAACATTATATAATACTAAAAATTTATTCCTATCACACTAGACACATATAAAGTACTCAATAGCCACATGTGGCTAGTGGCTAGTTTATTGGACAGCAGAGAAAGAACATTCCTATCACCACAGAAATTTCTATTGAACAGTACTGTCTCCAGGGAAAATGGTTTAATCAGCTGTGGATATTTCTGCCACAATTTTTATTGACTCTTAACACCTCTTAAGTTGCTCAATGCTTTTTTTCTGTCTTCAAACATCCTACAAGATGTTTTTTTTTTTTTACTATAATATCAATGGCTTTTTTTTTTTGAAAGACACCAGAATAAGTTTCCTAAGAAAACTTGAAAACCCCTGGTGACCATTGTCAACAGACAATTTAAGGAACTGAATATTAATGTAGACTTTCATTTTGACATATAGACTTGGAACAAATGTATGGTTCCATTAACTTTCCTATACTTTATTTAGCTAGTTCACACTTGTAAACAGCTAACCTACCTTACTTAATGAACATAACAGCTAGCAAAATGCTAAGCATTCCCTATTCTAACACTCACAACACAAATGTATTGTTCTTATCATATCCACATCCCAGTTTTATTCATGAGAAAGTTAACATTTAGAGAGTTAGTTTATTAATTTGTTAAAATATTTCAGCAGTGACAGGACATGAACCAGGTCCATCTAACAACAAATTCTTTGCCTCTAACCACTATGCAAGATTGTCTCTTGATGAGTTAGGTGCCTTATAAAAGCTCATGGGAGCTTTTCCAAACAATGGGCCAGCGTGCACACCTGTATTACAATTCCTTAACTCTTTCCATGGAGTTTATGATGTAAGAATGAAACAGACTCTGGTAGCTACACCAGTCATTGGCTCTCAAACACGATACTTTTAACTTTACCCAGAATCATAAGTGAGGAAAACTTCCCAAAAATCCAGAGAAATCCTAATTGATCACCTGGCATTGCAATGAAAATAGTTTACATTCATAAACACACACACACACACACACACACACACACACACAGTCTGGCAAGCAATGTTTATAGCTTTTACCTTTCATCGGTGATTGATTTCCCCTCCACCCTTCTTTTAAAAAAAAATATTGAAATTGAAAAATAACATGTAAGAAAGACTAACATGTATATTAAGAGATGGCTAAAAGAAAAGTGTGCCATTGCTCCATCAAAGATTTAATCATGCAGTTTTTCACAGGAAAACTGACTCACATTATTGGTGTCATTAACAAAATTTCTTTTCTGCCAACTGTTGTACTTCTTGTTCTGTGCCAGTTGGCTGCTGTCTTCCATAGCTGAGGCAGCTGCATTTCAGCAGTGAAAGAGGCACAAAGAGACTGAAAAGCCTACTGGGAATTCTAAAAATTAAAGGAATTTTGTGCTTGTGTGCACACCGGAATAGGGTATAAGTAAACCTTCTCTTGCTAGGATATATGGATTATGTCATAAAAAAGAGTACAGATAAGCTAATGGAAATCCCTAAAGAAAAAAACCTAGAGAACAATCTGCCCATTTCTAATATTTTATGTTTCTCTTCTTCAGGCAGAAATGGCACTATTATTGCTCCTGTCATTAGCCCACCTCAAACCTGTTTTAAACACTATTACACAACATAGTCCCATGAGTGTTGCACACTGTATGACCTGAAGGGGAACTAACCACAGGATAAATCACATATTTATATATTTATTTAAATAATAAAGCAACATCCTTTTAAATAAATCAGGGTATTATGATAATATTCCATCAAATGATAGTAAAGATTTTGAGGAAAGCACGCCTTTTAAGAGTATTTATTTATTTATTTGAGATTGAAGATTATTTATTTATTTATTTGATGCTCAACCAACTGAGCCACACAGGCACCCTTTATATTCAAAATTGCCATTGGAGCAGGTTGGTGGTTGTTCCTTAATAATTCTACATAAAGATATATATATATATATATATATATTTTTTTTTTAAGACAAAAATACACTTGTTGGGATGCCCGGGTGGTTCAGTTGTTAAGCGGCCAACTCTCAATTTCGGCTCAGGTCATGATCTGAGGGTCCTGGGATCAAGCACCTGTCAGGCTCTGCGCCCAGCAAGGACTCTGCTTCAGGATTTTCTCTCTCCCTCTGCCCCTCCCTCCACTTGCTCACTCTCTCTAAAATAAATAAATAAACCTTTAAAAAATTATACTTGTTAATATTGCTATTGTTTGTATATATATGCTATAACTCCTTTATCCATTTATCTATTGATGGACAACTTAGCCTGCTTCCATAGCTAGACTACTGTAAATAATGTTGTAATAAACATAGAGGTGCATCTATATCTTTTTGAATTAGTGTTTTCATTTTCTTTGGGTAAACACCCAGTAGTGGAATTACTTGATCATATGGTACTCTAGCCTTAAAAAAAAGAAAAAAGAGTAAAATCTTACCACTGGCAAAAATGTGGATGGATCTACAGGGTATAATGCTAAATGAAATAAGTCAGTCAAAAAAAGACAAATGCCATATGATTTTATTCATATGCGGAATTTAAGAAACAAATGAACAAATAAAAAAGGAAACAGAAAAAACAAACTCTTAAATATAGAAAACTGGTGGTTGTCAAAGGAAAGATAGGTAGGAGAAAGAGGGAAATAGGTAAAGGGAATAAAGACTACATTTATCATGATGAACACTGAGTAATGTATAGAATTGTTGAATCACTATATTGTACACCTGAAACCCATATAATACTGTATGTTAATTACACTGGAATTAAAAAATAAATGAATAAAAATATTTTTAAAATATTGTAATTATTTTTTTATCACAAGAACATGCTTTTTACCTCTTAATTAAAATAAAATATATTCAAGAATATGCCTGTTTGAGTCAAGTTATAAAACTCATAAACCATGAAAGTATTCATTTATTTATTCATCTGTTCATCCAACATATATTTGTTAAATGTCTGTTATAAGCCTGGCAACATGCTAAGTACTAAGTACATAACAATAATTAAAATTCAGGGATGCCTGGGTGGCTCAGTTGGTTAAGCGGCTGCCTTCGGCTCAGGTCATGATCCCAGCGTCCTGGGGTCGAGTCCCACATCGGGCTCCTTGCTTGGCGGGGAACCTGCTTCTCCCTCTGCCTCTGCCTGCCTCTTGGCCTACTTGTGATTTCTCTCTCTCTCTCTGACAAATAAATAAATAAATAAATCTTTAAAAAAAATAATTAAAATTCAAACATAAAGCAAAACTAATGAAATTAACAACGAAATTTTTTGTGCAATGAGACAAGTTGATATTAAAGCTCAGATTTTAAAAGAAAACATGAAAAATTAGTACAAAAATAATGGAAAAAAAGAGCTATTGGGGAATGAGACATGAAAGATATTGAACATACTGTTAAAATAAAAAACAGAGATCAGCATTAAAAATTCCTTGAGAAGACAAAACCAGTTTAGTCACACAAGCTTAATTTAGCTTATTTTGCAAGACTAAATTGACCTGGACCATGTCTTGCTTAAGCCTCTGAAAATCAAAAGCAAAACATAAACTGTTTCTAAAATGGATATGAGATGACCATTAACCTATTTATTCTCTATTATCTAAGAAAATTCTAATATTATAACTAATCCCTGTGAGGAAGAAAACATCATTGCCTTCCCATTGTATAAGCTGTTTATAGCAATATGCCGCCAAACTTTATTATTTCTCAGTATGCAAACTGCCTTTTTGGTGTGTGCACAATAAACTTTTTCTAATTACTACTTTGGTGTTTTGTTGGTTTTATTTCTGTTATTTATGAACTTTTACACACTATAAATAAAACAGGAAGACTCTAGTGCATATAAAGTTAAGAAAGAAGAATATAGAGTGCAGAAATAGACATATAATATAGGTAACATTTCAAATCATTAGTGTACATATACTTTTTAATAAATCGCTTGGTACTACAGAATACATATTTTAAAAATAGGTAGAATATCTAACATCATATAGAAAAATAAATCCCAATGGATCAAGGATCTAATGCAAAAAATGAAATTATAAATATATAAGAGAGCAGATAGTAAAAAGCATTCTAAATTGAAATTCAGATTCCATAAAAGAAATAGTGATGGATTTTATTATATACACATTTAAGAAAATACCATAAGCAAAACCAAAACACAAGCAGGGGGAATGGCAGAGGAAGAGGGAGAAACAGGCTCTCTCCACTGAGCAGGGAGCCCAGTGCAGGGCTTGATCCCAGTATCCTAGGATCATGACCTGAGCCAAAGACAGATGCTTAAGCGACTGAGCCACCCAGTAGGTGCCTCACTAGTAAATAGAATTCTTAAAGTCAAGGGAAAGAAAGATTCATAAACCTTACAGAAGAAAGGGCAAAATACACAGATAGACAATTGACCAAAAAAATTATTTAAAAATAGATCACAGATATACGAAAAGATGTTCAATGGCATACACATATAACTACACTGAATATTTTTCACATGTCAGAATGGAAAAAGTTCAGAAGTCTGATAGCATATTCTGCTGGTGAGGCTATGGAGAAATGGACACTCAAATATATTACTTCTGGAATGCAGAATGGTGTAGTGTGGGAAGGATAGTTTAATAATATCCAAGAAAACTCCGAATGTTTTTGCCCTTTAACATGGCAGTATTCCACATATTAATAAGGGAAGGGAGGGGAAACTGAATGGGAAGAAATCAGAGAGAGATGGACGAACGATGACAGATTCTTAACCCTTGGAAACAAACTGAGCATTGCTGAAGGGGAAGTGGGTGGAGGGATGGGGTAACTGGCTGATGGGCATTAAGGAGGGCATGTAATATGATGAGCAGTGGGTTTTATATGCAAGGTCCAAGAGAGACCCCTTCAGGCTATGATTTTTGCCACAGAGCAAAGTAAAACTCAAGTGAGCATGTGACTTCTCCAGCCTTATGGGACACTTTGATAAAGGCCCACTTCTGTCTCACTCTACCAAAAACACATTGAGGATGAACACAAAAGAATAATCTGAGGGTAGCTGGGGGGAAAGAAACAGGGGCTCATAGTAACTCACTGTGGATCTCAGCTATGGATCATAGCAACAGCTCACAGTCAGCACCCAGAGCCCCGTCTATGAACCTTAGGATGCCTGAACTGTGAACCCCAACAACTAGTTTTTGCTTGTCCCCAACACTCCACATATCTACCCTACAGCCAGAACTCTATGCTCCTCTACAGATAGAGCATGGTAGCCTCCTCAGACAGTGCATGGATATCAGCCGCAACTTGATTCTGTTGGATTGGGAGGCATACAACCTTCAACATTTCAGGGCAAAATAAGTTGAAGTCTCTGGCACCCAGGTTAGTTTCATAGGACTGAAAGAAGGCACACAAATCTATGACTTTCCACTCAAAAAAAGAATAAGAGAAGTGAAGTGGCCACATCCACTGAAGAAGTCTGAGAGACCTTCAGAATCTCTAGATGGGCTGATAGGTGAAGGTTTTTCCCTCCTGATCAGTCAGCAGAGAATGGAGGAGGTGGGTGCTTTTCAAATGTAAAGTCAGCAACGCAAGGCTTAGAGGAACATAAAAAAATCAAGTAAATACAACAACAAAGGAAAAAAATAAAGTTCCAATGACTGACCACAGATAAATGTAAATCTGTAAGTTACTTGACAAAACAATTCAAAATAACTGCCTTCAAGTGGGTCAGTGAGCTTTAAGGGGACACAGTATGACAAACTAGTGAAATCAGAAAAATAATAACAAAATCACAAGTTCAACAAAGATACAGAGACCATAAAAAAGAGCGAAATGGAAATTTTGTAGCTAAAAAATGCAATGACTGAACTGGAAAACTCAAAAGAGAGCTTCAATGACAGATTCAATTAAGCAGAAGGAAAAAAAAGGTCAGTTAATTGAAGACAAATTACTAGAAATTATCCAATCAGAGGAACAAAAAAGAAAAAAAAGAAAAATGAAAGAGAGACTATGAGAGTCATAGGACACCATTAATAGAAGCAATATACTTATTATAGGAGTCTCAAAAGGAATCACCAGTTTCCAATAAACAGGGGACTCTGCATTCCAGGGCACCAAAGGACCTCTTCACAGGACTACTACTTTCAAAAGCAGATGTAGCTAATTTTCTTAACACAGAGAAACAGACACAGAGAAGTAAACAAAATGAGGAGACAGAGGAATATGTTCCAAAGGAAAGAACAGGACAAAACCACAGCAAGAGACCTAAGTGAAATGAATATAAGTAATACACCTGATAGAGAATTTAAAATAATGATCATAAAGATTCTCATTGGACTTCAGAAAAGAGAAGTCAATGAGACCCTTAACAAAGATTAAAAAGGAAAAAAATCAGAGAAGAAGAATACAGCATATGAAATTTAAAACACACTAGATAGAATAAAGAGCAGATGAGAGGAAGGAGAGGAACAAATTGGTGACCTGGAGGACAGAGTAATGGAAAGTAATCAAGCGGAGCAGGTGGGGAAAAAAATGTGTGAAATGAGACTAGTGTTAAGGAACTCAGTAACTCCATCAAGCTTAATAACTCACACCATTGGGATCCTAGAAGAAGAAGAGAGAGCAAAGGGAACAAAATATTTATTTGAATAAATAACAGTTAAAAACTTCCTGAAAAGGGGCAAAGGAAGTAGAAATTGAGATTCAGGAGGCACAGAGATTCCCCTAACAAAATCATCCAAAGGAGGTCCACACCAGGACACACAGTAATTAAAATGGATAAAATAGTAACAAAAAGAAGATTTTAAAAGCATCAAGAGAAATGAAAACAGTTATATAAAGGAAAACCCATAAGATTATCAGCTGATTATTCAGCTAAAATGCTACTTGCCAGAAGGGAGTGGCATAATATATTCAAAGTGATGAAAGGAAAAAAAAAAAATCTGTAGCCAAGAATATTCTATCCAGCAAGGCTGTCATTAAGAACAGATGGAGAGGGCGCCTGGGTGGTTCGGCTGGTTAAGCCACTGCCTTCAGCTCAGGTCATGATCCCGGAGTCCCAAGATCGAGTCCTGCATCCGGCTCCCAGCTCTGCAGGGAGTCTGCTTCTCTCTCTGACCTTCTCCCCTCTCATGCTCTCTCTCTCTCTTAAATAAATAAATAAAATCTCTAAAAAAAAAAAAAAAAAAAAGAACAGATGGAGAGATAAAGAGTTTCCCAGACATATAAAAGTTAAAGGAATCCATGACCATTAAACCAGACCAACAAAAAATGTTAAAGGGGAGTCTTTGAATGGAGTAAGAAACATAAAAGCAGTAAAAATAAGGAAATCTGTAAAAATCACTCAAAGGTCTCACAAAATAAAAAGATGTGAAGTATGATATCATATGACTAAAACATAGTGGGGGGAAAGGAGTAAAGAATGGGTTCAAACTTAAATGATCATCAACTTAATACAGACTGCTATATGCAGAAGAAGTTATATACAAACCTAATGGTAACCACAAATTAAAAACTAGTAATAAATGGGGTATTTGGGTGATTGGTATTAAGGAGTGCACATGATGTGATGAGCACGGGGGTTATATGCAACTGATGAATTACTGAACTCTACATCTGAAACTAATGATGTACTATGTGTTAGCTAACTGAATTTAAATTTAAAAACTAATAATAGATATGCAAAAAATAAAGAGAAAGGAATCCAAGTATATCACTAAAGAAAGCCAACTTATTGTGAAAGAAGCAAGGGAAGAAAAGAACAGACATGAATTACAAAGACAGCCATAAAACAACTGACAAAATGTCAATAAACATATACAACCATAAAACTGACAAAATGTCAATAAACACATATTAATAATTACTCTGAATGTAAATAGATTAATGCTCCAATCCAAAGACACAAGGACATAGAGTGGATAAAAAAACAAGACCCATCTATATGGTGCAAACCACAGACTCACTTCAGACCTGAAGACACATGCAGATTGAAGGTATGGGGATGGAGAAGTATTTATCATACAAATGGAATGAAAGCCAGGGTAACAATACTTCTATCAGACAAAACAGACATTAAAACAGACTATAACAAGAGACTTAAACAAGTACACTATGTAATCATAAAGGGGATGATCACACAAGAAAATAAAACAATGTAAATATTTATGCACTCAACATAGGAGCAGCTAAATACATAAAACAGTTAATAGCAAATATAAAGAAACCAATTAATAGTAATACAATATTAGTAGAGGACTTTAACACCCCACTTAGATCAATGGACAGATCATCCAAACAGAAGTCAATAAGAAAACAGTGAATTTGAATGACACATTAGAACAGATTGATCTAATAGATATATTCAGAACATTCCATCCTAAAACAGCAAAATACACATTTTTTTCAAGTTCACATGGAATATTCTCCAGAACAGATCACATATTAAACCAAAAAACAAGACTCTACAAACTCAAAAAGATCAAAGTTATCCCATGCATCTTTTCTAACCACAATGCTATGAAATGAGAAATCAACAAGATAAAACCTGGAAAGACCATGAATACATGGGAGTTGAATTACATGCTACTAAACAATAAATAGGTCATCCAAGAATTTAAAGAAGAAATCAAAAAGTAGGTGGAAACAATGATAATGAAAACACAAAATCTTTGGGATGCAGCAAAAGCAGTTCTAAGAGGAAAGTATATAGCAAAACAGGCCTTCCTCAAGAAGCAAGAAATAAACAACTTAACTTTACTCCAAAAGGAGAGAGAAAAAGAAGAACAAACAACACCCAAAGCCAGCAAAGGGAAGAAAATAATAAACATTAGAGCAGAAATAAATGATATAGAAACTGAAAAAAAAATGTACAGATTTGTACAGATCAAGAAAACCAGGAGCTGGCTCTTTGAAAAGATCAACAAAATTGATAAACCTTTAGTCATACTCATAAAAAAAAGAAAGAGAGAAAGACTGAAAGAGAGGGAAGAGTCAAGCAAAATCAGAAATGAAAGAGAATAACCAACATCAGAGAATACATAGGATTATAACAGAATATTATGAAAAGTTACATGCCAACAAATTGGATAACTAAGAAGAAATGGATAAATTCCTAGAAACATATAACCTACCAAAATTAAAGCAGTTTTGGATCAGTAATCAAAAAAACTTCCACAAACAAAAGTGCAGGACCAGATGGCATCACAGGCAAATTATACCAAACATTTAGTTAAATACCTATCCTTCTCAAGTTATTCCAAAAAAATAGAAGAGGAAGGAAAACTTCCAAGTTCATTCTATCAGACCAGCATTATCCTGTACCAAAACCCAGATAAAGATATCACAAAAAAGAGAATTACAGACCAATATCTGTGATGAACATAAATGCAAAAGTCCTCAATAAAATATTAGCAAACCAAATGCAATAATGCTTTTTAAAAAATCATTCACAATGATCAAGTGGAATTCATTCTTGGGATGCAAGGATGGTTCAATATTCTCAAATCTATCAAAACACAACACATCAACATATGTCACATCACATGAACACACATCACATCAACAAGAGAAAGGATAAAAACTACATGATCATTTCAAAGATGCAAGATAGCATGTGACAAAGTACAATATCCATTCATGATAAAAACCTTCAAAAGGTTTTTCCAAAACCTTAGGGTTATGGAAACATAACTGAACCAAATAAAGTCCATATATGAAAAACCCAGAAACAACATCATACTCGATGGCAAAAATTGAGTTTTTCACCCAAGGTCACAAATAAGACAAAGATGTCCATTCTCACCTGTTTTAATCAACACACTACTGCAAGTCCTAGACACAACAACCAGACAAGAAAAAGAAATAAATGGCATCCAAACTGGTCAGGAAGAAGTAAAATTTTCCTATTTGCTGTTGATATGTGATATATAGAAAACCCAAAAGACTCTATCAAAAAACTACTACAACTGATAAGTGAATTCAGTAAGGTTGCAGGATACAAAATCAGTGCACATAAATCTATTGCATTTTGATATACTAATAATGAAACATCAGCAAGAGAAATTAAGAAAACAATTCCATTTACAATTGCACCAAAAATAATAAAATACCTAGGAATAAACTTAACCAAAGAGATGAATGAATTGTACTCTGAAACTATAAAACACTGATGAAAGAAACTGAAGACGACACAAGGGAAAGACATTTCATACTCATGGATTGGGAAAACATATATTGTTAAAATGTCCACACTACCCAAAGCAATCTACAGATTTAAGGCAATCCCTATCAAAATACCAACAGCATTTTTCAAAGAACTAAAATAAATAATCCTAAAATTTGTATAGAGCCACAAAAGACCCTGAATAGTCAAAGCAATCTTTAAAAAGAAAAACAAAACTGGAGGTATCACAATTCCAGATTTAAATGGTATGGTACCGACCAAAAAAATAGACACATAGATCAACAGAATGGAATAGAAAGCCCAGAAATAAACCAATGAATATATGGCCAATTAACCTTCATCAAACGAGGCAGGAATATGCACTAGAAAAAAAAAAAAAAAGATAGTCTCTCCAACAACTGATGCTGGGAAAACTGGACAGCTACAGGCAAAAGAATAAAACTGGACCACTTTATTACACCATACACAAAAATAAAGTCAAAATAGATTAAGAACCTAAATATGAGACTTGAATCCATAAAAATCCTAGAAGAGAGCATAGCGATAATTTCTCTGACATTGGCCATGACATTTTTCTAGATATGTCTCCTTAAGCAAGGGAAATAAAAGCAAAATAAACTATTGTGACTACACCAAAATGAAAAGCTTCTGCACAGCAAAGAAAACAACCAACAAAATTGAAAAAAAACCTACCAAATGGGAGAAAATATTTGCAAATGATGTACCTAATAAAGGGTTCATATCTAAAATACATTTAAAAAAGTATATAATACCCACAAAATGAACAATCTAATTAAAAAATGGGAAGAAGACATGAACAAACATTTCTCCAAAGAAGACATACTGATGGCCAATAAACACATGAAAAGATGTACAACATCACTCATCAGCAGGGAAATGCAAATCAAAACTACAATGATCTACCAACTCAGAGCTGTCAGAAAGGTAAAAATCAAAAACACAAGAAACAACAGTGTTGGCAAGTTTGTGGAGAAAAAGGGACCCTTGTGCAAACTGGTTAAAATGCAAACTGGTACAGCGATTATGGGAAACTGTATAGTGGTTCCTCAAAAAATTAAAAGTAGAGCTACTATACAACCCAGTAATTGCACTACTGAGTTCAAACCCCACACTGGGCTTCACACTGGGCGTGGAGACTACATCAAAAAAAAAAAAAAAAAAAAAAGAGAGAGAGAGATGTCTTTTATCAAAAAACAAAAGCTAACAAGTATGGTGAAGATGTGGAGAAAAGGAATTCTGGTAAAATGTTCATGGGAACATAAATTGATACAGCCATTATTTGAGATGCCTCAAAAAATTAAAAATGGAAATACCTTATGATCCAGTAATCTAACTTCTGGATGTTTGTCCAAAGGCAACAAAACATTAACTCAAAAAGATATATGCATTCCATGTCATTTCAGCATTATTTACAATAGCTAAGATATGGAAACAACTTAAGTGTCCACTGATGGATGAATAACAAAAACATGATTTTATATATATAATTTAGCCATAAAAAAGAAGAAAGAAGGCTGTTTGACTACAGACTTAAAGACTAAAGATAACAAGAACCACAAAGAAATCATGAACTCTACTTAGTAGGTTGATTGTCAATGTTGGTGATGAAAGAGTACCTGAAACTACTTTAAGTGTATAATGTGATTATGCAAATAAATAAATCGAGCAAATAAATTTCTACTTGGAGAAGCTGAAGATCTCACTGTGAAAGAAAAGTGATACAAATAAGGTATGGGAGAAAGTAATGAATAACTCTGTAGTGTTGGATTGGAATTGAGAAGTATTGATGTAATGGAGACAGAAAGGAAGAGAAAAAGAAAAAGATTTTCTAGCTCTTTCTGAAAAAAAAAAAAAAAAAAAAAAGGAGGGGGGATGTCTCAAAACAATGAGACTGCAATATCCATGAGCATACTTAGTACCAAGATCTTGGTTTCTAAAAATCATTCTCTACTAAAAAGAACCAAGGATCCTTGTCATATGAATTTCCAGGGATGTCATTTTGCTCCAGAAAATAAGGAAGTCCTCAAAAATTATGGAAATGTTAAACAAAAAATCTTAGAAGCCAGCTTAAAGGGGCTCTCATTAGTCAAATCTAAGACAATTTGAACATAAAAATGAAAAGTGATAATAATTAATTATAACCAATTTATTTTTTTAAATATGTAAGATCAAACTGCTAATTACTTAAGATGATAGAAGGGAAACTCTTATTTATATTAAAATGCCAACTATTAACTATAGAAAGAGTGATACAGTCATAAAATTTATTATTTACAAACATCACAGTAATAACTGATACACACAAAAACCATAAGAAGATGCTAAAGACACAAAGTGAAAACTTGATGGGGAGTAAGATATCTATAGAGTCTTATATTGTCTCCCTATAGATAAATTATTAATTAAAAAAGGGAAAATTATAGCTATACAGTACAGAATCTAATGAATGTCACATTAACCAAGCAATCAAACTAATATCACCAATAATGGAACCGACTGACACTGTATGTCTCTGATACGATACTCTGAGAGGTACACAACATCACTGGTGTTGTGTCATATTTCTGACAAAAATGCATAATGTAATCATGAAAAAACAAACAGACAAACCCCATTTGAGGAACATTCTACAATACAATTGGATCCCCTTTAAAAAAAAAAAAAAAATGACCGTGTTAAGACAAAGAAAGTCTGAACCCTGAACATACACTAAATTAAATGAGGCTGATGAGACCTGACTACTGATTGTAATAAGAAATCCTGTACTGGCTCTTGAAATTGGAAAATTAAGAACATTAACTGAACAACTAGTAAAATGTGACTATGCTAGATAATAGCATCATTTCAACATTAAATTTCTTGAATTTGATCAATGTATGTGTTTACATAAGAGAATCACCTCATTCCTTAAAACAGAAATAACTATTTGTAAATAGCTATTTATTTTTAGATGCAAAGGGGAAAGATGTCTGTAATGCATTTTCAAATTGTTCAGCAAAGACAATAACAAAGTAACCTGATCTTTATATCTGTGTGTGTGAGTGGAGAGTAGTAAAGCAAAAAGGGCAAAATGATAGTAATCAGCAAATCCAGGAAAAAGTTACACAGTAGTTGTTGTTTTATATATATATTTTTTACTTTTACTACAATTAAGCTAATTAACACATCCATTACCTCATGTAGTTACTTTATTTACTTATTTACTTAACTATTTATTTTGGTGTATATATGTTCAAATGTATTTTTTTCCAAAATAAGAAATTACTTTCTAAAAGTGGACATTTTTCTGCATAAAAAGCTCTCAAAATCATTCTAATGAGGGAAAAATGTCAATTAAATAATTAAAGATGAGAGATCAGAAAGATTCTGGGAAGAAAGAAGCTGGAACAAGATAGTTGTTGCTTTTAATATCCCTTAGACGCCCCCATGAAAATAGACACAGAAAATACCATAGCAAAACCAAAAACTCTCAGACAACTTCTACAGCAAAACCAAGTAACGTGGAAGCCTCGGAAACCTGAAAATATGAATAGGTGTAGACAAACTACTGATCACCGTAGTAGCAGCTGCGAGATCCCTGTGGTATCAGAAGCAGTTTAGGGAGAAGCGAGGAAAAGCAATGGGAATTGTGATAGCTTCAGATGAAGACTCGAATTTCCCAGCCTTGTAAATGCAGTGGTGCAAGAGAGAACAGCACCTGAAACTGAAAGGTGTTCACAGAATCCAGTTCATGAGTGTATGCAAGGGGACAGCGGTAAGATCTGATAGTGCTGGAACTGGCTCAGCCCAGTACAGAATCAAAGTTAGCATAATGAATCTCATTTACAAGACAAAATCCCACACCAAGAAAAGAAAAAGCTTGAAGTAGAATTTACTTGAGCAGGATAGAGATAATAGAGGCAAAAGATAAAGGCCCAGTGTGGAAGGAGAGCAGAACAGAATTAAGGAAGTCCGACTGACCCTGAACGACATGAGTTTGACCTGCACAGGTCTACCTTCACGTAGATTTTTTTTCAGTGAATACAGTATGGTTCTGTAAATGTATTTTCTCTTCCTTAGGATTTTCTTAATAACATTTTCTTTTCTCTAGATTATTTTAAGAATATAGTATATGATATAACATACAAAACATGTGTTAACTGTTTATGTTATCAGTAAGACTCCTGGTCAACAGCAAGCTATTAGTAGTTAAGTTTTGGGAGACGCAAAAGTTATACATTGATTTTCACTGTGCAAGGGGTTAGCACAATTAAACTCCACAATGTTCAAGGGTCAACTGTACACAGACATCACACTATGAGAACAACATGAGAAAGCACTAAAGCAGTGAAGCTACAAAAGACGTCATGCCCTAGCTGATCTTTCAAAATTATGAGAAGACTCATAAAATTAGCAATAGTAAAGAGTCACAGTCAAATTTTATGAAATTATATTAGGGAAAAAAGAACAACAATCAATAATATAACATCCCTACAAAAATGAAAGCATGCCAGAAAAGATGTATCAACAAAATAGGTAAAAATTGTAGCCAAAGAGAGCAAAGAGAATTAGAAGAAATGATAGAAGCATGAATGAAAAACATAAATAAGAATTAGAAAAACAAATACAAATGTAGCAGTTAAAAAGAAGGAACAGGGGCGCCTGGGTGGCTCAGTGGGTTAAAGCCTCTGCTTTCGGCTCAGGTCGTGATCCCAGCGTCCTGGGATCGAGCCCCACATCGGGCTCTCTGCTCAGCGGGGAGCCTGCTTCCCCCCTCTCTCTTTCTCTGTCTACCTATGATCTCTCTCTGTCAAATAAATAAATAAAATCTTTAAAAAAAAAAAAAAGAAGGAACATCTGGTGCCTCTAAAAAGAGAGGTAACAGGGCTTGAGAAACAATTAGAAATAAAAGGGAAAATAGAATTTTTAGACTTTAGAATGCTAGAAGGCTAAATTTTAAAGAATGCAGGAGTGAATGAACACATGGACAGTGACTTAGTAGAAAATGAAAAGAAGGAAAAGGTTAAAAAATTTTAAAAAGAGTAAAAAGGGTCAAGAAAAAAGGTTAGATATAAAAGATAGGAAAAGAAGATCTAACATGTATTGTATTAGTCTGTTCCAGCTGCTGTGACAAAATACTAGAGCTGAATGGCTTGATGAATAGGAATGTATTTCTCACAGTTCTGGAGTCTGGGAAGCTCAAGTACAGAATGCTGGCCAATTCCATTCCCAGGTGAGCTCTCTTCCTAACCTGCAGACAGCCATTTTCTCAATGTAACCTCACGTGGTAGAGAGAAAGAACAAACAAGCTCTTTCGTTTCTTTCTTTAAAAATAGGACAAAAATTTCATCATGAGGACCATATTCTCAAGAACTTATGTAAAACTAATTATCTCCTAAAGGCCCCATCTCCAAATAACATCACATTGGAGGTTAGGGCTTCAATATATGAATATTGGGTAAAACATATACTAGAAACTATAATTCAAGAAAACTTCCTTGAAGTCAAAGTAACCTGAAACTGTATATTGAAAGGACATAATACATCGCTGCTGAAAAGTCCAATAACAATCTAATTTTTCCCTTACAAATAACTTGTTTTCCCTTAGAAATAAGTCATGAATTTCCTAAAGATAATTAAATATATTCAAACAGCAGTCCTGAGATAGGAAAATAAGACAAAGGAACCTAATTTTGTATCTAATTAGTGACATAATCCCTACAAAAGTGTGACTCTGTATTTTTGATGTGTAATTCCTTATAGGTTCTAAGTCTCACTCTTCCCTCTCTTCTTTCTGCCCCACATCTGGGAAAACTAATAAGAAAACCCAGGTGCTCCCTTCTTTGGCAGCAGTGGGATGTTCAAAATATGTAAACCCCTATTCATGCACAGGAGCTCTCAGCACTTCCTGTGCCCTAACCACCATAAAAATTCCATAGCAGTCTACTTTCCCTACTTTTTCAAGCCATTTTTGGACAATTTAGGGAGGCCTGCCCTTCTCTCCCCAGGAAGCCTCATAAAATGATAATAAACCTTTTTATACTCTTCTAGTATGTGTATTGCATCATCAGTGTCTGTTAACATTCCATTTTTGAACCATCTCATTTCTGAGGTATGGTCACAACATGCCAAGAGAGTACTATCCCAAGCAAGATTAAAAACAGAGTATGTATTGATGTATTTCACTATGTGATAGATCGTAAACAGGAAAAACAGAAAAATCAGCCAATGTAATCCAATACGTTAATAGAGTAAATGGGGAAAAATCATATAATCATTAAAAAGAAGACAAAAATGAATGATAAAATTTAATATCCAATCACAATTTTGTTAAATACTAGCAAAAAGAATAGAAAGAAACTTCCTTAATCTGACAATTATAGTAGGGTAACAAGAGGAAACAGCACACTCAATAAGGTTAATAGAGGAACTACTTATAAAAGTATATTTATAAGGAAACCCACAAAGAATGGCAAGGCACCTCATAGCTAACAATCAGAGAAGAGCTGTCACATCCGTGAAAGAACAATAGGAGGAAACAGTTACTGGACTCTGCAAGAGCATGTAGCTACCAGAGTCCTGCTGACAGGAATTCAGAATGTGATGGATGAGGGCAGTTACTTCCTCAAGTCCAACAGGGAAGTGTCTGAAAGGGTGAACACCATGCCTATTTCTGCTTTGACCCTCCTGATTTTCTGCCACTGCCTGTTGTTGACCAAACCCAACCAGAAATCACTAGATAAGGGGTCCAGATGATGCAGTACAAAAGACTAGGGTAAAAACAAGAGCAGAGAAAGATAAATGGTAGATCTGGGGGAGCACGGAGGAAACAGGGAAATTAGCTACAGTACATCTACAGCAAACATCATATTTAAAATTCTGAAAGTTGGGGTGCCTGGGTGGCTCGGTCAGTTGAGCACCCATCCAACTCTTGATTTCAGTTCAGATCATAATCTCAGGGTCGTGAGATCAAGTCCCATGGCAGCTCCATACTCAGTGCAGAGTCTGCATGTCCCTCTCCCTTCCCTCTCCCCTACTACCCTTTCCTCACTTGTGTATACTCTCTCAAATAAATAAATAGATTTCCTTTATTAGATCAGGAAAACTACAAAATACCTGTTATTAATCCCTTCTATTTAACATTGTCCTGAAGATCCTAACCAGTGCAATAGGAGAAGAAAAAAGTAATAATATATAAGGACAGAAAGTAACAAATAAAACTGTCATTACTTACAGCAGAAATGCCTATATATGTAGAATATCCAAAGAATCTACAGGTAAATTATTAAAATAAGTCACTGAATTTAGCAAAGTTACTTATTCAAAAGCAATATTCAACAACCAACTCTATATTATATGCCAGTAACAAGCTAAAGACTACTTTTTTTGGCAATCTAAAAAAAGATATTTAAAATAGCACCAAAAGGGGCACCTGGGTGGCTCAGTCAGTTAAGCGGCTACCTTCAGCTCAGGTCATTATCCCAGGTCCTGGGATCGAGCCCCAAATCAGGCTCCCTGCTCAGTGGGGAGTCTGCTTCTTCCTCTCCCTCTGCCTGCTGCTCTGCCTGCTTGTGCTCTCTCTCTGTCTCTCTAATAAATAAATAAAATCTTTTAAAAAATTTTTTAAAAAATAAAAAATAAAATAGCACCAACATTATTAAAATCTAGGGAAAATATCTTAAGGGACAACACAGTCATAAAGAGAACTTGCTCTACAAGATATCAAGATTTTTTATAAAGCAAAGGTAATTATGAAATTATAGTATTTGTGTAAGGATTGACAAATGGATCATGAGAATACATTAGACAGTCCTGGGAGGACCCATTGTATAAATGTGCACCTGACTTATGACAAATGTGTAATAAACTGCAGGAAAACATCAGTAAGTGGAGCTGAGACAATCATATATCCACATGGAAAAAATACACCTTACCTTAACCTCATAGCATACACTAAACATTAGTAAATAAAATATAGATGTAGAGATGAATGATAAACAGTAAAGTTCCCAGAAGATACTATGAGAGGGTCTCTGAATGTCACATGAGGAAAGATATTAAATAGGGTGCAAAAACATTAATTTTTTGATAAATGTGATGTTAAAATAGGAACTTCTGCTCATCAAAAAAAAACACCATGAAGAGAACAAAAAAAGCAAACCATGGATATAAGAATATATTATCAACTCCTATAACTGACAAAAATCTGTGCATATGTACACAGAATTCCTATAAATAAAAAGTCATATAGCCCAAAAGAAAAATGGATAGAAAGCACAGTATAGGCATTTCATAAAAAGAGATATCTAAATGGTCACTAAACTTCTGAAAAAATATCAAGCGTTAGCAAAGAAAAATGAGTATTCAGACTCTGGTATATGGTTGATGAGAATGAAAATTAGTACAACCACACAGGAAGACCATTCAGCTGTACCTGCTAATGTTAACCCAGAAATTCTATACCCAGGGGTATATTCAACAGAAATTAATGAATCCGTACATCAAAAGACATGTCAAAGAATATTCAAAGCATTATTCACAATAGCCACATACAGAAAACAAATCAAATGCCTACCAACTGTAGAATGAATCAATATGCTAATGAATGGTACCAAAACCTTGGACATACACACCCAATTCACAGAAGAAACTAGACCAGCCAAGAAACTAACGAAAAGATGTTCTGCCTTAAAATTAAAACCACGGTGACATACCATTTTGCACCCACCAGATAGACAAAGAAGGTCAACGTCAGGAAATACACATGTTGGCACAGACACAGAACAGGGACTGGCGCTCACTGAGGGCAGAAGCACTTACAGGTCTGACCATGTCAGAGGGTAACTGGACTATTTTAAGTGATATTGATAGGAACATACATTATAAACCAAAAATTTACTTCTAGACAATCACCCTAAACAAACACCTTTTTCACACTTGTGTACAAGGACCTATGTACTTGAATGCAGATGGTGCCATCGTTCTTCACAGTGGAAACTGAAAATGTAACTGTTTACCAACAGGAGAACGGAGTTGGGTGTGTGATATGCTTTTACTGTGGAATACTATTCAGTGAAAATGAATGAACTAGAGCTATTCAGATTTACAGGCATAAATTTCAAAGAAATCATGAAAAATGAAACTTTACAGAAACACATACAATAATGGTACTATTTATATCAGGCTTGAAATCATGCAAATAATACCATATGGATACACACATCTGTATTAAAATTATGATGAGCTGCATTAGGATATTAAACTCAAACTCAGGACAGTAGCTACCTTTGGGAATAAGAGGAGAATACAATGGAGGATGGGTTGCGTATTTGCAATATTTTATTTCTGAAAGTGGGTTATGAGTACAAATATATTCTTTAAATCATTATTTTGATATAAGTTACACATTTTACCATTCATTTTATCTAAGGGGTGGGGGAGGCCAGGCTATGAGTGATTTAGAACCCAGAAATGTTGTACTTGATGAGTAGGAAATAGGGAGTCACTTCACACCATGATGTAGGAAGATTTGGGGCAGGAATTAGCAGAGCACCTGAGACAGAAAAAGCTATAACTGCAATAAATTAGACCCCAGGTGACGAGGGTTTTCTCTAAAATTTGAGAAGTGAAAAAGAATAAAAAATCAACAGACACTTCACGGCCTCTGACCCTTTACTGGGTGCCCCTGAACTCCGCTTCACATGTAGAAGGACATTCTAGGGAAAATCTGGCCAAGAGGACACTGGATAAACTGTGTCTTGTATCACTTAGGAAAGTTGCCTTGAGAGAATCCTGACAAATATATAACCTCTGCTTCCTCCAACGTGGGAAACCTCAAGTTTCAGAGTATACCCTTTTATTTTGGGTACAAATATACTGAGTTTTACTTCTGCAAAGAGGATTTTTCTACTCTGCCAAACACATATTTATTTATTTTAGATCTAACCAGTTGGCAACAACTTCTGCTCTCAGCATGGCTGACTAAAATTAAGAGTTCACGCAGAGTGTGTCTCTCCCACCCCGACTAGCCTCTAGCATTCCTGCTGTTCCTTTTGAATTCTGATTTTTCGAGAAAATTGTTTGGGTCTTTGCTTTATCTGTCTAGAAAGTACAGATACATACATGGCTATGATTACATTTGCCAACAAGTCTCTGCTGTCAGTGAAAAAGTAGGTTCAAATTTTGTGAGATTTTTACTGGTTGCTTTTGAGATTAAAAAAAAAGACTCTCTCAGGAAGTAGAAATTTTGTTATGTATGTTTGATTTTAAAATTCAAGTAAGTAACGATAGAACTGGAAGCTCACCTCTGTATTTTCTATTATACAAACTGTTGCCATTTAATAGAAACCTGGATGTTGGCAAAGCACCTAGCCAAATATTAGATTATGCTGACCTAACAAGCATGTCAAAATAGGATGATTTTTACCACAGATGAGAAAACCAAAATCCTAAGTGCTTTTTACCACCTGAAATGATAACCTTCTTCCAACAAAATGAAGTTTTATTAGAGATAACTACAAACCCATTTACCTATCAAGCACGCATCTCTCACCTGCTATGGCTCGTGCCCCCCACGCCAGGGTTGAGGGCCATCCCGATCATCGCAGCTGACATTGTCTTCCCAGTGGACGCACATCCATTAGTGCCTGGTCTCACTCTGCTGCTCTCTCCCTTCTCCAGGGAAACAAAGTTACTTACCAGCCTGAAGAGTTTGGGAGGACAAACTAAACATGACTGGCTTAGCCTCTTCAGCTCTCCTTCCTTCTGAAAACAAGACTGGCCAAAAGGAGCAAACACACTCGTCCTCTCGATATCCTCATCCTCAGTCAGTAGGGCAGGCCCCCACATGCGGAGGCCCAAGACTAGTTAGTGCTATCTCTGACAGCCTGTGTGATGTAGTTCTGGGATTCTGAATCAAAAAGTTCCTTACTGGGCGCCTGGGAGGCTCAGTCATTAAGCCTCTGCCTTCGGCTCAAGTCATGGTCCCAGGGTCCTGGGATCAAGGCCTGCATTGGGCTCCCTGATTGCTGCATATTTAAGCCATTTCTCTAAGTCAACTTTTATCAGTAATAAAGCTGATATATATATATATATACATATATATATATATATACATATGTATATACATACACACACACACTTTAAAGTACATATACTTTATATATATAAATATATGAAGTGCATACATATATATGTGTGTATATATATATATACATACACTTCACAATGGATGTTTGATAGATACATACATACATAGTTATAATTGTATCATTATATATTATGATCACTGTGCTCTGAATTGGTCCTCGGGCAAGGAAAGGTGGTATTATTTATAGGACTCCTTCAGACCCAGTGTCAGATCATGAGATTTCAGGTAGGGAGGAGGGGGAACTCACGTATCGTGCATGAGAGCTGACTCTTTACCAAGGTCTTCTCAGTGAGTGCTCACAATTCTAATAGGTAAAAGTGTTCCCATGCATATTTTGCTGCTATGGAAAATGAAGCTTAGAAATGTGTCCAAAGCCACTTGGCTAATAAGAATCAAATCCAGGTTAGCCTACAGCAGAACTCTTTTCCCCTCCTGTTTGAGGCCACCTCAAAACTATGAAGATAAACAGCACAGAGTCCTGATTCTTGAGAGTTCCAATTCAGCTGGAAAGGTCTGTTCACTCTTAGGTCCCCAAAACACCTACTTCCTAACACAAACCTAACATTTTAATCTGCCTTTTAAAGACCTGGCATTTCTGGAATGTTCCTAAGAAGCATCCTGACTTAATATGTCTTCATAATAATTAATCTAAATGTCTACTACTAGCTTCATACAAGAGATGTGTATGGGAATAATTTTTACTGCACTGGGGGAGGAGACTGGCTATTTAAAGGAAAAATTTTGTAAAGTAAAGAATTCTTTCTTGATTCAAATAATTGTCCCTTATGTTTTTATAAATGTAAATATTTAAATGAAAGTTTTTTTATTAGAGCATATGAATTTTGTAACTATTTTTATCAAAGAGCTACTTTTTAATATTGACATGAAAACCTAAAGAGGTTACATTTTTATCTTTAAAATTAGAAGGTTGGACTACAACTGGATATTTTAAAAGGTTACATCCAGCATGAAAATTAAAGTTTATTTAAATTACAGTTTGTTTTCTATCTATGTCCTTAAAAGCTGTCAAGCAGATGCTGGAATCAATGATGGGGGCTCAGGGAATCTTCCAGATAAAAGGAAATATTTAGAGTCTCAAATTGGATAATGTCACTGGTTCTACAAATAATTGTATTTTGGGGGTCTTTTTTCTTAACCAATACTCTAACTAGAGTAGAATTTATTATATAGAGAGAGCTTATTATATATTTTTACATATGTGGATACACACACACACACACGTTATAGGTATATGTATATATATGTAGAAAATAAACTTACTGGATCTTCATATGGTCCAGGTACTGAAGTGCATACTGTACAGAAATACTCAGAATAAAAAAATCAGAAGTCAGGTGAGAGGTATGTGGAAAATTATGCATGTGATCTACACCAAAAAAGCTACAAAATTTGAAGAGGATTATACCTAAAATTGGAACGCACATTACCATATTCTACATGTTTTTTAAATATGGTGTCCCCTGGTGATCTTATGAAACAGCAGGAGTTTGAGGGAACTTTTAAATTGAACTATATATACAAGCAAAACAGTGGCCAGGGTGTGAACACCATTGCGTAAATCCTGCCCAGCTCAAGACAAAGACCACCAGCAGCATCCTGGACGTCCCGCAGCCATGGCTGCACACCCCACCATCCCATCACCTCCCCACACCAAAGGATACCACTATTCTGACCCCTCACAGCACAGTTGCTTTTCAGCACAGGTTTTCAATGTACATCTTAAACGTGAGGATACTAGGGCTTGAGAAGTGCAGTGACTCGTCCACAATCACACAATTCTCCAGCTGCCGGACCCAGTTTTAACTCTCAGCCTCATGCCCTGTGTTCTACCCCACACTGCTACATTTTCTTTCCAATTCCTGTAAAACAAAGGTGACTGTACGCTCTACTTACTGCTCATGTCCTTTTAATACTGGAAGACGGCTGCAAAGATTAACCTAAGCAGGGATGTCCAAAAATGTTTTTTTAATAAGAATACTCCACGCAGCAAGACTACTCCTCGTTGCTACCTTTCCACACTTTGTTATGAATGGATTCATGTACTGAAAAAACAAGATTTGTTACCAATTTTTAGTCCATATCCCATAGAGCTAAATAACTACCTTCATGTCATATTTGGGCCACAACATTTTTTCCCCAAGTCCTGGTAAGATAACTCAAATATTACCTAAGGGAGAAAAACTTCCAAGCAAGTAGGTGCAAGAGAAACATAAAACAGTGTCATTCTGATAATTACCAGGTAATAATAAAGTTAGTTGTCTCTATAAAGAAATAATGCATTCCTTCAAAAAATTTAATACAAGGGGCACCTGCGTGGCTCAGTGGGTTAAGCCGCTGCCTTCGACTCAGGTCATGATCCCAGGGTCCTGGAATCGAGTCCCGCATTGGGCTCTCTGCTCAGCGGGGAGCCTGCTTCCCCTCCCACCCTCTGCCTACTTGTGATCTCTGTCAAATAAACGAATAAAATCTTAAAAAAAAAAAAAGTTAATACAATTACATTTCTAACTCCTTTCATTTTTCTCTGATTACCTGGTATTTAAACTACTTCATCTTACTCTCCAATTTTCCTTTGACTTGGGGAAAAAGAAACGGTCACAACACTGATGACTTTTCAAAGTTATCACCTTATGACTTCCAAGTACTGTAGATTAAACTTGGCCCAAAGATCACTGTGAAGAACCGAAATATTTTGTTGAATGTAGAGCAACTCTGTTAACAACGTCAGTATTTTGGTCAACAGATCGGAACCCATATAAACCTTTGTTTTTTAAAAAGAGAAATGATGGCTATTCTGCTAACACATTCAATATAACTAGGGATAACAAGCCCACGATAGTTAATTAAGATTATGCAGAAAAAAAATCTCATCCCTAAAAATGTGGGTAAGAAAAAGGCTCCCCTTCCTTGTTAATGTCAGCATTAGAAAGGAACTGGAAAATAGAAAAAGTGAAGACAACTTCTGAATGAGGTAATATAGAAACACCATTCTTACTATTGCACTGAATTATTCAAAAATATAATGAAATTCCAGGAAACATCAGATGCTGCAGGTACATGAAGATAATTTTGTTTTTATAACCAATTTCAGGCAGATAAATACTAGAATCCTTTCCAATTTCTCCCCTATGAAACTGAAGTGTCACCAAGATTTACAGCCCCTCAAGTTCCCTTTTCAGAGGAACATTCATTTACATAAACAGATAATCCTAGATAAAAATTTCCATTAGACAAAGGTGAAATGGATCAATTTTCTCTGCCAAGACAAATCTTAAATCTTGAACAGATAGGGTCATTATTACACCAGCCCCATTTCAGAAATAATGTATTTTTTAAAAATCAGCCGATAGCAGCCATTTCCAGCTTTCCAATTATCTTTAAGAAAAGCTTATTCTGTGGACAATAAAGCACATTACTGCACAATATGATACAGTCCATAAAGATCACAGTGTTTTATGAAAGGTTAAAGAAAGCTCAGCACATTTAGGGGAATGTCATAACCCGCAAAGTCTTTCAAGACTCAGTTGAAGCCACGGGCATGCTGTGCAAATATTGTGCTAGGCAGTGCGATACTCCTTTTTCAGTATCAAAACAGTGAAGGAGAAAGCATATGCTGGGATGATTCTATCGTGAATCCTGGGATTCCTACAGATAAGACGGGAGAGGAAATCAAATCATGAGATAGACCTCTCCTGCTTTTTGAGGCAACGAGATTCTCTCACAGTGGAATTCTATTCTGACAAGAAGGCAACTCTACTTTCTTGGTACCCACTGGCCTGCTTTGTTTTCTCTTGAAGTAACTTTTTTGTGCTGTTTCATTAATATTAATAAAACTATAGAGAATTAAGAAAAGGGGCTCTGTTTTTTTTTTTCCATTCTTTATTTCAAATGACTAAGGAGGGAGTGATGTGTTCAGGGACACTCAATGTTACAATTTAGTTAGGAAAGTAAAAAATTCTTGGATGCCTGCTATATAAGATGGGTCCAGTGTAAGAGCATGGAGAATTTCAGGTCAATCCATATTTCCTTCTATACTAACAAACCACTGCAGGAAAAACAGCTTCAGGGGCTAATGTTCCCTTATCAAATTAAGAGAAGAAAAATTCACTCTGTAGAGTGAATTGATCACCTATTATGGGTGAGGCTACAAAAAGAAAAGGGGATAAAGGAAACTCAGTCTCAGTCTCTCAAAGAATTTATATATACCGACCCGGTGGGGACTGAGGGGGAATTGGATCACTTAGAGGAATTTTATATTCAGATAAAATTAGAATGTAGAATAGGATAGAAGATGACCTAGTCAGATTCACTCACTTTACAAGGGCCCTAAAAACAACATGACCCACCAAACAACCAAAATTATAGTTTAAAATAAATAAAAGCTTCGAAGAAGCTTGACATTGTCACTGATACCTAGTCTACCCTCTCCAGGAACGAGGGAAATAGCTGCATCTTTTACACATTATGAACAAGAAAAAAATTACCATAGAACCCCCTGAAGTCTGTTACTTTAAAAACCTAGTTTTTGAATAAAATTCAGTTCCCTCATATCAAATGCAATCTTCTAGATTATACGACTAAAACTAGATTAAGTTTAGGAAATAAATTACCCTTCACATTATCATAGTCCGATCAGATATTTATGCTACATTTGAATATTTTATTGAGAGGAAAGAGCAGAGGCTGAGCCAAATATGCTCGGTTTTTTCTTCTAACAGGAGGAATCACTTAGGAGACGTGCCTTAATCCATCTGAGCTACTGTAACAAAATGCCACAGATCAGACAGCTTATAAACAACAAAAGTTTATTTCTCACTATTCTGGGGGCTGGATGTCTGAGATTAGGGTGCCAGCCTGCTCGTGTGAGAGGTCTCTTCTGCAGCACGGACTTCTTACCATGCCCCCACGTGTGAAAGGGGTAAGGGAGCTCTCTCTCGGGCCTCTTTTACAAGGACATTGATCTTATTCATGAGGGTTCTGTCCTCATGACTTGATTCGCCTCTCAAAGACCCCATCTTCTAACACCACACCATTGAACATTAGGATTTGAATTTGGCAGGGACACATGGCAAGATGTGAGAAGGACATGAAGGGAGTGAAGAGGAAGACTTACTCTGTTCTGTGTTTCCAGAAGGATCTGCATTTCCATGTGATAAGCCAAAGTAGCAAGGGGAACAGAATGAAGTTGTGTTTGGATGACAAAGATTTACAAGTCAAAAGTAGGTGAGATTGAAGGTTCTGTTTCTAAGCCTGAGCCAGGTGGATTGAGTAGAAGCAAATCTCTTCTCTTCTCCTGACCGAACATTTTCATGTAGCACTAGAGAGAAGAAAACAAAACACTTGCCTTTCCCCTCTAAAAGCTGTCCATCTCGAACGTCTTGCTAGTATATTTTCCTTTCTTCACCTCCCAGAAGAGGAAATATCAATAGAAAATCAGGAGAAATTTCCCTTCCATGGCCATATAACCAGTGCATGCCTATGAGCAAAATAGTAGAAATAGAAAATAAAAGTCTTCAAACATGTGGTAAGATGGGGAAAATAATTCTATACTTATAACTGGCACTAGAGTCATCATGGGGGGGGGGGGGGAACAGCACCTTGCTGAGTGCTAAAATAGGAGTTGAGACCTCAGAGGGCCAAGCAGTGCTCTGAGTAAGAGAAGGAGAGAGATGTGTTTGTTTTTGCAGTGATGGGGGGAAGCTAGGGAGGGAAGCAGGTAGGACCACAGAAGTGGCAGATGGCTATAGGGTGTACTATTTGACATTTCCCAAATTTTTAGTAAAACCCACAAAAAGGTCAGCAAATATTGATATGACTGGGTTTCATATAGAAATCAATAAAGGAGCAAAAAAGTAACTTGAAGAAAGACATCAAAGGCACCTTGCAAAGCTGGGAAGAGACTACTAAGCCCTGAGGCAGCAACATGAGCAGAAATCTTCAGGAAGCCTAACCTCTTAAAGGACGGTGGGATTGGAGGTGAGAAGCAATTGTACCCTGCTCCCAAGTTTGGAGAGGTCCCTAGTGTCACCTTGGGCTAAGTTTTCCAAGGCACCCTTTGGTTTGCAAAGAACCCTTACAAGTCAATATGGAGAAAATGAATGAGGAACTTGAGGCATCACTTTTACAAGTACACTTTTCAGAGTGTAAGTACACCTTAAATATCATTTTAACTTTTTATGCTCGTGTAAATAGCTATTATTTCAGTTACTGGGATATTAGTCATAACATCTAATGATGTGGAGATTGTTGCCTTATAAAACTCACAGCTGGGTAGCTACATGGCTCAAGGCAAAAGCCTATTTTAAAATCCATTGCTTTAGGAGGAGAATGTTTATTAAAACATTATCTCTATTAAAAAAATATGATGCATCATTGGTCATTCCCTGTGTTGCTGTGCCAACCACAGTTTTTCCAGCAAGGCATTTTAAGTTGATACCTGAAAACCTGGCAAGGTCCATGGCCTCATAATTTACCAGTCCATCAAAAAATAAATCAATCCCAATAACCGGAAAGTAAATCACCAAAGATGCCTGCACAGCAGCCCATAAACTCATGTTTACACAGCCTTCATGGGGATAGCTGTGCTGTCCGTCAAATATTTCTAAGCTTGCAGGGAAGTGAATATTCAAAAAGGAATGAATGCTTGATCTCTTTGCAACAGAAGCTAAATGAATTAATAATAAAGATATGGTGGGTGGGTTTGCTTTGTAAAACATAAAAGTGAGACGGCAGAAAAAGGAAAGGCTAACAACTGGGGTGAAAAGGACTTACCAAGCATGTGGAAAGACTGGCAATTCGATGTAAAGTAGTCCTCATGCTGTTACTTAAGTTACAAAGGAAAATGGATTTTTCAACAACTTAACAACAAACTAAATAACCTGTAGGGATAAAGAACTTCCAAAGAGAGTCTCCTGACCTTAATGTGCGTTCAGTCCATTCTTGCTGCACTTTCATTTAAAAAGATTACTTAATCTCCAGATTTTCTACCACCTAAAATAAATCATCAGTGAAGATAAATATTTGGTCTGGACAGAAATATATGTCACATTTAAGTCCATCACTTGTGTTTATTTGCCTTTTTTTTTTTTTTAAGATTTTATTTATTTGAGAGAGAGTAAGAGAGAGAGCAGGGTTGGGGGGCACAGAGAGAGGGAGGAGCAGACTTCCTGGTGAGCAGGGAGTCCTATGTGGTGCTCATTCCCAGGACTCAATCCTGGACTCGATCCTGGACTCGAGATCATGACCTAAACTGCGGGCAGATGCTTAACTGACTGACTGAGCCACCTAGGGGACCCTATTTTCCTTCCTTAAGCCCAACTTTACACAATTACTTTGCTCAATACTATTTCAATCACAGTAGATGAAGAAGGGCAAAGCTGAAAATGTTCAAGGAAGGTAAATGCGAGAAAGCCCATGGAAATGTTTTTCATCAAGGTTGAAATTTGAGATTTAAAATAAGGCTGATCTTTGACTTTCGACTATCTGAATTCTACCTTCTTCACCCTCCTGGTGATATACAAGCAATGAAAAGGGTGATTACTAGAAGTGGAATTAAATAACTCAGCAAATACCTTTGTGAAGCCAATGACGTAGAACCTCTAAATCTTTCTTTTGATACTGATCTCAATTTTGTGCTCTCCCCCTTCTCCACACTCATTCACTGATCTGTACAATAGCTCTGGCGTAACCCCAGCCTCAGGACTGAGGCTCTCCTTTCTCTGCTGTCTGTTGTGCTAGCTGCCCGTGGGTCATAGCTGACTCTGGGGACTGTCCTCGGCAGAAGGGAGCTGCCCCACCCCAGATTAACCCCAGGGCAGCCAGACATCCAGTCACACTGGTCATTGTGGGGATACAAAAGCCGTCTTCTTAATATGGTTTTGGAATATAGGTGAGGTTTGGCGGGGTAGGGTCCGGAGCCTATGGCCAAGAAAGAATTCTTGAGACGCCTTCGGTGCAAAAAGTTGGTTTTATTAAAGCACGGGGACAGGACCCATGGGCAGAATGAGCTGCTGCACCCAGGGTTGTGAGGGGTGGTTGATTATATACTTGGGAGTTGGGGGAGGTAAGGAAAAAGGAGGTTTCACAAGGATTTTCATATGTTAAAGAAGACATGGGATACTGGAGTCCTTGGCATTGTCTAGTTAAGGTTGTTTTTCCCTCTAGCAAATATTAAGACAGTTGGGAGCTTCCTGGAAGAATGTCACACATATCACACCCTGGGGGGTGGGGGGAGTGCAGGGTGTTAACTTGTGCTTTGTCCGCAGTTAGCCTTCTGCTCCCTCAGTACCCTCAGCTCAATGCAGGACATCTCTGTAGGGCCTTTCAAGCTTGAGAGCTTCACCTGGGATCAGCTGAGGGCTCTGTTGCAACCCTTATTGCAATTGAATTGTCCTTCTGTCCAAACCTGCTTCTCAAATGAGTATTGTTCCTAAGGGATTCTCCGATAAATTTCATGCCCGCAAATATTTGGCTCAAAGTTGACTACTCAGAACCCGACCTATAAAAGGATCTTTCTTACCTTATACCTATAAAAGGATCTTTCTTACCTTACAGCAAAGTTAGACTGAAACCGAGAAAGGAAAAGCCTCACTGAGAACCACCCAGTGTCTGCGCACGGCAGTTGTGCTGTCAGTGACCCCTCCCTATTGCTCCACCAGACTCCCTGTTGCTAACAGTCTCCTGCCTCTACCAAGGGAAAGAAACCTTACTAAGCTTTATAGAAAAGTGGGATTGGGGAAAGGAGATATGGTCTCAATACAATCTTGGCTCAATACTCAGTGGCCTTTCTGGGGCAATCTTGGTCATATTCCTGGAGCAGAAAGGGAAAATAGAGCTGAAACTGAAGAGCTTATAAGGATTCCCAGAAGGAAGCAGATCCAGTCTAATTAATTTCCACCTCACTGACTCAGTAACTCCTCTGAATGAAGCTTTCCGCTGCAGCCTACTGAGACCCCACAGCACCTAAACATTTCAGACCATTTTTTTTTAACCTCAAAGTGTTGAAGAGTCTAGGTCACCTCCACTCACCAAGTCCTTTCTCCAACCACCAAATTTTAATAGGTAAAATTATTCTTCCATCCTTAGAGCTATTGATGCCTCCTTATCTGGAAGAAGAATAAACGTCTGAGAGTGTTTCCTTCGGGGGCCACGGTGTACTAGTTTCCTGTTGCTGCTTACTAAATTACTACAAATGCAGTGGTGTGAAACAATAGCAAGTTTTACAGGCTAAAATCAAGATTTAGCAAGGTTGTGTTCCTTTTGGAGGCCCTACGAGAGGGTTCATTTTCTTACCATTTCCAGCTTTTAGAGGCTGCCTAACATTACTTGGCTTGTGGACCCATCCTCTGTCTTCGATGTTAGTAGGATAGTATCTTCAAGCCACCTCCCCAACCCCCAACCCTCTCTCTCCTTCTATCATTACATCACCATTTACTTACTCTGACTTTCCTGGCTCCTTCTTATAAGTACCTTGAGCTTTTAAATTGGGTCCACATGGGTAATCTCTCCATCACAAAATCTTCAATGTAATCACACCTACAAAGTCCCTTTTGTCATATAAATTAACATATTCAGAGGTTTTAAGCATTAGAAAATGGACATCCTGGGGGAGGGAGGGCTTCACTCAGTGCACCACACATGAGTATTCATTTTTTCAAGGAAATGAAAAAGAATGATCTAAATCCTCCAGGAGAGCTAGTCTTAAAGTTCCCATCACAGTCCCACCTCATAAATACTGGTTCAGGCTCTTTCCCCCAGTGCTTCAGCTGCATAATCAAACATCATTGTGCTAATAGAAGCCCGTCCATTCAGCTGCCTGGGTTTTGTTAAGTCAGTTGGAGGCAACAAATTCAGTCAAGCTGTATTTGTGAAAATCTTTCCCGGGTGTATGGGGTGGAGAGCTTTAGATGAGCAAAAACTGAAACAACTTTGTGCCTGAAAGTACAGTCAAATATTTTCATGTGTAATTCAAGAATCAAAGAAAATAGAGTTGTAGAGTTGGATAAGCTGCAGGGCTCCTAGGAGACTCACTTAATGAATTCTTTCCCTTTAACAGTGAGAAAACTAAGGAGCAGAAAGATTAAGGCAAGCTCACCAGCCTCTGAGTAGCAAAGCTCAGACCTGATCTCCTTGCCTTCCGCCCGCCTGCCAGAAGGGGAAGAAGGCAGGCAGGCAAGAAAGGAATTAAAATGATTTGACCATTCATCCTGTGCCAGATCTCACACAAGTTATTTTGCTGCATATTATTTTATGTCATCTCTACAAATATCTGGGCTGATTGGGGTATTGGCTTCATTTTTATCAGAAGCCAAGGTTCAAAGAGATGTGGATAACCACTCCAGTTCAGACACCCAATACAGTCAGCTTTCCGTTAATGAGGATAAAAGGGGAGAGGAAAGAAAGTCATGTATAACCCAAAACCCTGATTAAAACTAAAACTAATCAGAACCTGGTACCAAATGAATTTATATAAACATATTTCCTTGTAATTATATCTAATATTTAGGAACACATTTACCAC
Source organism: Lontra canadensis (assembly GCF_010015895.1). Taxonomy (NCBI): domain Eukaryota; kingdom Metazoa; phylum Chordata; class Mammalia; order Carnivora; family Mustelidae; genus Lontra; species Lontra canadensis. The sequence goes on from NW_022630995.1 coordinate 3,976,423, forward strand.
TCCACAGATGTCCAGAATTGTAAAAATAATTTTAGGGCAACTCATTAGGAACACTAAATACCACATGTGTCACTTGATGAGAAACTGCTAAAAACTTGCTAAAATCTAATTTCTATTTGCTTCCTAGTTAATCCCTTTTTAAAAAATGTTAGAACAGAACAGAGTTGGGCAAAAATTATTCTCAGAGCTTCAGTCTTCTTCTTCCTTTCTCTCACTTGCTCTCTCCACCCAGTCTTTACAGTGCTTGAAACCGTGGCCCTCCAAATTCCCTGTCTTTACTTAGAGTAAATGACACCTTCCTCTTTAAGGGCCCATTGGCTGAGCCCAGAACCAAACTAATTACCTAGCTGGAGGGGTTCAATGGTTACCAGACAGCTTAAGCAAGGTAATTTTAGGTAATTTTTATATTTCATGCATTTTAATGCACCTTCTATTAATTAGAAAATAGAGAACACAACCCCAAATAATTGAGAAATGACCGTGACTAAGAAGCTGGGATGTGAACTTAGCTTTCCAGGATTCTCAAGCTCAGCTGTTGACCGTTCACTGCCGATAAAGCAGGAAACACCAGGGGTACGCAAGCAACAGTTGGCTTAAAATCATATACAAATTCAGCAGCATCCTAAATTATGCTACAAAATAGGACCTGAAAGCTGTACATGAAGTGAATTTTCTTTAAAAGAATCACATGTTGCCATTTGCTTTGAAAATATTTAGAGATGTGTTCCATTACATGTCCTACAAATAAGCTTCTCCCCTGTCTGAAATGCTCCTGCAGTTCCTCAGCAGCCACCGACCCTATTACACACACACACACACACACACACACACACACACACCCTCACCTGGATAACTCTTTTCACCCTTCCTCATCTTCACCAGGCAAGTCTTCCCAGACCCTCCTGACTAGGTTCAATTCCCTCATCCTCTCACGGTCTCTTTAGTGCTCACCACACTTGTAAAGTGACTAATCACTCTTCATCGACTGGGGTAATGTTTGGAACCAGGTTCTGGAGCTAGTCTTCCGCGGTTCACATATCAGCTCTGTCCCTTACTAGCTGTGGGATCTCGGGCAAGTTTCTTAAACTTCTGTGCTTCAGTTTCCTCATCCGTAAACTGGAGATCAGAGTACACACCTCTGAGGATTACCGAATGGAGCAGGTGTGACCACTCATGTAAAGCGTTTGGGGAAGCATCTGGCACACAGCAAGTTCTCATGCAAGTGTTGTTTGCTAGTATTATCCATGAGCTGTTGGTCTTTCCTCACTACACTGTAAAGTGCGTGAACGGCTAGAGCCATCTCTATATTATTGCCCACTACACTTCCAGGACCCAGTATCTGCGTTGAGTAACAGTTTTTGAAGGAATAAAAATGTGAAATCCCAGAGTCTCCTCTGTCATCACTAAATCTGTCTGCCTCATTCATGGACTCAGCCACGTTCTCCATTGCCACCACTATTGGAGCTACTACCACACTGCTGCCCTAGCACCTTTACTGATATTTTTTGGTATCTTTAGCTCCGATGGCAATGCACTAGTTCAGAAAATAGAATCCCAAATAGAGTCATTCTAATAGCAGCCCTCCTAACAAGTGCTTTGTGAATTCAGTTTCATTTCAAAGTTAACAACCAGGCATTGGTAGTTCAGTGGTAGAATTCCTGCCTGCCATCTCAAAGGTAATAAAAAGCTCCAGCTAAGCCCAGGTGACAGTCAAGAAGGCAGAAGCTAAAATAGCCAAATTTGCAAACAGACAGTAGAATAGTAGTTGCCAGGGAGGTGGGGGAAAGTCAGGAAATAAAGTTTCAGTCATTCTGCATGAATAAGTTCTGAGAAATCTAAGGGACAGCAGGGCATTGTAGTTAATAATGGTGTATTATACACTTGAAATTTGCTTTAAAAGTAGATTTTAAGTGTTTTCACCACAAAAAAATAAATGAATAACCATGTGAGGTGAAAGATATTTTAATGACCATGATTATGTTAACCATTTCACAATGTATATGTATATGAAAACACCACAAATTGTTCACCTTAAATATATATTATTTTCATTGTCAAAAAAATCTCTTAAACTAAAAAAAAAAAAAAAAAAAAAGAATGGAGGGAAAAAAAGGCAGGAGATTAAGCTTAGCAAGGACCAAAGACTGTAGAAATCCAACAAATACAAGTTCACAGCCACTAACCACCAATGAGATTTTAAAAATAAGAACAATAACAACAGACACAACAACGGAAGTCCTAAAATCCTTTCCCAGGAGGCATCATAGCAGATTTGTCATGAGCACAAGATCTAGATCCCGACTCTCTGGGTCCCAAACCAGCACTATCATTTACTGGCTATAAAATGCTAATAAAGTTTCTTCGCTTTTATGTTCAATAGCAGGACCCCCAACCACAGAGTAAGGCTGCGTCCGCCTGTCAACACTTCACATAGGCATTCGTCAAGTACATGGGAGCACTACACTGAAGACTGGGGAAAGTCAGGAAATAGAATAAAAGGGAGACCCCTGAGGCATATAAGGTCTTCCCTAAATGCAAGCAGCATCCTGATAAAGGTTGGATTCAGGGCAGAGGAGCTCGAAGAAATTTGTCTGAGAATATCTGAGTTTTCACCTAGGTCAAGACAGTTGCAACTGAAACCAGAAACGACGCAGAAATGAGAGGAATTCCTGGAGGCATTGTGAACCTTCATTAAGCACAATGCACTGGATGCCAAAGACTAGAAGCAGAGCATCAGGAAGAAGAAAGACAATAAAACCAGGGTCAGGAAAACAAAGAGGACTCCCAAACTAACAAAACAGGCCAAAGTGTTAAGGGATTTCTAAATTTTTGCCAGTGCTGAAATTATAAGCCTTAATGTCGAAAAAGTGCTGATTCTGTCTCAAAACATTTAAAATAAGTGGCCAGCCAATCTAAAACTAAAATAATATTCACACATCTCAAACATATATCAGATTCACTCAGCCTTCCTAAACTAAGACTTGACAGAAAAATGGGTGTGTCCTTCTCTGGGGTAAATACTCATTACCTCAATCTCCACTTATTTTTTCTTTCACTCAAAACGGCCAATGCACAGTTTAAAAAATTATGACACACACAAAGAAGCAAGAAAACGTGAGCAATTGAGTAAGAAAACAGTTAATAGAATCAGACACTAAAGACCCAGGATGTTAAAATTTCCAGTAAATAATTTCATCATAAATATGATAACTATGTCAAAGAATTTAGTGGACAAGTTGGCAACATTCATGAACTGATGGAGAATTTCAGCAGAGACATGGAAACTATAAAAAGGAACCAAACTGAAATGCCAGAAATGAGAATATAGCATCAGCAATAAAAATACACTTATCGGGGCACCTGGGTGGCTCAGTGGGTTAAGCCTCTGCCTTCAGCTCAGGTCATGATCTCAGGGTCCTGGGATCGAGCCCCACATCGAGCTCTCTGCTCAGCAGGGAGCCTGCTTCCTCCTCTCTCTCTGCCTTCCTCTGCCTACTTGTGATCTCTGTCAAATAAATAAATAAAATCTTAAAAAAAAAAAAAAGAATACACTTATGAACTTAATAAGAGACAATCAAGAGCAAAGAAAAGCAGTAGATGTAAGACAAGTTTATCCCCAAAAAATGAACTAAAAGGGAAAGGAAAAGGTGGAAAAAATGGAATGAGTCCATGATCTGTTGGGCAATATTAAATAGCCTAATAAGCTTCCAAGTGAATTGGGAGGAATAGAAAATGGGTCAAAAGAAATATCTGAGGACATGCTGGCCAAGAATTTTTTTTTTTAATTAGTGAAAAAAAATATAGTAACTCCAAAAGAAGATAAACACACAAAAAAGCCACACCTATTACACTAGAGTCACAATGCTGAGCCAAAGATGGTTTTAAAAAAAAAGTTAAAAACAGCCAGAATGAAAAAAAAATTACATAGAGAACAATGATTAGAATTACATCTGATCAAAAACAATGAAATCCAGAAGAAAATGGAATGACAAAATTTCAAAATCATAAACGATCAATTTGTTAGGAATACATAAGAATCGTAAACGTATATTCAACTCAACAGATTTTCAAAGTAAAGGAAACAAAAACTGATGGAACTAAAGGGAGAAATAGACAAATTTACATTCATAGTTTGAGATTTTAAAATCTCTCTCACAGAAATTAATAGTATATATAAACCCCAAAATAAGAAGATCAGGAAGTATATAGAATATTTGAACAATGCTATCAACCAGCTTGACTTAAACTGACATTTATAAGACACAACACTCAACAATAGCAGAATACACATTTCAGCACACACAGAACATGCTCCAAAATAAACAATATGCTATTCCTTAAAATAAGTCCCAATAATTTTTAATGAGCCAAAGGCAGAGTATTTTCTCTGACCATGATGAAATAAGTTAGAATCAATAGCAACAAGATATAATATCTGAAAAATAAGCATCACACTTTTAACCAACCCACAGATTAAAGAAACAACACATGGAAAATTAAAAATGCTTTGAAATCAAAAGACAAACACAGCATATCAAAATATGTGGGTGCAACTACAATAGTGCTTAAAATTCTGTAACTTAAACAAGTTTTTAAATGATCAGTGTAAAATCAAATATTAAATCTTTAATAAACTAGAAATGAATAACAAATTATTCCTAAAGTAGATAAAAGAAAATAAACATTATAGCATAAATCAATGAATTAAAAGAGAAGATTAAACAATAAAGCCAAAGTTGGTTCTTTGAAAGGGTTAATTCAATAAATATATTCTTAGCAAGTTTGATCAAGTAAAAAGGAGAAAATGAAATTATCACTATCAGGAATTAAAAAAGGAATAGAGGGACAGATCTTCTAGATTTGAAAAAAAAATATTATGAAAAAAATATGAAATATTATGAAAAAGGTTTATGTCAATAAACACAGTTTCTTTCTTTCCACAAAGAAATCGCTAAGCAAAGTTTGCTTGACACATACATCCTATTAAATATTAAGGAAGGAAAAAAATACAGAAAATTCCTTTGTGAAATAGAGTCAACGTTTTCCAACTCATTTTTATGAGACCAGCATAATTCTGGAACAAAAACCTGACAAAGAAGCTGGCAAACCCGACCAAAACAAAACAAACAAACAAAATCAAAGGCCAATATTCTGGGTATATCCTGAAGATCTCCTAAAACACTAAAACCAGCATTATTTTAAAAAATCATGGTCAAATGGTGTGTATGAAGTAGGAGGAATCTGAAGAAATTCAAAGTTGGTTTGACATTCAAAAAATAAATCAGTGTAAATCTGCTTCGCGCCAAGACAGAGTAACAGGGACTAGATTTATCCTCCCAAGTAAAACAAATAGAATACAGACAAAATATATAAAACAGTGGTTTGAAAGTCACTGTCAAATAGAGAACAGAGATTCCTAGTGATTGTGGGGGAAGAGTGAGGCAAGCTTTAGGATTGGGCCATATCTCAAGACAGAAATTCTTATGGGAGAACCCCAAGACAGAGACCAAGAGACACACTGAGTTTGGGAGATAGTCTTGAAGGCCCAAGACCCTTAAGGTAGCAAGAACTTGTTGCAGAAAAGAAAGAGCTACGCAGAGAGAAAACCCAAGAGATCCACTATGGGTTACACTGTGTATTCAGCAAAGTACTGATCAGCACAGATGTGAGGAAATTACCCAAGTCTGGGAAAAGAATCACTCTTAGGAAAGAGTACCTGGCTCCCACACAGGCCTATAAGTAGTAATGCCTATTCCCACCAGACAGACTGGAATACTTCAAGATTCACCGGGCACTGGATAGAGTATACAAGAAGGTCTTACTGAAGTAATGGAAAACAGCCTTAAAATGAGCACTGTTCAAGCCCTCACCTAACACATTTTAAGAGCAAGACCCAGAGGATTAAACTATTTCCAGGTAACTTAATGGAATCCTAAAACAATATTCAGGTATATTTAGAGAAAAAATATCCAGGAAGCAAAAAGGTAAAACTCATACCTGACATGAAATCAAAATTTTCCAGGCATATAAAATAGTAGGAAACAGTTCATTGAATATTAATTAAAAATAGAATAAAAACAGATTATAGAATTAAAAGACAAAGACATTATAAGGGTTACTGTAAATGCATTCCATATGCTGAAAAATTGCATGTAGATGTGCAACATATAGAAAAGATCCAAATCAAACTTTTAGAGATTAAATACACAATGTGCACAGTGAAAAATACACGAGAGAATTAACTGCAGATTAAACAGTAACAGGGAAAAAGTTAACAGTGAACTTGAAGCTGTAACTACTGTTTAACATGAAAACAGAGAAAAGAGAATTTTTTAAATATGAATAGAGCATCCATGAACTATGGAACACCTTCAAGCAGCTTAGAATATGTGAAATTGGAGTTCACAAAGGAGAGGAGAGAAGCATGAGACAGAGTTTCAAGAAATTATGGCAAAAAATTTCTAAATTTGATAAAAACAAACATCTTACAGATTTAAATAGCTCAAGAAACATGAACAAACCTAAGCATAAGGAGTATAAAACACTACAACAAGGCCCGTCATAATCCCACTGCTCAAATCAGTTATATGGAGAAAATATTAAAAACAATCAAAATAAATGTGCACACACACACTACAGAGAAAGGTACAAAAATAAGGTTCGTGACAGATTTTCCATAGGAATCAATAAAGCAAGACAATAGTGAAGCAACATCTTTATTAAAGAAAAGTGTGGATCTAGAATTCTATAACCGAGGTGCCTGGAAGGCTCAGTTAGTTAAATGTCCAGCTCTTCATTTTGGCTCAGGTCATGATCTCAGGGGCATGACACTGAGCCCTGTGTCGGGCTCGAAGCTGGGTGTGGAGCCTGCTTAAGATTCTCTCTCTCCCTCTGTCCCTCCCCCACTCTCTCTCTCAAATAAAGAAAATAAAATCTTTAAATAAATAAATAAATAATAATGAAATAAAATTCTATATCCAATGAAAATACCTTTCAAGAACAATGTGGAATAGAATTTTTCGATACAGAAAAGCTAAAAGAATTCATCACCAAGAGACCCACCATAGAAATGTTAAAGAAAGTCCTTCAGGAAGAAGGAAATTGATACCAGATGGAAATATGGATCTATATAAAAGAATAAAAATCACAGAAAGCGTAACCACTTGACTGAATATGTTAGATATGTTTCTTATTTAAAGTCTCTAAGAATTTAATTGACTATTACACAAAAATAACAACAATGTAGCATGCAGATTATAGCATATATGAAAGTAAAGTATATGCTAACCACCCAAAGATTAGTATTAAACTATATACAATAGAATATTCCTTAGCCATAAAAAAGAATGAAATCCTGCCATTTGCAATGATATAACTGGAGCTTGTATGATGCTAAGTGAAATAAGTCAGTCATAGAAGACAAAACTGTATGATTTCACTCACATGGAGAATTTAAGAAAACAAACAAGCCAAGGGGAAAACAAGACAGAAGGACAATCCAAAAGAGTCTTTAAAAAAAAAAAAAATTGTATTTATTTATTAGAAAGAGAACAAGAGACAGAGAGAGAGAGGGGGAGAACCAGCCTTCCCACCAAACAGGATGCCCCATGCAGGGCTCGATCCCGAGGCTTGGGGAACATGACTTCAGATGAAGGCAGACACTCAGCCAACTGAGCCACCCAGGTGGCCCCAAAAAACAGAGCCTGAACTATAGAGAACAAACTGATGGTTAGCAGAGGGGAGATGGGGGATGGGTTAAATAGGTGAGGGAATTAAGGAGTACACTTGTGATGAGCACCAGGTGTTGTATGAAAGTGTTGAATCACTATACAATAAACCTGAAACTAACATTGCACTGTATGTTAACTAACTGCAATTAAAATAAAAACTTAAAAAATGAGAAACAATGAACAGGTAGGACAAATAGAAAACAAATACCAAGATGATAAGCTTAAACCTAACCACAGTAACAATCACACTGAAATAAATTGTCTAAACATTCTAGAGTTTGGCAAACTGAAATTTAAAGAAAAATCGAGTCCCAACTAAAATGTTGCCTACAAGAAACATTTGTTGAATACGAAAATATGAATAAGCTGAAAGTCAAAGAAAGCAAAAAGATAAAACTTACTAATAAAAATTAAAGAGTAGATATATTTACATCAGACAAAATAGGTTTCAGAAGGAAGAACATTACCAAAATTAAGATGATCATTTTGCAATGAGAGTAAAATAATTAAAAAGACATAATAATCCTAACATTTTATAGAACTAATGACAGAACTTCAAAATGCATGAGGCAAAACCGATAGAACTACAAAGGAAATTTAGACAGATGCACATTTATAGATAAAGGTTTAAATACTCCACTCTCAATAACAGGAAAATTACACAGGAAATCAGGATAAGAATAGGAGTTTTGATCATGGATGAATCTCAAAATAATTATACTTAATACAAGAAGCCAGACCCGCCCCCCAAAAAAAGAAAGAAAAAAAGAAAGAAAGAAAGAAGAATAAAGAAAGAAAAGTTTAAACTATATGATTTTATTAAAGCAGAACTTGGGGGAAAATTAAAGTATTAAATATGTTATATTTGAAATAAAAATCTCTTGGGACACCTGGGTTAGTTAAGTTAGTTAAGTTAGTTAAAAATCTCTTGGGACGCTGAGTTAGTTAAGCGTCTGCCTTCAGCTCAGGTCATGATCCCAGGGTCCTGGGATCAAGTCCTGCATCAGGCTCCTTGTTCAGTGGGGAGCCTGCATCTCCTTCTGCCTTTTGCTCTCCCTGACTGTGCATTCTCTCTCTCTCTAACAAATAAATAATTAATATCTTTTAAAAAAAAGAAAGAAAGAAAGCTCTCAAACCAATAATTTAAATTTCCACCTTAAGAATCCAAAAAAAAAAATGAGTTCAAATTAAGTAATTTAAGTAGAAAACACTAAAGTAATATTAGCAATGATGTTATACAAATTAAAATAATACTCAGGGAAAATTCTGAACAACTTTATGTCAGTGAATTTATCAAATAAGATGAATAAAAATTCTGAAAAATATAAACTACCAAAACTTAAGAAGTCGATAATCTGGATAGTTCTATATTAATTAAAGAAATTGAATTTATAGTTAAAAACCACTGTCCAAGGAAATTTCAGGCTTAGATGGTTTCACTGGGGAATTCCATCAAGTATTTGAGAAGGAAATAACGCCAATGTTACATAATCTCTTCTAGAAAATTGAAAAGGAGAGAATACTTCCCAAGTTATACTGAGACCAAAATAAAAGACACTACAAGAAAATTGCAGATCAATATTCTTCATAAAAAAACATAAAATTCTAACAAAATTTTAGCAAATTTAATCTAATAATATATTAGAAAAGGGAGAACATATGACGTTTATTCAGGGATCCAACGTTGCTTTAATATCTGAAATCTATCTACGTAATTTATTATATTAACAAACATTAAAAAAAGGAAAAGAAAATAAACCATATAGTCTTTGCAAAATAGACATAAAACATTTGACAAAAATCCAGTTTCCATTCATGATAAAATCACTCAACAAAGTAGGAATTGAAGGGAGTTTCCTCAATCTGATAAAAGACATCTAAGAAAAACTTAAAACTAAACATCATACTTAGGGGCACCTGGGTGGCTCAGTTGAAGCATCTGGCTGCAGCTCATGTCATGATCCCAGGGTCCTGGGATGGAACCCAGCATCAGGCTCTCTGCTCAGCAGGAGGCCTGCTTCTCCTTCTCCCTCTCCCCCTGCTTGTGTTCCCTCTCTTGCTGTCTCTCCCTGTCAAATAAATAAAATAAAATCTTTTAATAAACAAACAAACAAACACGCATCATACTTAAAGATGAAAGACTGGAATAACACAAGAATGCCCTCTCCAACTTTTTACTGAAGAGTCTAGCTGATGCAATAAGGAAAGAAAAAGGAACGAAAGGCATACAAATCAGATTAAAGGGCATATAAAACTTCTACTCACAGAAAATTTGATCATCTGTATAAATATTTAATAGGACCTAAAGTAAAAGCTACTAAAAAGTGAACTTAGCAAAGTTTTGGGATACAAAATTAGCATACAAAAATCAAGTGAATTCCTGTATACTAGCAAGTAACTAGAAATGGAATGTTTCAAATGTGACTTATAATAGCATCAAAAAATTCAAATACTTAAGGATTTATCACCCAAAAGATGTGGAAAACCTGTACACTAAACCTCAAAACACTATTAAGAGGAATTAAATAAAAACCAAAATAAATAGAAAGATAAAACATATACATCAGCTGGAAGACTACGTATTATTCAGGTGTCACTTCTCCCAGATTGATCTACAAATTCAAGGCAACTCCAATCAAAATTCCAGCAGGCTTTTTGTAGAAATTGACAAATTGGAATTCATAAAACACAAACGGAAATGCAAAGAACCTAAAATAGTTAACAACCTTGGAAAAGAACGGAGTTGAAGATTTAACACTACCTGACTGTAACACTTCTTATAAGTAATCAAAAGAATGTGGTATTTGTATAAATATATACCAGTAGACCAATGAAGAAATGGATCAACACATACAGTTTTTCACATTGATGCAAAGGAAATCTAGTGGAGAAAAAAATAGTTTTTTCAACAATGATGCTGGAACAACTGGATATCCCCAGGCAAAAAATAAACTATTCAAACCTTGTATCACATGAAAAAATTAACTCAAAATGGATCACTGACCTAACTATATAATCCTAAAATCAAAAAACTTCTAGCAGAAAACATGGGAGAATAAATTCATGACCCTGTGATAGCCAAAGACTGCTTATTTACAACAAAAGCACAATCCGTGAAAGAAAAAAACTGATGAATTGGACTTATCAATATTAAAAATTTCTGTCTTAAAAAGATGCTATTAACAAAGTGAGAAGATAAGCCACAGGCTGGGAGAATATAGTATCAAATGATATAGCTGAATTAAAAAAAAAAAAACCTGTATCCAGAATACATAAAGATCCTCAAAATTTATAAGAAAACAACTCAATTTTTAAAAGGACTAAAGATGTGAACAGACACTTCAACAAAACATAAATATATGAATGGCAAATAAGCACATAAAAAGATGCTCAACATTGTTAGTAGTAAGAGAAATGCAGATTAAAACCACAATGAAATACTCCTATCTACCCATCTGAATGGCTAAAATTATGTATTAAAAGGAAGTAAAGAGAGATTGGTATAGCAAGTATTGATGAAGGTATGAGGAACTAGAACTCCTATACACAGATGCCAGAATCATAAAATAGTACAACTTTGAAAAATAGTTTTAAAGGTTATCACAAATCCAGCCATTTCATTCTTAGGTATTTATCCAAGATAAATGAAAGAATATATCCGTATATAGATTTGTATATAGCAATATCTTTATTTTTAATCCCCAAACTAGAAAGAATCCAAATGTCCTTTAATGGGTTCATGGACAAACTATGGCATATTCACAAAATAGAATACTACATAGCAACAAAACTGAATAAACTGATACAAGCTACATCACGACCAAATCTCAAAATAATTATGCTGATGATGACAAAATGAATATAATCTATATGATTGTATGTATACAAAATTCTAGAAGTGCAAACTAATGTACAGTGACCAAAAGCAGATCGAAGATTGTACAGATATAAGGAAGGTAAGGAGGGTTTAAAGGAAGGAGCAATGGAAAACCCTGGAGCACAGTCTATTTCTTATTTTCTTTTCTAATTTATGTATTTGCCAGAGAGAGAGAGTGCACACAAGCAGGCAGAGAGGCAGGCAGAGGCAGAGAGAGAAGCAGACTCCCCACTGAGCAAGGAGCCCAATGTGGGACTCGATCCGAGGACACTGGGATCATGACCTGAGCCAAAGTCATCGGCTTAACCGACTGAGCCACCCAGGCATCCCACACAATGTATTTCTATATAAACAATGGAAAAATAAAAATTTTAAAAAGCAATATCATATAAAACAGCATCAAATAATATAAAATACCTAAGAAATTTATTGAAAGCTCTCAAGACCTCTACTCTGAAAACTATAAAACATTTCCAATAAGAATTAAAGATTTGAATAAATGGATATACCATATGCATAGATTTGAATTTTCAACATTGCTATTTTCCATTCTACCCAAATAAATCTATCTACTCAAAGCAAATTCCTAGAATACTTTTTGGAGGAATTGAAAAATTGGTTCTAAAATTTACATGGAAATACAAATGACCAAATTACATAAAATAGTATTTTAAAGGGACAAAGTTGCAAGGCTTACACTAGCTGATAAAGTATCAGTGTATGACATTGCAGTATGACAGTTGCAGTATTGGCTTAGGGATAACATGGACAAAATAGTTTAGAAATACACCCACATGTATACGGTCAATTGATTACTGACCAATGTTGCATGAAAATTTACTGGGAAAAAAATCATTTTGTAAAAGGCACTAGGAACAATTAGATATCCATGTAGAAAAAAAACTAAACCTCAACTCCTACATTGCTCTATGCACAAAAGAAACCTAAGAGCTATAAATAGAACTCCACATAAATACTAGAACCATAGTGTTTCTCAAAGAAAACATAGGACATTATTTTCATCATCTTATACTTGGTAAAGATTTCATAAAAAGAACAAATAAAATCACTAACCTTAAAAAAGAACATCTTATCCTTTTAAAATATATAATATTATCAAAAAGTATATAATAATATCAAAAAGTTCCTCTGCCACCATCCAAAATACTGTCTCCCCACTCCCTTCTCTAATATAGTAAGCTCTTCGTTGTTGTTGATAGTGGTATCAGTGTTGTGTTATTTGTGGTGGCAGATGCAGTGGTTATAACATTAGTGGAGAGAAGAAAGCAGAACCAGCAGAGCACTAGTAGAAGAGGAGAGGAGAAAGAAAAAGAAAGGAGGAGGAGGAGAATTTAGCTATTTGTTTATTAAAGGACAAATACAATTAATTCCAGTTTCTGGCTACTGCAAAGAAGACAATGAACAGCCTCATGTGTGTCTCATGTGTAAATATATTTACATAACAAGAACATCTTTAGAGGAGAAAAGTGAAATCTGATGATCATAAAAATTGCCCTCAAATGAACACAGGCAGCAATCTCTTCGATCTCAGCCACAGCAACTTCTTCCTAGAAATATTGCCAAAGGCAAGGGAAACAAGGGCAAAAATGAACTACTGGGACTTCATGAAGATAAAAAGGTTTTGCACAGCAAAGGAAGCAGTCAACAAAATCAAAAGAAAACCAACAGAATGGGGGAAGATATTTGCAAATGACATATCAGATGAAGGGCTAGTATCCAAAATCTATAAAGAACTTACCATACTCAACACCCAAAGAACAAATTATTCAATCAAGAAATGGGCAGAAGACATGAACAGACATTTCTGCAAAGACATCCAAATGGCCAACAGACACATGAAAAAGTGCTCCACATCACTCGGCATCAGGAAAATACAAATCAAAACCACAACGAGATGCCACCTAACACCAGTCAGAATGGCTAAAATTAACAAGTCAGGAAAAGACAGGTGCTGGCGAGGATGTGGAGAAAGGGGAACCCTCCTACACTGTTGGTGAGAATGCAAGCTGGTGCATTCACTCTGGAAAAACAGTGTGGAGATTCCTTAAGAAATTAAATATAGAGCTACCCTACGACCTAGCAATTGCACTACTGGGTATTTACCCTAAAAATACAAATGTTGTGATCCGAAGGGGCATGTGCACCCAAATGTTTATAGCAGCATTGTCCACAATAGCCAAACTATGGAAAGAACCTAGATATCCATCAATAGAAGAATGGATAAATAAGATGTTTTGACAATGTCCATAGTTTAGTGAGAGACAGACACATCTACAAATAATCATACAATGATGGAGTAAGAATTACAATATGGATAACCAGAAGTAAAAAGTAGGGAACTGTATAAAAAAGTCAGGTGAAGTTACACATGCATGTGCCCACATACACACATACACACACACACACACACGAATTATCTGAACTGAATCTTAAAAGAAAACAGTCTGCCAAAGAGAAATGGGGAAAAATCTTGGAAGAGGGAAAGAACATCACATATCCTCAAAAGGGTGGCTGCAACTGTTCCTTCAGATGACAGCTGGCTACAGGTTCCCCAGTAACTTCAGGAAAATCACAGATGCTAGTCAGAGCTGAAAACTCTTCAGCCAATTTTCCATTTTATAGATGATGCATCTGAAGCCCAAGTCCAGACAAACCTTCCCCAAACCATAAGCTTGTTAAGTGGAAAAACTCAAGGGAAGAATTCAGGTCCACTTATTTTTAATCCACTATTCTTTTAATTTCTTTTCAGTGTTCCAGAATTCATTGTTTATGCACCACACCCAGTGCTCCATGCAATACGTGCCCTCCTAATACCCACCACCAGGCTCACCCAACCTCCCACCACCTTCCCCTCTAAAACCCTCACTTTGTTTCTAAGAGTCCACAGTCTCTCATGGTTCATCTCCCTCTCCAATCTCCCTCAACTCCCATCTCCTCTCCATCTCCCCATGTCCTCTGTGTTATTTCTTATGCTCCACAAATAAGTGAAACCATATGATAACTGACTCTCTCTGCTTGATTTATTTCACTCAGCATCATCTCTTCCAGTCCCGTCCATGTTGCTACAAAAGTTGGGTATTCATCCTTTCTGATGGAGCCATAATACTCCATTGTATACATGGACCACATCTTCCTTATCCATTTGTCCGTTGAAGGGCATCTTGGTTCTTTCCACAGTTTGGCAACTGTGGCCACTGCAGCTATGAACGCTGGGGTACAGATGGCCCTTCTTTTCACTACATCTGTATTTTTCACGTAAATACCCAGCAGTGCAATTGCAGGGTCATAGGGAAGCTCTATTTTTACTTTCTTAAGGAATCTCCACAGTTTTCCAAAGTGGCTGCACCAACTTGCATTCCCACCAACAGTGTAAGAGGGTTCCCCTTTCTCCACATCCCCTCCAACACATGTTGTTTCCTGTCTTGTTGATTTTGGCCATTCTAACTGGTGTAAGGTGGGATCTCAATGTGGTTTTGATTTGAATCTCCCTGATGGCTAGTGATGATGACCATTTTTTCATGTGTCTGTTAGACATTTGTATGTCTTCTTTGGAGAAGTGTCTGTTCATCTTCTGCCCATTTTTTGATGTGATTATCTGTTTTGTGTGTGCTGAGTTTGAGGAGTTCTTTATAGATCTTGGATATCAGCCCTTTGTCTGTAGCGTCATTTGTGAATATCTTCTCCCATTCCGTGGGCTGCCTCTTTGTTTTCTTGACTGTTTCCTTAGTACACTGTTTTTCTACTACAATGAACTGCTTCCCTGAGGCAACAAGGATTTATTAAAATAAAAAAGTACTCCTATTGTAATAAATGTCCTTTTATCCCAAATACATCGGGTTCAAATAAATACCACTATATTCAAACAATATACAAAATTTTTGGTGCCTCTCTGGTCCTATAAAATTTTAAAAAGTCTTTGATTCAAAATGGTTTATTGTTAAATATGGTTCTTCAGTCTAATTTTTAAAAACTGACAATCTATGAGTGCAATGTAGAATAACTCTAGATTTATCAAAATATTATTAATAAGTAGAAGCTTACTAAACTATTTTTTAAATCAACAAATTATATATTGAATATGTGCTATATGTAATATACAATATTATGTGCTCTGGATCATAAGAACACAAAAGACACTGTAATTTGGCACCTGTTACCTACTCTGCAGTTTATTTGTGTCACTTAGGGCTTTAACTCATCAGATGTGACACCTGAAATATATAGGTGTATATTCTGGCTCTACTTACTTGCTATGGGATCTTGACCAAATAATCAAACCTCTTTTAAAAGCTTTGATTTCCTCCTCTATAAAATGAAGTAGCACTGTTACCCCGTTTATGAGTTGTCGTGCATATTAAAAAAGCAGTCAGAGGACTGCTTGATGCAGAGCAAGCAGTCATCACTAGGTACTGGCTGACATCACCATAATCACCATTTTTATCACCTTCATCTTTCCATGATGATCTAGGTGCTTCCATGTCTTAGCCTGGGCTCCTTAGAAAACCAAGCCTGAATCCAGATGAAGTGCTGGTACTTACTCCGGGGCACAGAAAGTACGGCAGTGAAAGTGAGGCAAAGGGGGAAGAGGCAAGGAAGGACAGAAAGCCATGAGAAGGGCTTGTCATTCTGCTGGCCACGGCTCCGTAATGAGCTGCAGAAAGACACAGCAGATCGTTCAGCAGATGCTGCTTGGCTCTGCAGGGCTTCTTTAGATGCGCTTGCAACTGTGCAGCTGGAACCACCCCTGGGAAGGCAAAGAAGGGGACGGGAGCATTTACTTTCCCCTCCCCTCTCCATTTTCCCATTGGTCAAAGTTTGTTCCATGGGCATTAGCACCCCACAATTCTGTTTTGTCATCTAGCGCTTTAGGTGGCCACTTGAGATGCCAGATACTGCAGCACTACTGTGGGGTTTCTTTCAAGAATAAAAGTGAAGGTAGGTGTCTGAACCACCGAGCTGCAGCCGGGAACGTGACCGCACTGCAGCAATCACAGACAGGGACAGTGTGCAGCACGGCCACACCTCAGACAGCACGGCCCAGCACTGTCGAGAGAGTGAGGCAGGACATATGGTCTGTGTCACATAACACTCCTGTTCTCACATACCAACAGCCTGGAATTAGAGACCTCTCTAACGGCGTATTCGTCAGGTTTGCGGCAATAATGCTGCATAACAAACTGCCAAATTTCAAAGGTTTTAAACAAAAACCTCTATTTCTCCTTCACACATCTGCATGTCGACAGTGGACTGACTAGACTCAGTTAGGCTTGGCTTGATGCACGGTTAGGCTGGTTCCTTCTGTCTGACCCTGGGACCGCAGGCAAAAGGACCTGTGGCTACTGGTGACATGTTCTTCTCATGGCCAATCGCAGGAGCACAAGAGAGGCCAATGGAAACTGGCCATGCCTCTTAGAGCCTCAGCTCAATGTTGCTACACTGTCACTTCCGTGAAAAACAGCAGCAATAACTCACAAAACAAGCTTACAATCCACATTCACCTTCTAAAATCCCTAGCAACACTGCTAGTAAAACTATCCCCATTGCTGATATTTTCCATTTCTTCAGGATGATCTTTTTATTAACAACTGAAGTAGCACATAATCACATTCTGAATCCTCTGAAGTACCTCCTCTTCAAAGTCATCTTTCTTGTACTAAAATTGACTGTTGAACACAACTTGAAGTCTACTTCATTAGTGATACCATTTGTTCCTATTAACACCCTGAGAGACAGAGAACATCTACAGAATTTCAGGACTCCAAGTCCTGTGCATTCATGAACGGGAATAAAAAGTTCCTAAGCAATAGGATTCTTGATACCAAGAATAGCCTAGCTGTTCCCTAGCCTTCTTCCAAGTCCCATGTGTTTGCTTAGTTAACACACTAAACTTTTTTTTTTTTTTTTTTTTTTACTACTGCCAGCATTGCAAAGTCAAAATAGCTGTGGAGGAGCAAGCTGTTCTGCCTCATGTCTCATCAACATTCCTTGCTCAGTGTATCAAAACACAGAGAGCATACAGAGCAAATGCAACAACTCCAGAAAGTTCCCTATTGGGGTTTTTCTTACTGTAAAGCCATCCACAGCTGCCTACTCTGAGCATAGAAGGAAGGTGGGTCTCCTACTCAAACCCAAATGAAGTCACAGCAAGCTTTCATTTCAACTCTCATGTTGTCACTTGAAAAATAAAAACCTATCGTGTAGGCCTGCTTGAATTAATCTCAAGATTAAACTTGCAAACAGGTTTACTTTCCAAAGGACTGCTTTAAAATGATAAAGGGAAGTTACACTTCAGGTTGATTTAAAAAAGGGGCCACTGAACCAACAATAACCCAAATCTCCTTAGTCACCAAGAAAAGATTATAATTTCAAAGAGCAACCATATCACAAGCTGTCCTATGTCAAGTATACAAGATAGGTCTATTTAAAGAAAGCTAAAAGGAAATGTTAATAAGATGATCAAAACCATTTCCATTCAGATCACAGTTCAGCTAAACACCTTTATCTTTTAAAATAGAAAAAGATCAATAAGAGACTAAACTAGTTGTCCACATTTGAACATATGAAAAATTGAGTATGTAACTTCGAGTCTCTTATTCATGAACTTGTAATTAAGTTAATATCTATTCCAATGAAACAGTTCCTGTTTGCATAGTTAAAACAAATGGCATTTTCATTAAACATGAAAATAATTCAGAGTTAGAATTAGGTTAATATCTAAACTAATATTCAATACTTAATAACCACTACCTATTGGCAATGAAAAACAGCCAAAGAGAACATTTGATAGAAAATGGTGATTTTTTTTTTTTTGAGAAGTTAAGAAGTTGTTGCCTTTCCAATAAAGGCCAAGATGATCTAAAACACCATTCCCTTCTACCAGTGTGTCTACCTTCCTACAGCATAAAGGGGCAAGGTCTTTCCCAGGTGTTCTCAAATGTCTGCCGTGCACATCTGTATAGATATTGGGAAGAGAGCCACACACCCGAAGTTCCAGCAAAGCACTAAGAACAGGGAGAGAAATAGCTATAAGAGGAATAAAGCAATAGGAAATACAATAGATCTAAAATTTGAACAGTTCTAAATAGAAAAACTGATAATTCTCTGAAGGTAGACATCATGCCTTTTTTAAAGAGGCCAATTTGGAGTGGATTATGAGGATTGTTTTTTTAATACAGAGCTTACAAGAGAAAATGGTACAGAACCAGGTGAGAAAAGAAGAGATTAACAAGATAGACCTTATCTTCTCAATATCCTCTTCTTGTTTTAAAATATTTTACTTATATTTTAGTAATGAGGTATTAAAACTAACACACTTATTTGTGGAGCATAAGAAATAACACAGAGGACATGGGGAGATGGAAAGGAGAAGGGAATTGGGGGAAATTGGAGGGGGAGGTGAACCATGAGAGACTATGAACTCTGAAAAACAATCTGAGGGTTTTGGAGGGGCAGGGGGTGGGAAGTTGGGCCAGCCTGATGGTGGGTATTGTGGAGGGCACATATTGCATGGAGCACTGGGTGTGGTGCATAAACATGAATTCTAGTACACTGAAGAGTAATTAAAGAAATAAAAAATTTAAAAAAAAAAGAGTCAACACTAGGACTGTATACTGAGTATATAAGAATCTAATTTTTTTGAAGTTTGCTGTTTTAGTCATTATGTGGAGAATTCCTCTATTTACTGTAGCAAAGGCTATGTATGCAGCTATGATAAAAACACCTAACAATATAATGACTAAAAAAAAAAATTTTTTTTCTCTTATCAAAAACAGTTCTGAATTTGAGAAATAAGACAGAGGATCCAGGGGAAGGGAGGGAAAAATGAAACAAGATGAAACCGGAAAGGGAGACAAACCATAAGAGACTCTTAATCTCAGGAAACAAACTAAGGTTTGCTGAAGGGGTGGGGGGTAGGAAGGATGGGGTGGTTGGGTGGTGGACACCGAGGAGGGTATGTGCTATGGTGAGCGCTGTGAATTATGTAAGACTGATGAATCACAGACCTGTACCCCTGAAACAAATAATACATTATATGTTTAAAAAAGATTTACATTAAAATTTGTCTAAATAAGCACCACTGATACATGAAAAAAAAAAAAAGAAAGAAAAGAAAAGAAACAGTTCTCAGATGAGCAATCCAATTTGGTGGGGCAATTCTGCTCCATTCCATCATTTGAGGTTCTAGATTCCTTCCATCCTACTGTCTGCCCTCCCCAAGGACATCTTTGTCACCTGCATGGTTAAAGCTGAATGACCAGGAATTCTAGCTACAAGGAACAGGAAAGAAAGTATGAAAAGAGGAATGCTCACTACCTTCAGGACTAGAATGAGTTTAGACACTGCACTTTTCTTCACATTCTATTAGTGAGAACCTAATCACACCCAAATGTAAGGGAATATGGGAAATGTTGTCTAGTCTCATTTCTTTAAAAACACTCTTTTGCTGGGTCTTTCTAATATAGCAGCTTATCCTTTTATCCCAGTTAATAACCACACAGAAGAAGAGAACAAGTTTTGTTGGGCAACCAACAATCTCCTCCATATTTATAAAAAATGGTATGAAAAAGCATAGTTTTATATTAGTGCCTTTAAGAATCTATACATGAAAGATTCTTTCTTTCCCATTCTGATATAAATCATATGGGGAAATTCAATGGAAGGAATTTTTGAAATAATGTAGTTTAAATTTCTAACACGTAAATTGAGGCCCAGAGAAGAGAAGTTGCCCGTTCAAGCACCTGGTATGAGAATCAAGACTGGACTCCACGTATACAGACTGCCAGCCCAATGTTCTTCACATCCTGACATGAATTACCTAAAATATACACTTTCCTAAGTCATTTGGCACTGTAGACAATCAAGAAAGTCTGGGCTCCAAATGGATTTTTTTCCCTTCCTGAATTAAGTGGTTTGGATTTGTAGTCAGTCCAGAAGTCCCAGATAACTGCTAATGCTCTACTTTATATTTTAATATAAATAATTTATGTGTAAAAGGAATTGGGAAGTATTTTTAAGTACCTCCCCTAAGAGAGACAGAATAATTTTGATGTAATGGTCAATCTGCCCTACCCAGTATTTCCTTTCCACTCTTGAATCTTTCACCATTCAAAAGCAAGACATTCTGTTCATTGCCTCCAAAGAATTTAACCACAGAAAACAAAGTAAAAAGGACCTATCTTTCTGACTCTTTTTGTTTCAAGGATCTAAGCCTGGGGTTTGCAACAGTGGGATTACTGACATTTGGGACATCCATTCTTTGTTCTAGAGGGCTACCCGGTGTATTACAGGATCTTTAGCAGCAGCCTGAGCCTATACCCACTAGGTACCATAAGCACCCTCCCTGCTCCTCAGATGTGACAACTAAAAATGCCTCCAGGCATTGCTAATGACCCCGGCGAAACTGCTGCGGTTGAGAATCACTGATTTAGGCTGTTAGAGAAACAGGAAGAAGCAAGGCATAGATAAAATATCTCACATAAGCAGGACAAATAAGCCAGAATTTGTCCTGCCTTCTCCCCCACCCATTCCCACCTTCAACACAATGCTAGAAAAATACCCCCAGTCTTAGTGATGGGGAGAGAGGAAACGATAACAATATGCATCAGTAGAGAACTCAGCCATTGCTTCGACCAAGTCCTGGGGATGTGGCAATACCCCTAGGTATTGCCACAAAAGAGGGTCAAGAGCAGAGGAAATCTAAAATCTATTGCCCGAGTAAAGTCACAGGAGGGTCACCACCCCAGAGAAGAAATAATTACAAAACTGACCTATGTAAACCACAGCATGGCATAGGAGCAGCAGAATAATGTCCGGTCATTCGAGAGTGGGCTGGAAAGAGTGAAGTAAATGGCAGACCAGAAGGACCCACACGGAGGGAAGCAAAGTTCACCTCCGCAGCAACAAGTCGGAACACTGTCAGTGAACCGGGCTGGCCATGCAATGGCTCTGGGACATCAGAGTGGCCTGGTGGTGCGAAGGATCTGATAGTCCCCACCGCAACATCACCTCTTGCTGATACTTGAGGCAACTCCAGAGAAAGAAGAAGGATTCCCCAACTTTTACTCCCCAGGGTTCATTTTTCTGCTATTCCAATTAAAAAGGGGCCGCATATTACTTTCCTAAAATGCCATAATAAATTACCATACTGGGTAGCTTAAAACATCAGAAACTCATTTTCTCACAGTTCTGGAGGCTAGCAATCTGATATTAAGATGTCAGCAGGGCCATAATCTCTAGGAAAGAATCTTTCCTTATGTCTTCCAACTTCTGATGTTTGCCAGCAATCCACATTATCCCCTTATTTGTAGAGCATCTCTCCAACTCTACCTTCATCTTCACATTTCTCCAGTTTGTGTCCATATTACCTTCTCATTATTAGGGCCCACCTTAACCAGCACGACCTCATCTTAAGTTGCTTATATCTGCAAAGACCCTATTTTCAAATAAGATCACACTCAGATCCAAGGCAGGCATGTATCTGGGGAGACACTATTCAACACAGTTACAGGTTATAATAGAAGTTAGGCACAACTTAGAAAAATAAAATTATATCTTTTGCCTGTCTGAATTTGTAGGCTTATAGTTTGTACCCGTTGTAGGCAATAAAGAAAAATTTCTCTGCTGTGGTTCTTTTTTTTCCCCAGATTTTATTTATTTTTGCAAGAGAGAGAGGGAGAGAGAGCAAGTGCATGAGCAGGAGGGAGAGGCAGATGAAGCAGGTGAAGCAGGCCCCCTGCTGAGCAAGGAGCCCAACATGGGACTTAATCCCAGGACCCTGGGATCATGACCAGAGCAAAGGAAGACACTTAACTGACTGAGCCACCCAGGTGCCCTTCACTATGGTTGTTAAGAAGACTTAGATTCTTCTTTCAGTATAAGACAGCTGTATCATAACATGTGCTAACACATCCTCTATAAAGGAAATCACTGTTGGGGCACCTGGGTGGCCCAGTGGGTTAAGCCTCTGCTTTCGGCTCAGGTCATGATCTCAGGGTCCTGGGATCCAGCCCCACATCGGGCTCTCTGCTCAGTGGGGAGCCTGCTTCCCGCCTCTCTCTCTGCCTGCCTCTCTGCCTACTTGTGATATGCTGTCAAATAAATAAAATATTAAAAAAAAAACAAAGGAAATCACTGTCACATATAATTGGTACTTAAAACCTTTTCTGGAAAATCAGCTAAGGGGTTAAAATGAAAAGAAGAGAGTATGAATAACTTTTACCCCTCTTGTTGTAGAAACCGTTCTGTCTCAATATGTGTTCTTCCCTTGCAAACCTGATTAGGTGTATCATGGTCCCAATACTAAGAAAGAGCTCATGTTTAATGTGATTTTGAGCATGAGAAGAAAAGAAAAGCAAGAGGGAGAACATGGTTCTGCCAAAACTACACACTCGTGTAACTCATAGATAAACTCCAAAATATGCTCACATTTACAGCAACTCACATTTCCTTGTATTTTTATCCAAACTGTTAAAAAAAAAACAAAAACCATGCGTAATAAAGGAACATCAGCAATATATCAGCTGAATTCTGTGGGAAATTCTGATGGAAAGACCACAGGTTTTTTTAATAGTGTTCAGCCTGCTTTGTTTTGGTTTGATTTGGTTTACTTCTCTATTTGCACAGGGCAGGAGGATAAAAGATAAAAGTGAAGAACACAAAATCATCATTCCTCAACCAACAGGCAGACTGGATGGTGCCTGACTGAGGGTAGGGAAACTGCTCTCCCCACTCTACCGTGGCCAGCACATGACTACTACGTCCACCATCAAAGACATACATGTTTGCCATTTGCATGTACATAAATT
Source organism: Lontra canadensis (assembly GCF_010015895.1). Taxonomy (NCBI): domain Eukaryota; kingdom Metazoa; phylum Chordata; class Mammalia; order Carnivora; family Mustelidae; genus Lontra; species Lontra canadensis. The sequence goes on from NW_022630995.1 coordinate 3,999,855, forward strand.
AGATGGACGGGATATAGTTGGTCAACAAATATTTTCTGAGTATGTACTATGTACTAGGTCCTGTTCTGTACAAGTAAGATGATAAAAATGGACATCAAGAATAATAGTGATGTGGGAAAGAATCAGCCAAAGGAGAGGAGCCAAAACTAAGCTGGGGGCACTGTTGCTTGGTGGAGACCCTCAGTTCCATCACCGATACTGTAATAAGTTGGCGGTGAGAAGACTTAACCTTAGTGGGGTTAACATTTCAATTGAAAACGAGTTCCACAAATCTTTTTAGGACTTTTCCTCACTTACGTCATCCTTGATCATGTCACTGTAATGTTCTAATCATATAACCTTTTCACTAAAGGGACAAGAAATATAAAGAAATCTAATTGAGGCTTGTGATCGTGTCATTTGCTAAACCCTAGGTAGGATACTGGTAATATTTAAGACAAATGAATCCAAGGAAGCAGAGTTCATAAAATTTCTCAATCACATTCACCACTTATTTTGTGGTAATCCATCAGTCTGGTGGATTGTTGAAAAATGTGGCAAGCGGAATCAGTTTTTAATACATCCAAACAGAGCATCCAGATCAATTACCACAGTCTAGTTGTCTGATCACCCAGATATGTCCCTAGTACCTGAAGTACGAAGTAGTAACCTAAGATAGCCTCCTACTCATAAGGAAAAACATAATCACATAATTTATCTATCTATCCAGCAAGACATCCAGGCAGACAACAGTACTTATCATCTACTTGTTAAGAGCCAGACATTATCCTAAGCAATTAGGAATATCAAGAAGAAAAGAAATTATCTCTGTCCTCAAGTAATTCATAATATTGTATGGTAGTCTCAAATTTTTTTCTTGCATACCACCAACAGGAAAGATCTTCGAGCACATAGACTCAGTACCAAAAATATGCATCTCCTTAGTTAAAATTATAAGTAATACTGTATTAATAAGGTGTGCATACATTATGCATAACAATACCACCATATTCATATAATACCTCTACACAGAGATAAATTACATCAGAAAACAATATGCACAAAATTGAAGTCAACAGGACTAAAATGAGAAATAAATAGTTCTAAATAGAGTAAGTGAACGAGTTCAAAGGGAAGAACCAGACTCTTAAATCAGTAACGTCAGTAACTACTGTCCCTGTGACCGAGGAGACAGGTCACAGCTCTCTTGCAAGGGTACTCCTAATGTGTGTTCTACAAAGCACATCAATGGACTCCCTGTGTTCCCATCTATTGCTTATTCCAGATTTCACCATTCCATGCAGCAGACAACATTTCCAGGCATAAGAGAGTAATGTCAGTTAGCTTGACATAAATGATTTAGAACACAAACTTTAGGGATAGAGAAAAATAGTTTTGCTTTGGAAAATTCAAGACCACCTTAGTTTTAATTATCTGTAGAAACTTAAGAGAGATTTCAGAACCCTGACTGAAGCCTAAGTAGAAAATAACATATTACCCACAAGTTCTTTTTTGCAGTCATTAATAACATAACAATGAAAAGCCAAATTCTGCCAAATTATTGGCAACCATCCTCGTATCACTAAAAAGAATGATCTTATCATTGACAGATGCTAAGACTCAGTGGTTTGAATCACACCATGTGTTACAAATTAAAAGGGCTAAAATCACAGTAATGTTAATATGGAAAAGAATAGGAAAAAAAAAAAAAACAATTGTTAGGAGCTACAGACCAACATTTAAAAAGTAAAGTACGTATAACCAACCCAAAAAAGCTGTGCAAAAATTCAATAACACATTAGTCCAGACAGTGCTCTGAGCAAGTCAAGGGTCACTCCACGTAAAGTTTGCCATGAAGAAAAAAGCAGCCATACTATGTTACTATTTCCATTAGAAAGATAGAGGTAGGTTTACACATAGGAAAGACTGTAAGAATATATACTGAGTTGTTAACATTACTTGTATGTGAAGGGATTGGAATGAGGAAAACTTTTACCTTTTTAAACATCCGTGTCTCTAAATTTGAGATTTATAAGGATAATTTAACTATTCTTGTAACCAGGAAAAATACGTAACTATTTTAACAAACAAACAAACAAAAACCTTATTGAAAGCAATATTATTATTGAAATTATTTATATTGAAAGCAATATTATAATTTTAAAAATATAATAAAATATAATAAAAAACGTACTGAATTAGTGGACTTGGGTTCAAAGAATCAATGCTGCCACTCACCAGCCATGAAATAGGTGGTCATTGATATTGGTGCTGCTGCTGGTGCTGGTAGTGGTTGCCATTACAGCAAAGTGTTTCAACCAGCTGACTGCAAAGGAGCCCTTAAATTTGCCCAAGGCCCCTCTCAATGAATTCTGCATCTTTCATATATATTGTGTCCCAGCATTGCCCCCTACCCTCTACATGTTGCGTTACAGCCTGCTCAAAACGATGGTGTTTTTCCCACCTGCGAAAGAATAACACACATACTAAAAATATCATTTAATGGGTTTTAGCCTTTACAAAAGCCTCTTATATCCCTCCCCTAGACTACAGTCAGAGGATGGGCAAGCAAAACTGCTTGGTGGACGGTGACATGTGTGTACTGAATGGTCATCTCCGGAGAGTGAGAACCACCTCACGGTCTCTCTGCTCTGTGTCTGAATGATTTCTCTAAGCCTGAACAGCCCTGCTTTCTAGTTGTCATCCCCTCTAAGTAGTGCGGCACTCTGGACAAGTCCCTTAAACTCTCTGTTTAGGAGAACATTCCAAGCGCATATATAACAATGAGGCTATCTTTTGTTGCTGTACTGCTTGATGTCACATAAATTAATTTGTGGGTAGCTTCTTGAGTTGTATTTCAACAAACATTTAGCCCGTGTTATTATGTGCTAGATAGTGTGCCAAGAACTAGACATCAATAAGATACAGTCCCTACCTTTAGAGTTCCACACAATAGTAACTCAAGTTGATATATGGAAAGAAAAATAAAAGATACACATAGGTTCATTTCTTCACACTAAATGGACAAAGAATGCATAGACCTAATCCTCAAGGAGCCTACTTGTTATTTGGTCTACATTGGTTTACAGGAACAGAAGTGGGAGGTGAGATTTTTAAAAATCCTTTAGTGAGTCAACACGCATTTATTAAGCATTCCCTATGTCCATGCCAGGGATACAAAGGCTCCATGCCAAGGACACAAAGAAGATGAAAACTACTTGATGTGAAACTGATGGGAAACAAACAGATTAATGAAGGAGGCAGTAAGTGCTTGGCTCTGTAACTGGTCAACCACATCTTTCTGGAGGATTTGAGGAATTTCCCCAAGAACAGACACTGGGACAATCTTGAAAGCTCATTTCTTGCTAGGTAAAGAATATAAAAGAAAAGGGATGGCCGGGAATACCACCAGACAAGCGAAAAGAAAGAACAGAAGTAAGCATGAAGTTCTGACTGTACAAGGTTTAGTACAGGAAAAACATGCCGGCACTTAGGGTCCCCTGAAGCTAGCACTGGCAACATTATTAAAATGCACTGAACTGTGAGGGATTCTCAGATCATCTTTAGTAAATAAAGACCCTGGGGATAAACTCTGGGGATGAAGAATGCGGGAGAGCCCTAAAGAGAACCCCCAGTGAGAAGGGACAGCAGTTGGAGACAAGGACCAAATCAGATTTCTGATCTGTGTTTGGGGAACTGTTAGCTCCTGAGAACACTGTCTGTCTTTCAGCAGTTTTCAAACCTTAGTGAGAGAAAGAACTGATGTTGTTTCTCATAAATTATCCAGAGAATCTAGTTCTATGCTTGTGAAGAGAGACAGGTCTAAGGTTTTGCCCTCCTTTTTTTTTTTTTAATTTTAAACAAACACCCCCATAATGCAGATGCAGACCATCAACAGACCACACTCGAAGCACTGCCTCAGAGCTCCACCAAGGGATCTGAGGAAAGAAAGATTCCACAGAATTTTTCTCTGGAACATGAAACCTTAAATGTTTCAAAAAATGTATTGGAGAACTGGAGGCTGTCACTCAACGTGAATACTGAATACTGGCCAGCCGTGCAGAGTGGCAGAGCTAAGACCGGTTCTGTGCATTTGCCCAGAAGCATCGGGAGAGTCATGTGAGCCGAAAAGCATGTTTTTGCAAATGCCATGCGATAGTAAGAAAGAAATTGCTATTTTTCTGGGCATGTGGCTCATTCTGCTTCACTCCAATCCTGCAGCTGCGTGTTTCCGAAAGGCTGTGGAGATGGTGCCAGCTATGGCCACAAGCTGGAAGGAAAAGCTAAGGTCTGGCGGGAGATAAGGCTGATGGCCTGGGCTTCCACAAAGGAACCAGTCGGCTTCGGCCACTTCCCCAAGCTCAGGCGCAATCGCCCCACCAAAGAAGGAAAACAAGTCAGAAATGAGATAGAGAGGGCAACACAAAATGAAACACAGGGGAAGGGAGGAGCTTTCCATCCACTGTCTGAGCCGAAGACTGCCTTTTAAAAAAATTCTTACTGTTCCTGAGGGAAATAGGACAAAAAATTATATTCTTTTATGATAAAGATAAAGGTAAAATGGAAAAGCCATTTAAAAAGTGTATGAGTTGATCACCAAGTTTCCTATTTTAAAAGAACTTTTTATACATAACTTTCTAGCAGGAAGGCTGGTTCTTCTTTAGGAACGTCAATTCAAATATAGATAACATGGTGATTTTTTTTTTTTTTTAACCTTAGTACATAGACTCTAAAATCACTTGTGTCTCAGCCCTATCTCAGTGCTAAGACTAAGGTCTCAAGGGGTAACATTCTGCAGGGAAAGAGTGACATCTGCAGGAATACTGTGTTTTTACACAGTAAAATCCACAAGAATTCTCAAAAATCAAGTAATTCATCAGCACACAGATGACACACTCAGCCCACTGCCTGGCGTACATTAAACGCTCAACAAATGTTATTGTCGCTTGTGTGGTGGTAATGGTATAGCTTTGGCATTGCATTTCTTGAAATTAAAAAGTAAAACAAGCCCCATGAAGAAAAGGGCCAGAGGCTATTCCATTTACTCAGATCAATCTTCTGTTTTTCATAGGAACCCTTCCAGACAGATAAGAATCTATCTTCTTTTTAAAGACCTTGTAGAAGGAAAATTCCACAGCCTCCCACATTAGCACCATCGCTCTGTAATCTTCTGCAGGGCCAAGCTTAGGGAAACTTAGTTAAGCATGTAAATTTAGTTTAGAAACTTCCCTATCTCTCCTTTCAGAATAGACACTGCCTTCCCATTTTAGAACATACCTTCCTTCATCTGTTCAGTGAACATTTGTTGTGCACCTGCTATGTCCTCTGTAGGGCACTGTCCTCTAGCCTGAGTGCAATGGTGAACCAGATACATTTCCTGTCCTTTACGGGTTCACTGTCTGCTGATCATGCAAGATTTCAGGTGTCCTGTCTCCTTTTCCCTGTCTCCCACCTCTTTTTTTTTTTTAATTTATTTTATTTTATTTTTGAGAGAGAGAGAGAGCATGTGAGCAGGGGAAGGGGCACAGGGAAAGTGTGGAGTGGGGAGTCCAACACAGGGCTTGACCTCGTGAACTGAGAGATCATGACCTGAGCCAAAACCAAGAGTCAGCCACTTAACTACTGAGCCACCCAGGATGCCTCTCACCTCTTTTTTCAGCTCCTCATTTATTCTTCCTTATAAACACTGCATGCTGGGAACTTCTCATAATCTTCCTCACTCCCAGCAAAACTATCCTACCAAAGCCAACACTCCAGGGGAACACTAAAATAAAAATTATTTTCTACAGGAATAGAAAAAACAAATGAAAGGACTTATGGTTACATCTTGAATGTACACTCATGGCTAACAAGCTGTGCATCATTTATGGGGGCTATTAAATATAATTTTCAATGTGCAGCCATTTGGAGATTAAAAATCTTAGTGTAGTGTCTCTGTATCATTTGTGAGAAGTTAAGCCTCACTATTGTTATACACAGTTTAGCCTAAAAAACCCTGACCCCTAAAGTAATGAAACACCGATCACATTCAAGCCTTATTGATTTCTGCTCTGTGGTATCTTCCAGTATATTCAGAATGTTCTAAATTCTAAATGAAATGTTCAGAGCACTTACATTTATAATAGCCCAAAACTGGAAGTAACCCAGATGTCCTTCAACAGGTGTCCGGTTAAACACATGGTGGCACATAAATGGCATGGAACACTATTCAGCAACTGAAAAAAAGAATGAACTGGTCATACACACAACATCTTGGATGAATCTCGAAGTAATCATCCTGAATGAAAAAGGCCAATTCCAAAAGGTTATATACACGGCATGATTCGATTTCTGTAACATTCTTGAACTGACAAAATCATAGAAACATCGGACAGGTGAGCAGCTGGCAGGGGCTAAGGAGAGAGTGAGGATAAGAGTGAAGTAGGTGTGACTATAATAGGACAACGGGAAGGATTCTGTGTTGATGGAAAGAGTCCAAATCAGGGCCGCATCAATGTAATACCGCGATTGTGACAGTGTCACCACTGTGGCAAAGGGCACAGGGCTATCTCTATATATTATTTCTTACAATTGCATGTGAGTCTACAAAGACCTCAAAATAAAGAGTTTATAATTAAAAAAAAAAGATACTGAACACCTAAGGCAATGGAACTACAAAGACCCCTTAAAGGACATTAAATACCTGTAGGAAAGAAGGCAATTACCCTGGAGTGCAGTAAATTCAATTCTATAGTTTGCACAGATGCCGGGGGACACAGAGGAAAAGCACTGAACCTATAACTGGAATAAGGGACACAAAGTTATCCAGGGGTGTCTGGGTGGCTCTGTCCAGTGAGCATCCAACTCTTGATTTTGGCTCAGTCATGGTCTCGGGGGTCTGAGAGTCAGCACCACATCAGGCTCAGCCCCAGGCATGGAGACGACTTAAGATTCCCTTTCTCCCTCTCCCTCTGCCCGTGTGTGTGTGTGTGTGTGTGCATGCAAGTGCACGTGTGTGTGAGTGTGCGTCCCTCTTTCTCTCTCTTTCCCCTTCTTAAAAAAAAATTATATACATATATGTATATATATATATACATATATATATATATATATATATATAGAGAGAGAGAGAGAGAGAGAGAGAAGTTTCCTAGAAAAGTGATGCTGCAGTAGAGACCTCAAGTGTTAGCGGGAGTGTCTTGGCACAGAAAGGAGAGAAAGGGTCAAGAGCATCTAGCAGAGGGAACAACATGTGCAAAGGATACTGAAATAATGTGGTGCATTCAGGAAACTCTGAGCAGTTCAGTATCTCATTTGAGTGGTGGGTAAGGCAGCTGAGTGAGACAGGGCTCACTGTAATCCAAACGCAAAGTCTAGGTCAAGCCCTTATTTTAAAGGGCTTGAAGTAAATGCAGTAGGGTATAGCCAGAAACTACAGGTTTGTCTCTCTGCTTGTTTATAGCAACAAATAAGATTTAGGTTTGAAGGGCACAGGGGAAGAGACGGGACTGAGTTAAGACAGGGACCAGAGGGAGCTGGTGAGACACGGCTGAGATTTAAACGACAGCAGTGACGTGACGACGGGAATGAAAAGGGGGTGGAACCGAGAGACTCGACAGGGACAGAATCCAGCAGCACACGCGACTGCCTGAATGTGAGAAGGGAAAATGAGGGAAGAATCTAGCACATTTGCAACTGCAAATGAGTGAAACTAGGATGCTACCCCCCACCCAGGGCAGACATCCCTATTACTAACTGTACTCTTCACAGCTCAAATCAACTCTCCCAGAAGCCCCTACTTATCTATTAGGGTCAGCAAATACGTTGTACTTATTTTCTACCTCTTACGTTAGCTGACTTCTGAATTTCTAGATGGGTGGTGGTACTACCCATAAAAATAGGTGAAACAAGAATTGAAGAGAAAAATTTTGAACTTGTTTTGGTATGTTCCTGAGTCCGATGGTCATGAGAGACAAGTGGAAATATCTAGTAGGAAACTGGATATTGAGGTATGTAGCCAGGGTAGAGATTTGGGTATCAGTACCCATACACGTGGAAACTAAGCCATAGAATCCAGAAGATTAAAGTCTAATTACAGTGTACAAAGAGTGAAGGAGAAAAGGATCAGGAGCAGAACCCTCAGGAACACGGGTGTTTGTGAGACGGACAAAAGAAGTGACCACAAAAGAGACTGAGATAATATGCTAAGAAAAATAAAAAGAAAACCAGGAGAGCATGGTTGCTGAAACCAAAGAAGGAAAGAAAGGCAAAATGGTTAGAAATAAGCGCTGCAGATAAGTCAGTAAAATGAGGATTAAAAAGAACCTGTCGACAGAGACAAAAAGAAGACGGCAATGGTGGTCGCGTCACGGATTTTGGGTTTTCTGCAATCCTTACAGAAAAACAGAAGAGCTAGAGAGCAAAACAAAAAAATACACGAAAAGGTTATAAAAATAAATACATACTATAATAACTCTACAAATCTCAAAACATGAGCAAATCATAAGACTTGTGTCCTTTTACAGGTATATGTGAAGGAAAAAGCAGAAGGAGGCCACAAGGCACCTGACAGACTGAGAGATATTCATTGGAAAGGATGCAGAACAAATTGAAAGCCACAGCTGAACCCAAGAGGGACTCTGTCCAGCCCAGGGAACATAAGAGGTGTGCGGGATGACACAGAAGGGCTGGGGCATTCTAGCCCTTATGAATGCTTAAGATTGACCCCCCAAGGCTCTCAGCCAGGACAGAGCTCCCACCCTATTTTGAGAGAGCTTGCCAAGAGTACTATAGAAATTAAGAAAGACTGATATAACCAGACAAAGAAAAGAAAAGGTGCAGAGAAAAGTGCAAAAGATGAGCTGACTCAGGAAAGGTCAGGAAAAGCTCTCCATTTTTGTATACAGAAACAACAGCAGAGGGAATTCCAAAAAGTTAGGAACACTGTGTAAAACAAGCAGCCTTCTAAAGTTCAGGAAAAATAAATTTGCATAAAATTGAACAATAAAAAATATAGAGGTCAAATCCCAAACACAGTTACTGTAATAAAATAAGAGAAGAGTGGGCGCCTGGGTGGCTCAGCTGGTTAAGTAAGCATCTGCCTTTGGCTCAGGTCACGATCCCAGAGTCCTGGGATGGAGTCCCAGCATCGGGTTCCCTGCTCCACACTGAGTCTGTTTCTCCCTCTCCCTCGGCCTCTCCGCCTGCTTGTGCTCTCTTTCTAATATACAAATAAAAATCTCAAAAAGAAAAAGAAAAAAAAAAAAGAGAGGGAGGGGGAGGGAGAGAAAACCCTGTAGTCCTGAATTTAATTGGAAATATCAGTATGAACTCATATGGTATCTAATCTTTAAATATAAATATATCAATGCACCATATTGTAGTCTTGAAACACTATTTTCTATTAAGGAAAACCAAGGCTGTGTTAGATTCCTAGGGCAGCTGTAACAAATTACCACAAACTTTCTGGCTTAAAAGGGTAGAAATGTATTCTTTCATAGTTCTGGAAGCTAGAAGCCTGAAATCAAAGTGTCAGGAGGACCAGAATTCCTGTGAAAGTGCTAGGGGAGAATTACTCCCTGTCTCTTCTGAATTTCTGGTTCCTTCAGATCTTCCTTAGTTTCTGACAGCATAACTACAATCTCTACCTCTCTCTTCACATGGACTTCCTTATGTGTCTGTCTTATCCTCTTTCTCTTACATGGAAACGTATCACTGGACTGAAGGCCCAGCTCAACCCAGAATGATCTCTTCTTCTATCCTTTAATTTAATCGCACCTACAAAGATTACTTTTCCAAGTAAGGTCACATTCACAGGATCCAGAAGGACATATCTTTTGAGAAGCCACCACTCACCACACTAGTTTGCCCACTAAAATTCATGTCCACCAGCATACAAAATATGTTCACTCCATGCCAACATCCCCAAAAGTCTCAGCCAATTACAGCATCAATTGTAAAATCTCATCTAAATATCATCAGCCCAAAAGCCCCAAATCTCATTAAAATTAGGTATGAATGAGATGCTAGGTATGATCCATCCTGGAACAAAATTCCTCTCCATCTGTAGTCCTGTTAAAGTACAAAACAAATTATCTGCTTCCAAAACACAATGGTAGAACAGGCACAAGATAGACACTTGCACTGCAAAAGAGAGACACTGGAAAGACAAAAGGGGTCACCAGTCCCAAGGAAATTTCAAAACCAGAAGGACAAATTCCTTTAGGTTTCAAGGCCTGAAAATAATCCTCTATGGCCCAATGCTAAGCCTCGGAGCCTATGACGGGAACTTGCCAGCCTCTGTACCACTGGGGCTCTGCCCTTGGAGATATTCTTCCTTTTTCTCAAAAAATAACACATGGGGGCACCTGGGTGGATCAGTGGGTTATGCCTCTGCCTTCAGCTCAGGTCATGATCTCAGGGTCCTGGGATCGAGCCCCGAATCGGGTTCTCTGCTCAGCGGGGAGCCTGCTTTCCCCTCTCTCTGCCTGCCTCTGCTTGCCTACTTGTGATCTCTTGCTCTCTGTCGAATAAATAAATAAAATCTTAAAAAAAAAAAAAAAGATAACACATGTTTGCAGCCAAGTAACTCTACTGGGCAGTTTCCTACCTGTAGGATCTTGGAAGTCCAACAGCCTTCCCTCATTTTGTCTCTCTCTGTGCCCTTCAGTTTAAGCTGTCAGTGTTTCTGCTAATGTTACATTTTCAAATGTAGCCCCTGTGGGCCCTGGTGGGCCACCTATGTATGTCACGGAGATCTACTCCATTAGACAAGAGAGGGTTCTCCACAGATGTTTCCTGGATCATCCCGTCTCTCTGCTCCTGGTTTCTGCTGAGTTGATTGAGTAAATCTACAAGTCACAAGCCTAATTTTTTTTTTTTTTAAGCAAAAGTCTGCCCAGCTACATCCCTGACCCTCTCTCTAGAGTGTATTTTTCCAACAATGAACTTTCTCATTTTGGCATCCTTGTGACCCAGACAGTGGGAGAACCTCCCAAATCATCAGGGGCTTGAATCTTTTTTGCTTAACAGCTCCTTTCTTCCATTTATCTCCTTCCTTCACATTTTAAGCAACAGTGAGAAACCAGGTTGGTCCTCTAACACTTCACATGCCTACTTCTGGACCTCTGTCTTTACATGTTCATCCTCTGGGCCTGCATGTCTAAAATCCTCCTCTCCCTTCTCTCATAAAGACACAGTCATTGAATTTAAGGTCCACCCTAAATCCTGGAGATCTTAAGCTAAACTGCATGTGCAAAGGTCCTATTTCCAAGTAAAGTCACATTCAGAGGTACCAACAATTAGGACTTGAATACATCTCTTGAAGGCTACAATTGATCCCTGTGCAAGAGCTTTCTGGGGAAATGACTGATTACAAATCTAGAGCAGTAAATTCACATGATGAGCCAGGACCACCTTGACACACCAGAAAGAAAGAAGCTATTAAGACTACTACGGTCACGCCATAAGGACTGAGGAGCCAAATCTGCAGAGGTTCCCACTGATCAAAGATGAAACGATTTGAGTATGGGTGAAGAAATGAACCATAATGAATTAAAATGATTAAACACCCTTAAATTCATGGGTTCAAGGTAATGTTTTTAATTAAATTGGTCCTTGTGAAGATAACAGGAACCAACTTGCTCTCTTGAAACCTAGGTAAATAAAATGAAAGAATCAACAATCTCGCTTTCCTTATTTGACCTATAACACTAAGTAACCAAACAGTAGATGAGGAGTATCTCCTTATGAAAATTATTCCAGTTAACATATGGAAACAAAGTCACAAAATTTTATCATCACTATTTTGCAAACACCATGAGTTAATGGATGTAGGCACTGAACATCAATGCTTGGTAACATCAAAAAAGAACAAAACCGGTCATTAGGTGTCTTCAGGTGAAAGAACACCTTACCACCTATAGTCTTGCCAAAAGGATCAAACAGGAATCTGATCGAGCTTCTGGATCTTACTGGCAATTTGCAGAAAATAGAGAGGACAGAGTAACATATGGAACTGCGCCATGGTTCTACAAACAGCAGAATACAGACTATGAGAAAATGTATTAGTTCTTTCACAGATAAACTGTAAGTAATGAAAGGAATGGAGGAAAACCTGTACATTTAAAAAAGGATTAAAAGATAGATCACGTTTTTAAAAAATGGGTGGACTAAAGCTACCATGTCAAGGGATGTACACTTGGATAAAAAACCATCAAAAAACCCAAGGGGGTGACTTTTGCCTTTTTGGTTTTTTATTATGTTAGTCACCATAGAGTACATCATTAGTTTTTAATCTAGTGTACCAAGATTCATTGTTTGAATATAACACCCAGTGCTCCATGCAATACGTGCCCTCCTTAATACCCAACAGCCGGCTCATCCGCCCCCCACCCCTCCCCTCTAAAACCCTCAGTTTGTTTCTGGGAGTCCACAGTCTCTCATGAAAAGTCAGGGTTTGATTACTTTAGAGGAAGGTTAAAGATTGTGATTGGCATGAGGAACATGAAATGGATACTGGTGTGACTGGCCATTTTGTTGTGGTATGTTTGTTCCTGTATTTTTATTTTAGAATTAAGAGAGTTTTTATTTATTTATTTATTTGACAAAGAAAGAGAGTACAAGTAGGCAGAGCAGCAGATAGAGGGAGAAGGAGAAGTAGGCTCCCTGCTGGGCAGAGAGCCTGATGTGGGGCTCAATCCTAGGACCCTGAGACCATGACCTGAGCTGAAAGCAGTCGCCTAACTGACTGAGCCACCCAGGCGCTCCTAGAGGTTTGTTTGTTTTGTTTTGTTTAAGTGTCCAATGAGTTTAGCATTTCTGGCAAAAGAAGTTTCAATAGAACTGTAGAGCAAAAGTGAGACTGCAGTGAGATAAGGAACAAAAGGAAAGTTAGAAACAGGTACAGTCAATGTGGACTTCTGTTGGTAGAAGTGCGGCTGAGAATGGAAACAGAGAAAGGTGTAAGTTTAAGATGACATAGTGCAAAGAGAGAGGTTTTCTCTTTTCTTTTTGCTCATTTGGTTTATTTTTTAATAATTTTTCTTAACATATAATGTGTTATTTGTTTCAGGGGTACAGGTCTGTGAATCATCAGTCTTACACAATTCACAGTGCTCCCCATAGCACATGCCCCCCCCCCAGTGTCCATCCCGCAGCCACCTCATCCCCCCACCCCCCAACCCCTCCAGCAAACCCTCAGTTTGTTTCCTGAGACTAAGAGTCTCTTATGGTTTGTCTCCCTCTCTGGTTTCATCTTGTTTCATTTTTCTCTCCCTTCCCCAATGATTGTCTGTCTTATTTCTCAAATTCCTCCTATCAGTGAGATCATTTGGTTTAAAATGAATGAGACTTGAACAGGTTTATGTGCCAAAGGGAGATAAAAAATAAAGAGCGGGACATTGGAGATGCGTTTGAGAGAAGGACAATTGACAGAGCAAAATCCATGAGGAGACTAAAGGGAACATGATACCAAAAACAGGTAGCAGGTTGACCCTAAGTAAGAGGCTAAAAGTGGTCATTTCTACTGAGACAATGGAAAGGAAACAAAAAATCTGTGGTGAACTTAGAGAGGGAGGGCTAACAGCAGAAAGTTGAGGAAATTCCCACTCTCTGTTCTCTATTTCCCCTGTGAAACAGGAAAGGGGTTATCTCCTGATATGGGTGCGGGGGGGGGGGGGGGGGCATAAAGTATTCAGTCAATGTTTAAAATATCCAAAGTGGTGTTGGAAATTCCATAGAGATGGAAAGATGAATTTGTAGTGATCGTAACCCATGCCATTTCGTCATTGTCTTCAGAAACCCGAGTGTAGGATTAAAGAAGATATAGTTAAATTGATGAACTCTTTGTTGTTCATTTGTATTTTCAGATCAGCCTAATGAGGCAGGGGAGCTGACATCATTGGTGAGGAACTGCTAAAGGTGATGGGGAAAGGCAGAAAGGAGAACACTAATAAAATGGGGCCGGGGAGGAAATAACTCTGAGGCTTAAAACACTGAGTGAATAGGGATAAGGGAGAAAAAACAGATTTAGGAGAAAAGAGAATGAGTTCGTTTTTAATATTTCAAGTTTCTATGTCCAGTTCTAAATGTGAACCCAGATGCCCAGAAAGGAGATCTGGCCTGAAACTCCAAATGTGAGCAGCATTACCTTAAAGAAAATATATACAGTAAAAATAGAATATTAAAAAAAAAAAAATGAAGAAAGAATCCTGAAAAGCATTGAGGCTTAAAGATCAAGGAGAGAAACTGCAGGTATCAAATTCTCTGGGATCCATCCAGAGAGGAAGGGGAAAAATCCAGATGAAAGATGTCCCTCAAAGTCCAGAAAGAGAGTTTGGGGGTGGGGACGGCCAAAATGTTGATGCTGCTGGAATATGGAAAAGACGCCTTAACTCATGTTTGTTTTCTTACCGTCTAGGAAAATGTGTGGCGCGTAGTTGGAACTCATTGTTGCGCCCACTTCGATACCTGTACGTCTCACTCCAACAGCGTTAGAGTTGTAGAAAACGCAGAAAGGGTATACAGGAAGGAAGGAGGAAAGATAAGGGGAAGAAAAGGAAAAAGAAAACAAAAAAGAAAACAAAAATCTCACTCACCCAAATGCTCCGCGGCGGTGCCACGTCTGAGTCCCAGCTCAGCGAGTCAAGGCCCCACGTCCCCCCAGACTGCACGTGCCTGTAACATGCAGACGGACCCATCGCAGCCGTACAGACTCGCTTTCCCCGCTCCTGGCCCACGCGAGGATGCAGGGCCTCCAGCTCCTGGAGAACGGCCCCCCCTCCCCACACGTCTCTCGACGTGTCCGTCTCACAGGCGCACGGCGGGCAGCTGCCACTTTCCCACTGCGTCTTACTGGGTGGTTCAGTTCGCAACCAGCCGCTTCGGGGGCGCGGAGGTGTCCTGCTACGTGCGGCTGTGGACCCCCACCTCTCCGCGCGTGCCCGAGGCCCGCAGGTGTTCGACTCCTCCGTCAGGCCGCTCAGGCCTCAGTCCGGCACCGGGGCTGTACGTCCAGAGCCGTCACAGCGCCCCAGTTCCACGGCGCTCTGTGGGGCCTTGCGCCCTTCCCTTCTGGGTCCTCAGGTGTCCGATGTGCCCCAAGGCCATGTGGCCCCTGCTCGCCCGTCCTGCAGCCTGAGCGGAAGAGCGCTCCGTGTTTTGCGCTCATAGACCTGTTCCCGGTCTGCAGGCCTCAGACACCGACTGGGCGACATCCGGCTTTTCACGTCTGTCCGTTCGTTTCCCTTTTCTAAGCGCTTGACGTCGTGGGTGCTTAACTAACAGCTAAACCACACGAGGGATCGGAGGGAACGAGACGGCGCACAAGTTGTGCGGCCCACTCGAGTCAGTCTGCCGCGGTCGGAGCGGCCGCCCGTCTCGGCTCTTCTCGCTGCCGTCCCGCGCCGCTACCCAGCCGCTGTCGCAGCCTCTGAGCACCTTCTGCTTCCGCTTCAAGCAACAGACCACGGGCTCCCTCCCGTGTCCAGGCCCAACGCCCAGGAAAGACACTGACTGGGAAGGCCCGGGCGCCTGGGTGGCTCAGTCGGTTAGGCCGCCGCCTTCGGCTCAGGTCATGCTCAGGGTCCTGGGATCGAGTCCCGCGTGGGGCTCTCCGCTCAGCGGGGAGCCTGCTTCCCCCTCTCTCTCTGCCTCTCTGCCTGCCTGTGATCTCTGTCCTATAAATAAAATCTTTAAAATAAGAAAGAAAGAAAAGAAATCCCTGCGCCCCAGGCTCCCGGGCGCCGCTGCAACTTGCCCGCCCGCGCCGCACCAGCACGGCCCGGGTTCGGCCTTGAGCCGTCGTTACGGTTCAGCGCGCATTGTGTCACGTCCGCTGTGACGCATCCACCGAGGGGACACCTAGAAGCGATTCTGCTCAGTGCCCGACACGGGGGAGGTGCTGACCGTCTCGTGTGTCTCTGTGTCTCCGCGTCAGTTCTCGGCGGTCGGAGAACGCACCCGGGACGGCGTCGGCGCTCGGAACGCCGCCGGGGCTCCTCCCGGGCTGGACCACACTCCGTCGTGGTGCAGGACCGCGCGGCTGCCCTCCCGCTCCCGCCGCCGGGACGGACCGGCCGCGGCTCGGAGACCCCGGTCCGTTCGACGCTCCCCGCGGATTCCCACCAAGCGGCCGGGAGGAGTCCGCTCTCGCTCTCCGTCGGCTTCCTGCGAGCTCTCTCCTCGTCCCCTGAAGAAAACGCCGCACGGCCGCACGGCCCCGCGCTCTTCTCACCCACCAGGACAGACCCACGCCTCGGCTTCGCGTGTCGGGAACCACCCGCAGGCCCCCGCGCGCGCATCCGTTCCCGCGTCCCGCCGGCCCCGCCCCCGGCCCCGCCCCCGGCCCGCCGGCCCCGCCCCAGAAGAGGCCGAGGGGTGGGGCCCGCCGCGGCGTGCTGACGTCAGAGAAGGCTGCGACGCCGCCGGGTGCGCCGAGGAGCTGACGGCGGGGACCGGCTGGTGTGATCGCGGAGCGGGGCCTGGGCAGCGGCAGGACCGTAGGACCTCGCGCCGCGTTCCCGGGCTCCGGGGCGGGGGCGGCGGCGGCGGCGAAGCCCCCTCCCCGGGGAGGCGGGGCCCGGACGAGCTCCCCGGAGCGGGGGCGGCGGCGCAGGGAAGGATGCACCAGAAGCTGCTGAAGAGCGCGCACTACATCGAGCTGGGCAGCTACCAGTACTGGCCGGTCCTGGTGCCCCGCGGCATCCGCCTCTACACCTACGAGCAGATCCCCGTGTCGCTCAAGGACAACCCGTACATCACCGACGGCTACCGGGCCTACTTGCCCTCCAGGCTGTGTATCAAAAGGTACGGGGTCGCCGCCGCCGTGGGGGGCGCGCCGCGGGGGGCGCCGGAGCCCTCCTCCCCCCCCCCCCCAGCTCCCGCACCTTTTGTCGGCGGTCCCTGCGCAGCCCCCAGCCTGGCGTTCCCACCTGCCACGTCCCTCCCATTCTTTCCCCCACGTCTCCCCTCTCGTTACCTGTCTTCTTCCCCCGCCCGGTGCTTGGCCCACGGAGCACGAGTGACAGTTAGTAGGGCTTTGTCGCCACCGCAGCAGTTTCCCCTGCGGCGCTCCGCCGCCCGTACTGCGTCTGCTGCCGCCGGGAGCCCCCCGCCCCCCCCCGCCGACGACGACGGCCGGGTGGTCCTTGCCCAGTGCACACCCAAGCTTTGTTTATTTTTAGATGAGCCCTGTGGAAATTCCGGTGGTTTGGGCCCAATGTGACGTGTGATAGGAAATTGTATTAATATAATAGGACACAGGTCACGGTGTCATAGGCATTTGCGTAAATATGTACGTACACACACGTGTGTGTATCCAGATAGATGGACAGATGTCTCAGAGCAGCCCCGATTCATTCATTCAGCAGCTACTGGGAGCCCCTCCCAGGTGCCAGACCCTGTACCAGGCCATGCCCAGAACAGAAGATAGTGCCCTGTTCTTGTGAAACTACTAAGGTTTGGTCTCAGTGACATACATTTAAGAGTGATTACTCTATTGCATAATAACCATTTGTGGAAAACGCTGTGTCGGAAAAGGACGTAGCAGAGAGAAGCTGTCATGGGCACCACCCTCCACCGGAGCACCCTAGAAGCACTTCTAAGAAAGGAATCTCTTTATCATCTAAACCTTTAAAACCTTGAGTCCCTTGAGTGCCTGGATTTTAAAAAACAAAACCAAAAAATCAGTGTTCTGGTTGTTAGACTAGATTTATGTTAAAACTCACTATATGTACTTAAATATAGAACCCCACTTTAAGGGAATGAAGGAACAGGTATTGGTTAGTTCTAGGATGTGGTAGTGACAGACTCTGTGCTGGCATGTGGGCTGTTGAGTTGCTCGGGAAGCAGTCACACATCTGATTGTTGGTCTTCTTTTCAGCAAGGTCTTTCCCCCAATCTTTCTGTCCTGCCTTGAAAGTGTTTTGTTCTCATCGTCACAAGGTGACATTACATTCTGCCCATCCCTACTCAGCGGATGGCCCACAGGCCTTCACAATTTGAATCCTAAGTACTGTTTGCCTCCCCAGTGTCTCCTTTGCATAAGTTATTATACAAGAAACCAGAGCTGGGCCCTGCTATGCACATGAAGTTCACAAGGACACAGCAGGTCGTGAATTACCTAAAGTATTTTATTACCGTCTAGCAGCAATCCTCTGGATTCTTATGCGAGTGTCCAAATCTCATGGACTGAGAAGTGAAATATGTGTAATGCTCTGATCTTGGGCTGCGGAGTCAAAAAGCCCCGATCTGCCACTTAACCATTTTAGGACCTTGAACAAGGGCTGACCTCTCTGAACCTTACTTTCCCCTTCTGTAAAAAGGAGGGTAATCACAATTCCTGCTTCAAAAAGTAGTAAGGATTAAATGACATTATGTATATAAAATGCTACACAGGGCATGACCCCTAGCAGGCACTCAATTAATGGTGACTTGTTACCACCCTAATTACTGATGTTGAAGCTGAACAGAGAAGCAGAACTTCTCACAGAGTAAGAGCAGATTCTCGACAGGCAATACTCTTCCAAGTGCTCTTCCCACCAGCTTGGTCTTGGCCAAGGTCAGCTTTTGCCCTCTCTTCTCTTAGCTGTCAGAGTGACCAGGACAGATTTTGAAGTAAGGAGAGGTTTTGCATGTCGCAACTGTTCTGCCGGCACTCTGTTAGCTGGAAGGAGCGTGCCACGGTCCTGCCTGTCGGTTCAGTCACTCGGGGCGCGCCCAGTTTCACAAAGTGAGAAGTTCTGAGGCAGAGGCAGAGCAGCGTACTGACATCGAACTAGTCCTGTAGTTAACCTTCCTTCACGTCCCTGCGTCTTCACCCCGCCCCAGTGGTAGTAGCCCTGACACTTGGTGCTCGTACAGGATAAAGCCCGAAATTCATGATAAGAAGATTCACTTTATTCTTGATGATCGTTTGACAGTGTGAGACCCTGTTATGTTTATGGTGTGTAAAAATGGGAAAATGAGAACCGTGGTGATTCCTACAAATTCAGTAGGTTAGAGTGATACATTGATGCTTATTAATAAGGAATGTGAACCAGCGAATGTCAAAGACCTGAATTCAAACAAAAAGATTAGATTTCACCAGAGAAATGCAAGAGAATTTGAAACAATAATCAGTTGCGTTCTGTCTATAGTTAGAGAAACATTTCCCAAAATGAAGGAGCTAGAAGGGACTTGCAGCAGCATCTCATTCACCTCTCTTGTTTTATGATTGAAGAGACGGAAGCCAGAGAACTTAGGGTCACAGAGCTACTTTGTGGCTGAGGGTGAGAGTGGAGGGAGGGGCAGTGAGCCTTTTGACTCCCGGCTGCTGTGGTCCAGTCTACGCCACCCAGTGCTGCTAAGACTGCTCAGACCAGCTGGGCATTTAGTGAGCAAACGGTACCGATACTCAAAGTAACCTATTGTTCCTAAAAAGGAGAAACTCATGCCACCTAGGAACTAGTTTGGTTTCACACAACCACAGCAGAGCTGTTCCGGCATGCCTGTCGTAAGAGCCTTTCCAGCGGAACAGTTTGTATTTATTCTGCTTCTCTCGCGTCTGTCTAGCTTTGCGTTCACATTTAGTGTGTGCTGAAAAGGTATTTTAAGTTTGTGGCTAACCTTATACTTAGCAGGTTTTCAGATACCTGCGTTTGAGCATGAAAGTATGGCAGCGAACATCCAGTTTTAATCTGCACATTCATTTCTGTAGACACCTAGCATCCGATCTGAGCAAAGTACTCTGCCGGGGACAGTGGTGTCATAAAGACGGTTGGTGCCAGCCATCAGGGAGAAGATAGGCTGGAGGATGAGATGGAATTTATACATCCGTAACTCAGAGGAGGAAGGAAGTAGTAAATATGATAATAGAGGTGAGCCCCAAAAAAGCTCCAAGACCTCAGGACTGGTGGAGACGTGGAAGAATGTAAACTAAGCGAGAAATCCTATTTACAAAGGCAGAGACATGGTTAAGGGCTTCAAGTAGCGAGTGTTGGATAACTGCCCCCCAAACTGTCCCTAACCTTCTAAATGCTGATGGTGAGCAAGCCAGTATGAATCTGAGATGCATGTCTGTCTGTTTTCCAGTTTGTTTATTTTATCTAATGAGACCGTCAACATCTGGAGTCATTTGCTGGGCTTTTTCCTCTTCTTTACCCTGGGAATATATGACATGACATCAGTATTACCTTCGGCAAGCGCGTCCAGAGAAGATTTTGTAATTTGTTCTATTTGTCTTTTCTGCTTCCAGGTAAGTCATTTCAGAAACGTTATTACTAATAAAGAGAGCTTTAGTCAGACAAGCTTGGGCAGGTGATCTTACATCACACCCACCACTTGATTTAAAGAGCCCCAAAATAGCACATAGGTTAGCTTATTCATTTCCATAATACAAGCAGCAAAAATGTTTTTATGAGAGTATATTTGGGCTTTACTGTTAGAGTATACTTGAAATCCAGTAGATTTTAAAGATTGAGAAAATGCCTTGCCTTTTCTCCTTCCCTTTTTAGAGATTTCTGTTTTAAGACTAATAATGGGATAGGAACCTCTGTACTCTATTTTCTGGCTGAGATAGAACACTAGTTACTGCTTAAAACATTTTTCAGAAGATTTCCCATCTTTTTCTTATTTATATGTGTGTGATTTCTGTATTTGTCTTAATTTTATCTTTAAAATTTAATAAATTTATGTAATTTATGTACATATATAAATGTATCTGTCTTAATTTGAATGTCTTATTTTGCTGGTAGTGATCTTTTCTATTGCTTTAGTGTTCATTTCCTTTGGTCTTTTTATGCTTGCCTGGTTTCAGATACTTTCAGTTTCTCCTTTCTACCTTTTGTATTTATTTCCCTAGCACTTTCAGTTTTCTTCAAGGATTGGTGAAATTCCTTTAAAAGTTATATAGAATAGTTTTAAAAACAATTCTAAAGAAGAAAACAAATGTGGGCTGAAATCCTGCTGACATTTTTAAAATTAAAAAAAAAAAAATGCAGAGAGTACAGAAAACATACAAATTAAAAGCTGTCACCCCCTCCCTGCTTCCTGCAGATGCAGGCCAGCACTCCCTGCAGTTAACCTGTGGCTACCGTGCGAAAGGTGCTTCTGTACCAGACTTCAGCTGCTCAGATGTTGCTTTCATGAGACATCATTTAATTTCAGACCATCATTCAACTCAAGTTCACACTTCGGAGTCAAAAGACTAAGAACACATTGGGAACATCACCCTTCCCCTTTTTTCCTAATTCTAGTTTTTGGAATAATATGTTGAATTTCGTTGAGGGAAAGAATACTCTTGTATCTTCGTTATTATTATTATTTGATTATTTATACTTAAAGTATACGCATTTTGTCCTCATTGCAGCCTAAACCTCTCTTAGACGCCATCTCTGGTTTTAAAATGGAAATGAATCAATTTCTTTATACTTTAATTTTTAGATGTATCTTACAGACTAAGATGCTCTTAATAACCATTAGTAAGCAAAACTGGTTTATACTCTCCTGTTAATTATATGAGTAGGATCTCCTTTGAAAATCCCACGTTTTCCTCTACCCCCGGGCCTGCCCTTTATTCCTTCACCATCCAGCCACGACTGACATTAGTTCAAGGAAAGCATATTAATCTTCATACTGGTTTAACAAAACAGTGCATTGCAGACTTGCGCAGTCTTGCGCAGGATTATTCAGCAGGACGGTAAAATAGTGCAGTGATCTTTGTTACACACTGCAGAAGTTGCTAAAGGCAGCAAGATACCAAAGACAGCAGATTTTCCCAACTGAAAACTGCCATCTCCGTTATTTTTATTTTATTAAATTTATAACTCGTTGACTCAGTTTTCTCAAATTCTTAGAGTCAGCAGGCGGCATGGTAAACCACAGATTGAGATTCATTTACGTTTAGGGGCTCCTGAGCGGCTCAGTCAGTCAAGCGTCCGACTCTTGATTACTGCTCAGGCCATGATCTCCTGGTCTTAGGACCGAGCCCCACGTTGGGCGTCTGCACTGGGTGTGGAGCCTGCTTAGGATTCTCTCTCCTTTCCTCTCCTTCTCTCACTTTCCCCTTCTCTCTCACCCCTCGCGCTCTCAAAAAAGGAAAAAATAATAATTATAATTGATTTGCATTTCATTTTAATTTAAAAGACATAATATTTTTTTCTCTTTCACTTCCACCATTTTATTATATGCTTAGTACCCTCCCACGAACCAGATTTAATAGAGTACATCCTGAATAGGAGAATGAAATTTCAGGGGCTTTGAACTTTCCCAGAGGTCTTTCTGCCTTAGGGAGGAGCAGAATCCAGGAATGCCTTTCCCTAGATTCAGTTCATTTGCATTAAGTTCCGTAGTCTACAGCCGGGCACTAAGCTAGGCGTCGCGAATGTGGTGCTGAACAAAACCGGCCTGTCCTGACGATTGAGTCACTTAGGTAGGAGGGCAGAAGGGAGAGTGAGGCAGGGATTTAAGCAGGTAAGATTAGTTTATGTAAAAGCCCAGAAGCAAGAGACCATCCAACAGTTTCTGGACTGGTAGGGGTTGGCCTTTGTGGTTGGCTCCTGGGAGAGTGGAGAAGGATGAGGCTGGAGGGAGGCAGGAGCCTGAAAGTATTTGAAAAGTATGTGGTTATCATGCCAAGGAGATTAGATGTAGGATGTCACCCTCCAGTTATCTCTCTGCCTTGATGGAGTGAGATAGTCCACAGAAGGAAAGTTTCCAGAAAACTTTACCATCTGAATTCAATTTGCCAGATAATTTTTCAGTTTTTTTTTTTAAGGAATTCTGATAATAACACATTTCTTTTAAAATGGATTTCTTTTAATTTTTAGAACAGATACTAAGTATAGGTTTACTTTTTAAAAACTCAGTGCTCTCTGTTAACACTATGTATTTTAATTTCCTTTTAAAAAGTGTAACTTTTCTCTTTGTTTTCCTTTTCGCAATTAAATTAGCCTTATTGTTGTTTCTTAGTATTACTATAAAATATACTCACGTCGGAATTCAAACAAAACAGTGTATGCAAAAAAGTAAAAGCCATTCCACTTTGCAGAGGTAGCCATATTTGGCGTTTGTGTATGCGCAGCCGCCTCCCATCTACCTGCCCACCTATTTCTGAGCTGTGATCATCTCTGCTTGCTTTTTTGTGTCACTCAGCATTGTGACAATGAGATCTTTCCTTGTCAACAAGAATACACACCGTGGTGTCCTCTAGACTTAACGGTGTTTAATCTCAAGGATAATCTGAGAAAACAATAACCAAACTTCCGAGAGTTGTGTTTCATTGGGTCAGCGAACTCGGATTTGTGGCTTCCTAGCCTAAGCCACAGACTGATGAAGACTTCCGACTGTGGACAAGAAATGACATTGTGGCTAGGTACGTTGTTTTGAGTATTGATATTGGAGCTGTGGGGCCTGATTAGGTTTGTTTAATGACCAGACTATAGACTAGCTAGCTGACCATTTTTCTACCTGAGCAGCTGCTTACAAAACATTTATTTGACCTACTTCCTATCATTTATGCTTCATATTACTTTGTGCCATTTGCTGCACCCCTGCTGTCACTGGCTTAGTAGGCTCTTGTCACTGCTCTCCAGGGCTACTCCTGTAACCTCCCATCTCAGCCTTTCTGTAAGGCTGCACTTAAAATCTTCAATAGTATCCCACTTTGTCCATAATATTGACGTTGAAACTCTCTGTCATAATTGTATTATGAAGGGCCACACAACATTCCTTAATGGTTCTGTGTCTCTCAACTCTGCTTATCCCGTGGCCCCTCCAGTACGCACGGGGCCGCCTGTATTTGTATTTATTCTGGATGACGGCTGGAACCGCCTTTCAGGATCCAGCTCTGGTGGCAGCCCTTCTGTGAAGCTCTTCTCCCCACCACTTCCCCCACCAAACAAATGCACACATACACCCACAAACCCAGGCCCCTCCCTCCTCTGGTTTCTCACTGTGACTTCTTACAGCACCACTTGTTTGTCCACTTGTTTCCCGAAAACCTTTCTGACAGCAGAGGTCTCATCCTTGTATCCCCAGGGCATGACACACAGCAGGTATTTAATGGCTGAAGGGAGTTCAGCCATGGAAGCCTTATCGATCTTCAGAGCAGCTGCTCGAATCAGATTAGCTTTGCTCTCAATTTGGCAACATAAAAAGTCAGCATAAGTCAGTTATTTTTTTCTTGGACACAACAAAGCTGTGCATAACTTACATCCCCCAAAAAAAAAACAGTAAACTGTAGACAATGAAATTTCATATGGACATGGGAAGTCTTAAGCGTAAAAAGCAAAATTGTAGAACAGAATGTATTATGTGATTCCATTTGATTAAAAAGTATATAGCATGTGCTTGAATGTGTGGACTTGTAGATTGTAGGTGTTCGATACACTCGATGAAGATATCTAGGACATGTAATAGATGTTATCAGGAGCTACTGCTGGGGAGTAGCTAAGTAGGAGGACCTTATGGTTTTACATCACACAATCTGATGTTCTTTGATCTTCTAGTGGGTATTTTTTAAAAAGGAAACTCATTCGTGAATCCAAATAAGCTTCAATATTTTAAAAACATTGACATTGTATCATTTTCCCACTGCTTTGCTGCTTATTTAAAATCTTATGTTATAAAACAGCTGCCATTTTAAATTTCTTTATTACTGTTAGCCTCGTTTTACCCATAAGGAACCGGAGACCTAGAAAAATGACATGGCTTACCTTATGGCACAAAGCCAGAATCCAGGTTCAAGTTTGTTTGGCCAGAAAGTCTGGACTTGACCTAACCACTTCACTATCACACACGAGTTGCTTTCATTCCTTTTTGTTTCACTTTGCTAAGATTTGTTTTATTGTCCATAGGTCTGTATGCTTTGCTCTGTGGGCTATCATCTTTTTTCCTGCCATCGATCAGAAAAAACCTGTCGAAGATGGATGGCATTAGATTATGCAGGAATTTCTATTGGAATACTGGGATGCTACGTCTCTGGGGTGTTCTATGCATTTTATTGTAATAACGTAAGTAACTTAAAACATTTTACATTCTACCTTTCCGGTAGGTCTTCTGTTTTCTTGCCATGGTTCCTTTGAACTTCTGAATAAACACATAATTAACTTATAGAAGAAATATGAGTCTTATATATGTATAAACTAATTTTTCAGAAGGTCCCTGTGATCTCTAATATCTATTACTAGATCCAAACTCATTTTACTGATTTTCCATTGAAATATATATTTAAAGATTATTTCTAAAAATGGATGTAAACACTAAGTTATTAATGTTTCCACTAAATCCCTATAACTACATGATTCTTCAGATGCACATTACATGTGTTTTATGTTTATAGAGCTGAAG
Source organism: Lontra canadensis (assembly GCF_010015895.1). Taxonomy (NCBI): domain Eukaryota; kingdom Metazoa; phylum Chordata; class Mammalia; order Carnivora; family Mustelidae; genus Lontra; species Lontra canadensis. Next base: position 4,025,139 of record NW_022630995.1, read on the forward strand.
TTAAAGTTAGTGCTTGATAAAATTATGAAGCTGCCTGCTGCTTTCCATTTCCCCTGGTCCTTTACTCCTCTCTCAGTGAAAAAAATAAAGGGTTTGTCTGTGAGCGTGTTGACTAAGTTCTTCGTAAGAAATACGTTTTCCTTTCTTTAGTCTTATATTTGGAGGTGAGCATGGAGACAGACCAGCTGGGTGATGAGTGACTTAAATAGGTATCTCTTCTGAGGTAGAGATCAACTCTGCTTTGGATTCTGATGTCATAAAAGTTACTTGTTGCCCCGTGCAAAGCAGCATTTGAAACACTGCTTTCAGATTATGTTGGCCCAGCAAACTGCGGAATATAATCCTGTCCCATCACCTCATGTCCCCACCAAGGAAGTAAACAGTCTTCCCTTGGGCCTGGTACCTCTGAAGGCCTCCCATTCCGGAAGCCCTCATCAGCTCTGTTCTCTCTTCTTCCTGCTCGCCTACCCTTACCCTTTTTGTTTTCTTTTGTCTTTTAGTTCCCTCCCTTTCAGAGCCAGGACAGAGCTGTGCAGGGGCAGTGTACGTACTAGGTGCTGGTAGTCCTGTTCGCAAAACACCGGAGCCTTCCTCCCCACGGGCCCTCACGTGTAACAGGTGCTCCGAGCCGTCCTCCCCAGCCTTCGCGTCCTGGGAAGATCGGCTGTAGCGCAGGATCCCTCTGAACTGAGAATTCCTAAGTGGGGCCTTTGTCTCTGCACAATAATAGAGATAACTGAGCTAAAGTGTAAAACTAGCAAAGAGAAAAATCATAAATTTGGTTTGAAGTAAGAGAATTATTGATTGTAGCCACTTAACATATGAGCCATTTGCTTTTTAGGCCTAATTACTTTGGAACATAAGCATTTAATTAAATATATGTGCAGTTAACCCTGTAAATTGATTTGATTTTAATGGTAAGTTCGTATCTGCTCAGGTTTCACTTACTCATTTTGCTGGAAACCATTTATATCTTTTAGAAAATTTGGTATAAGCTGGTCAGTAGGAGCTTGTGAGTGCAGTCATGTCATATTTGAATTGTTTTACTTATTTTAGTCTTTCTCTGAAAGCTGACCTGTTTTCTGTTTACCTTTTCCCACATATACCCAATAATTCAGGAGGGTAGTGGGACTAAATCTCTTTTCAGAAAAGCTCGGTTTCCAAGAGAAGAGAGAACCACCAGAGCTAATGATCACTTAAAGGAAAATCATTTTCTTTCCTCTGGGGCCTAATCATTTCCGAGTGCTCCGAGTGCGCAGTTGCTGTAGCGGCTCTTTCTCTCCGAAGGGGTGCGGGCTGCTTTGACAGTGAGATCGACAACTCGGGACCTTCCATCCGGGGGGTGTGCGTGTGGGTACAGGGGAACCAGACGGTTTGACGTGCCATTTCAGGAAGCTTCCGGCCTCACAGCGGTCCCTGCAGCCCAGCGTAAGGACTCTGCCCCGTGAGGTGCTGGCTTTCGGGCTTCAGCTGCTCATCTCCATACCCAGACACTCTGTGAGCCCTTCAAACGTAACGTGTTTCAGAAGGCACATTCGTGCCTTCCCGTTCTCCCTCCCCCCACAGACACCACACCTGCCTTATCTGCTCATTTGCTCGGTGAGCGGAGGCCGCGCGCACGGCCTTTCGTGATGGAGAGGCCTGGCCGTGCTCTCCTGCCTTCTCACACACCCCGTCAGCCATTAAGATCTGAGTTTATTTCTAAAAGGTCTCCTGCCTGTGCTGCTCACATCTGTATCTTCCTCGTCCAACGGGACTCCAAGCCTCCGTTCTCTTTTTGAGTCGGTTATTCTAGTATCTTCCAGCCGGCTGCCCATCCCCACTTGCTTCTGCACACCGATGTCCGCGTCACCTAGTAAGTCATGCGAGAAGCGGGCCCGTCCTCATCCTTAAAGACCCCGCTCCTCCCCAGCGCCGGCGCGTGAGAGCTCCACGTCCCGCGCCTCACCGGACTCTGCCTTCAGCCTTGCTTCTCGAACGTTCCCGCCGCACGTGCCGTTCCTTTGCCTCGAGGACTCCCCCTTCCCACGCAGTCGGGTCTGCTCCTCAGGCAGCATCTGCTTAGACGCTGTCTCTTCTGTGGAGCGTTTATTCGCGGCTGCAGGGAGCAGATGCCCCGGCCCCCGGGGCTCCACAGCGTTGGCTCACAGCTGGGTTACAGCGCGTCTCATCGGGTCCTGGCGATTCTAACTGTCGGTGTCTGCCCTCCCGCAGTCTGTGAGCCCACCCACTGCGAGAGGCCGTGTCCTCGTCAGCTTCGTCTGCGGGGCTGAAATCGTCCCTGGCATGTGACAGTCCTCCGAAAATGCTTTTGTGTGCATCAGTGTGCTTTCTGCCAGCTCCGTCGCCCTGAGAAACCTAGTGGGCGTGTGGAACACGCGGTGTTTTAAGGAAGGAAGTTAATTGTGTCTAGAAAGGGGAAAAAAACATAAATAAGTTTGGAATGTGTAACGTAAAACCCGGAATGGCTCTTTCCTTCTCTGACGTTGCATGACAACTGAAACTCGGTTTCCTTCCGCCAGTACTGGCGCCAGGTGTACCTGGTCACCGCGCTCGCCATGGTCCTGGCCGTGTTCCTCGCACAGACCCACCCCAGTTACCTCACGCAGCAGTGGCACAGGCTGCGCTCTGTCATCTTCTGTTCCGTCTCGGGGTACGGAGTGATCCCCACGCTTCACTGGGTCTGGCTTAATGGAGGCGTCGGGGCTCCTATTGTACAGGTGGGTTGAGTGGGGTCGATGTTCTTCTTTTTTGGCCTTTCCATTGTATTCATTTTGGGTAAAGCACTGTAATCAGACCAGGTGGGTGGGTCTCTGTCATTTGAGAAAATGCTTGTATTTGCATATTAATGCCATCATGTTCACATCTTTATAAATTAGCATGCCTTGCAGGAAAGAGAAGTGTAACTGCTGCTTTTTTCCAAGATGTCTTTATGTGAAATGAGACGTTCTTAGTTCTCCTGCTACCCTCAGGGTATTAATGCCCAAGTGCTTATCAGTGCAGGGTAACTTCTAAGTTTCCAACTTTGTTAGCTGTGGCAAAGGTAATGCCAGTGAGAACACAAATACGGAACTAGGAGGGATGGATGGATGGATGGATTGAATTGGGGGAGGAAAAGGAGCTCGAAAAGATTTTTCCTTGGACCTGTAGAGTTGGAGGCACCTGTGGCACGTAAAGGTGGAGATGGAATTGGAATTCAGGTCACAGTTGGAGACTAGTGATCAAGATTTGAAAATCATTACTGTATTGGTAGCTGGAGCCCTGAGAGCATGTCCCACCCACCAAGGACAACATACTGGCAAGTAAAAGAAGAGCTTTTAGAGTTAGGTATTATGGGGCAAGTCGTGAGAATGCCTCCATATTCTGGAGAAAGGGATTAGAAATAAGACTTAAGATCTCAGAGAGCCACATAAAAATGCTTTAAGAAAGCACTTGAGAGTAAACTTAAGAATTTTTAACATCACGGGGTGCCTGAGTGGCTCAGTGGGTTAAGCCTCTGCCTTCGGCTCAGGTCATGATCTCAGGGTCCTGGGATCAAGCCCCGCATCGGGCTCTCTGCTCAGCAGGGAGCCTGTTTCCTCCTCTCTCTCTGCCTGCCTCTCTGCCTACTTGTGATCTCTCTCTCTCTCTCTGTCAAATAAATAAAATATATATTTTTTTTAAAAAAAGGAATTTTTAACATCAGTAAATATGCCAGGAAATCTAGCAGAAGTAATACACTTGTTGCAATGGGATCTTTTCTGGAATAAGGGGATTTAACTGCAGGTTTTATACAAAAGGATCACATATTTTTTAGAAGACAGAACTAAGAGTAGGCTTATATGTGCTTGAATGAAGTTGGCAACAGCATGATGGAAAGCATTTGGGTATAAAACTAGAAAGAAAGGAAATTCTGTGATCTAGCAAATTGAGTGCTAGGACTTGGCCAGCCACTTTGTCAGCTGGAGAACGGGTGATGCTTTCTTCATAACATTAAGAAATTGGGAGAAAGTGAGACAGTGGTGATGAACTTCAGTGATCCTGATAACTGAAAACCTCATTTCTCTGCCAATTTTAATTCCCTGAATAGAAGGTTAAGACAGTACAATGGTGAACTACAATTCTAGATTAAATTCTAACCCGAAATGAATAACTGGTTATTGACAGAGAAGGGACCAGAATTTGACATGACATAAACACATCCCTTTTAAGCTTATAATGAGAAAGAGAACCAGACCTATTGAGCCAGTAGATTTTTGAGAAATTCAGAAAAATATGGGTGCTTTCCTGGTTTCAGAAATCTTACAATAGAAATATGGTTGAGGAAAAGAGTGGTTCTGAAAGATAGAAATCTAATGTGATCACAGATCATTCCAGCGAAGAAGCAGAGGGAGACTTCCTGAGAAATTCTCCGATAAGCTGTAATTTTTAAAAGATGGGGAAAGAGAGAGAGACTTAACCAAAGATGAAAAGTTCCAGAAGGGCTAATTCTGGGAAGCAGGGTATGGTTATGTTCTCATGTTCATTATTTTAAGAATGTAGGATTTCAGGAAGGCCAGGATAATTATCAACTATGTGTAGAGAGAAGTAATTTGTCTTTATTTCTTTTTGTTTTTGTTTTTTAAAGATTTTTATTTATTTATTTGACAGAGATCACAAGTAGGCAGAGAGGCAGGCAGAGAGAGGAGGAAGCAGGCTGCCCGTCGAGCAGAGAGCCTGATGCGGGCTCGATCCCAGGACCCTGAGATCATGACCTGAGCCGAAGGCAGAGGCTTTAACCCACTGAGCCACCCAGGCACCCCTTGTCTTTATTTCTTAAATGGCTTCTTGTGAATTTACAACCAGAATTAGGATCAATATGTATCAATTTTAGCTGGCTAATTTTCTTAGGGCAAGGAAAAGCTTTCCAGTTAGAGCTGAGAGAGGGACTGCTTCATATAGTAGTTTCAGGAGGACCACTTACCCGGGTTGGTGAACAGATTTCTTGTTGGGCCAAACCTCTTTTTTTTTTTTTAAAGATTTTATTTATTTGAGAGTGAGAGGGAGACACAAGCAGGGGCAGAGGGAGAAGCAGGTTCTCCGCTGAGCAGGGAGCCTGACATGGAGCTGGGTCCTAGGACACTGGGATCATGACCTGAGCTGAAGGCAGATGCTTAACCGAGTGAATCACCCAGGTGCTCCCAACACTCTTGTATCTTTTTAACCACAAGCCCCTGATCTTCGGTTTTGTTTTGTTTTTTTTTTTGTTTTGTTTTTTTAAAGATTTTATTTATTTATTTGACAGACAGAGATCACAAGTAGGCAGAGAGGCAGGCAGAGAGAGAGGTGGAGGCAGGGTCCCCGCCGAGCTGAGAGCCGGATGTGGGGCTCGATCCCAGGACCCTGGGATCATGAACTGAGCTGAAGGCGGAGACTCAACCCACTGAGCCACCCAGGTGCCCCTGATCTTCAGCTTTTGCTTATTCTGCCCTACCTCCAGTCCCCATACGCGTTCCACCCACGCACCTCTAGTTGGGGTGTCCTTAGGACCCTCAATTGTGGTACAGTTCTGACTCCCTTAGTGCCCTCACCGTTAGAGCACTGCGCTCCACTTCTGGGGCCATTTCCTACAGGGAGGAAGAAGGAAAGGGAGAGAACCCCAAGTAGACTCTGCGCGGAGCAGGGAGCCCCACAGGGGCTTAGTCTCACGACTCTGAGACCATGACCGGAGCCAAAACCAAGAGTCACGGACGAAGCCAGCCTAGCGCCCGTTTCCTACAGCAGTGAGAACAAGATTTCCATAATTGGAGACTGTCTACAATTAAGATTTAACAAGGTTAAATTCCACCTATGACTTCTACCTAATCTGTGAATTAGATTCCTAATAAATGAATTCAGTCACAGGAAAAAGATCTGTGAAAAATGTTTTGCTTTTCAGGACTTTGCACCTCGTGTAATTGTGATGTATGTGATTGCTCTTCTGGCTTTCCTGTTCTACATCTCCAAAGTTCCAGAGCGGTACTTTCCAGGTAAGTATCACTTTCATGGTGATCTCGCGACTTTCTTCTAGATATGTGGTAGAAGTGTATGCTTGAGTATCAAAAGTTAGTTTTTTTCAATATTATTGGTTACAGAACAGCTCTCCTATTGTCAAATGTTATCTAAAAGCTTAACTTTCAAAGGACTTTCACAAACCCGAGTGCAGTAGATGAGCTCACCACCATTTCCTGATGATGAGCTAGTGACAGAGCTAGGAGTCTTCTGACTCCCAAACTCTGCTTTTTTTTGTGGAATACTAATTATTAGTTACCATTGACTTCTTTATAAGCCAACTCAACTTAAAAAATAATTTTATGTATGTAGAAATCCACAAAACAAGAAATAAGAAAAGAGAGGAAAATAAGATAACAAAAAGAAGCCAGGGTTAGGATCACTTCACCGTATATCCATCCTGAGGTTCTAAAAGTAGATAAAGGCCGCCAATCTGCCTTTCAGCTTCCTAATACCCAGTGCTAAAGGGAAAATACGTAAGTGAAGGGTCTTCATGTCTGCAAGATCTACACAAGCTAGTACCTCAGTAGAAGGACAGATTTCCGTGATTCTTCAGTCCAGAAAAAAAAAAACCACCTTTGATAGAAAATAACCAAGAGGACACTGGGTAGAATGAATAAGGTTGTCCAAAATCTGTATTTGCTTGTTTAGGAACTTAGGTCTGGAGTCAGACTGCTGGGCTTCAAATCCACGTCACCCTCTTACTAGCTGCACGAGCTAAAGAAATTACTCATGCTTTTTCGGGTCATTTCCTCATCTGAGTCTGGAGATCATACTTTCTCTCATGGTGTTGTGAGGATTACGTGAGAAAGTGTACATGAACCATTTAGCAAGTTCCTCACGAGTAGTAAGCACTTAGTACGAGTCAGCAACGATTGTGATGGTCCTTCCTCGACCTCAGTCCCGGAAGTGGAGGATGCAGTTGGGTAAGGGGCACAGTGACAGAAGTCTAGGGATCTCTAGCTTGAGTCAAGAGAACAGAGTGCATAGAGCAGTGATTTTTTGATGTGAGGAGCTAGACGTAGGACAGTGTTCACTTTCAAACTGCAGACTTATCCCTCCTTCCTGGGTTAAGAATGTCTTCCCCAGTGAATTGAAGATAGGATTATGCTATCATAATGCATGTTGGGAAGAAAAAGGATGAGAAACCCTGATCTGGAGAATGTATAGATCACAGGCTTTCTTCTGTGAACTTGGTTGTCACCGGTAAGTTTTAAATAAGAGTAAGAAGAACCTGAGGGTAAACATTCGGATTCCAGAGCATAAGTGGGACATGACCCTACATTGAAGACTGGCCCTCCTTCAGGGAGAGCCACAATTTTCCTCAGGAAACGGTTCTAGCAAAATACATTTTTGTAGCACCTTATTAATAATTCCTTTTTTTTTTTAAGATTTATTGATTTAATTATTTGACAGAGATCACAAGTAGGCAGAGAGGCAGGCAGAGAGGGGGAAGCAGGCTCCTCATTGAGCAGAGAGCCCGATGCCGGGCTCGATCCCAGGAACCTAGGATCATGACCTGAGCCAAAGGCAGAGGCTTTAACCCACTAAGCCACCCAGGCGCCCCTAATAATTCTTTTATTATTTATTTTTTCATGACAAGTACATGTAGAAAACTGAACCATGACATTTTTCTACATTACACAATTGTAGCCATAGTATTTTTATGCCAGAAGTTTTTTATGCCAGAACTTTCATACCAGAAGTTTCCAGTTGTCTAACATAGGATCCCTGTAAAAGGTCAAATGTTACATAACTTAACATTTCTCCCAGATGAGATTGACTTAAACCGTGCCCCCATGTAGCTGAGTATGTGGCGGTGCGGGCACGGTGGGAGCAGCAGACATCCGGAGACCCTACGAGATGAAAAGCTTCATGGATAAAAGTGATAGCTCAGATGCTTTTGAATGAGTGGCTTAGAAACCGCGTCTCCCCAGTCCCCATTTATGACCTGGCTGTAGAGAGAACCGTGCAGCGGTGAGCATGGTGGCTGACTACTATGAAATCAACAGATTGACACTGAAGAACTTACTTTCAGCTCAGTTACATCTTTACAAATGTAGAAACAGCACAGTGGTATCTGACGGGGTCCAAGGATCCCCAAAGGTGTCCGTGAACACAATTGAATATATCTATGATACTTATCTGATAATGTGATCAGCTTTCTTTGTAATCCTCTGTGTTTTGTGCTTTTGAAAATGAGTCTGTGGGTTTCACTAGACTGTCACAGTACACCGTGGCACCAAAAAAGGCTAGGAAGCCCTACAGAAAGGATTGTGTGGACTTAAAATTTAAAATCTACGCACTGTGCTATTCCTCTTGGTAAGAAGAGACAGGAATGGTGACTGAGAATGTTTACATGACATGACCACAGAAGCACCATCAGTAAGGAAAAGAGAGTTAATCTAAATTTCTACAGCTCTGGATTTCATTTATTTTGTTCTTTTTCAAGAAGCTTCTTGCGTGTCAATTATCTAATCCCCTTGGAATTTAAGCACAAAGAGAAATAGTTCTAAGTGTGTGTGTGTGTGTGTGGGTGTGTGTATGAACTAATCAACCTCAGTAACGATGAAGCCATACTAATTACATTTTGTGGATTAGTCCATGGCACATATATCCAGATAAGTAACACATGAGACCGGGGAGACGAAAAATCAGATTCCTGAAATTAACCAAATTAGTTTGCAAGACACATTTGGAATAGTATTTCCAGAATTCACCAATGTCCTTAAAGTAGACCCAAATATGAATTCATCCTTTTAAAAAAAAAAACCTTTGGGTTTGAATGAATCTCCTGTCAGTCTCCAGGTGCTCTGACGCTGCCAAAATCTTTTTGCTGCAAAGCCATTATTTCCAAGTCCAGAGATAAAAATATATTCGTATTTTAATATCAAAATATTACAGTCAATATTCTTGTGTCTCTGCCTTCCCTTCTAGGACAACTAAACTACCTCGGATCAAGCCACCAGATATGGCATGTCCTTGCAGTAGTGATGTTATATTGGTGGCATCAGTCTACAGTGTACGTCATGCAGTACAGACACAGCAAGCCATGCCCGGACTATGTTTCACATTTGTGAAGGCAGGAATGGCCGCCTGCTGTATACAGTTGGTAAGCAATATGTCACGGGGAGTTGTCTACCCCACTGTTTCTAAGATTCATATTAGTTTTTCCTTTATCCTCCTATTTAATATATCATGAGTAATACTTTATAAAAATGGAAGAATATACTTGGGAATCTGTAATAATAACTGCTTTCCAGCCCTTAAAACTACTAATTTGCTGCTTGTACAGAAAGTGAAAATTAGTTGACAATTACAACAATGATCGTGAAACCAGTGTAGAAATAGTATTAGTTTTACTTTACACCAGCTTCATTTCCTTAGGAAGGGCTTCACCTCCATTATAAAACGGAGTCATCCTGTGTGATTCCTTTAATAGAAGATACTTACCCAGTAGTGGGTCCAGTCGAAGTGCCTCCTCAAGGCCAGGGTTGCAGTAGCCTGTGCCTAGCACAGCCAGGAGTGCCGTTCTGAGTCATCACTCGCCTTTAAATACACAGGTTCTGAGAAACGGGCACTTAAGGTATGATTTCCTTTAGCTGTAGGCTCCCTTCTCCTTAGGAATGTTGGATTTGTTAGTTTGCTAGAACAAAAACTTTAAACCTTCCCTCCCCTGAGTTGAGAGAGGCATTAAGAGGAAAAGAACTTGCATCGTCATTTCCCATCCGCTAAGAATCACATTAAAAACTGAAGATATGATCAGGCAACAAATTCTGTGGTCTAATAACTAAGGCTTTTCAGCTTTTTTTTAAGCTTTTTAATTTCAAGGACTATTACTAAGTTCCATATAATAACGGCACTCTTGCCAGTGGATTACAGATTTTTCGTTCCAAAATTCCTGTAGCAAAATAGAGTTTCACCTCTCTGAATTTGCAGTCCTACTAAATTTCTTGATGGGTGGGAGTTCCCAGTTATATGGGTGCTACTTTCAAGGCCACAGAGTCCAGATGGCCCAGGGTTGACCCTGAAATGAACGTTAAGCCTTAGAACAAAGTCACGTAGATGCCCGTTGACAGGATTATTCCCCCGTACTCTAGTCTTTCCCTGTTTACGCGCATGTGAGCATTTTACTGACAGCGCAGAGTGTTGGTAAACACGATCTCATACTTGGGCCTGAAGCATTTATATATTTTTATTGTATATGCCTAAGAAATAGATCTCACCACCCCAGCATACATGCTCTTCTCGTTCCTTGGTCTTTTCATGTGTGTAAATTAGATCCCTTTGGACGCATTCACAAAAACATGTTCATCGGGATATAAAGTATTATCCAGATTTCTTAATGGGTTCACATGAGCTGCTTTAAATACTGGTGTAGCTTTAAAGCACCGGAATTAAGTGTTGATTGAGGGTGAAGCTTACTTCCACATGGCCCTTTCTGTATCTCAGATGAGGGATGTTACTTTACTGTGCCTCAGTTTATCTAGCTGTAAAATTTTGGTTTCTTTTCGGTGTAGTGTTTTTGGAGTATAAATTCCCCATGCTAGCATCTCAGCACGGAGAATCTTCCCAGTAGACTAAGGGCGCTGTATTGTACCATTATGATGATGAACACACTACTTTGAAAATGGCTACTTTGCCTCCTAAGGCCACAAATTTGATTCCTATGCTGAGTGATAAAAAAAGACTTTGCTGTAATAATAGGATGTATTTTCCCCAAAACAACCCTTAGGGGTCTAACGTGGTATTGTTGATTTTAAATAAGATATTTTGTCATTTTGGCCCAATAAAATACACTGAGAATAGTTAGAATTAATTTAAAAATAGAAAAGTCTAGTTATTTTAGGCCTGGTACCATTTTACTATAATCTTCTCAAAATAGAAACATTGAACTTTAGGCTCTGTTTTCTCTAAATTTTTTAAAAACATTCCTGTTTTTTTGTTAGAGTGTATGAATTATCTAATACTTGCCATCCGAATTAATGGATTAAAAAGGCATACTATGTTTGACTGTTTTGTTTTGTTTTTTTTTAATTTAAAAGGCATACAAGTCTGTAGGGAGAATTCTACCATGGGAACATGTCATCTTTTTATGAAAATGTTAAATATTGTAAGAAACCTATCCTCTCTCATTTTCATCTTTACTATGAAATATTTTATTATAAAGTAGGAAATGAATGGATGAGTGTGGATTGCTGTCAACTATAAACACTTCTGTATGTCAGCATTTACTGACCACCTACTGTGTGCATAGCACTACTGGCAAAATTTGTAAGACATTGTTAACATGAGAGAATATTTAAAAATTGCCTACAAATCTGAGCCTTGTAATAATGTATACTTAAGTTATTTTTGGTTTTATAGATTTATTAAAATAAGATTAAAAGTACACTATTCAGCTACCATACTAAAAAAACTGGTTTTAATTTTACAGTGTGTAAACTAGAAAAGCTCTTTACCTACAGACTTTACACGTGCATTTTAAAACTATCCGTGGCGGTTTTAAACTGTCTATTGTGATTTATAAGGTTGCAGTTAATTCATTGGAGGCAATTATCTTTCTATATAAAGCCATTTTCAAAAGATAGTGCTTGTCTTTTTTGTTATGACACAGAGTGCAATTCAGTAAGCTGCATGGCAAATACGTGTGATGTAAATAAACCGGTTTACTAAATGTATTACGTGCTGCTTGTCATTCTTTATAATGCGTAACGGCTTCAAAATCATATTTTAGAATCAGGAATGAAGACTCAGGGAATCTCTGTCCCATCCGTTGGCATCCTGCCCGAACAGAGTAACCGATTTGAAGATTGTGACCGACTGGCATAAAGTTGTGCAACCCCATTCGGCAGGTACCTTCCTAGAGCGATCCTTTGCCCTGTAGTCAAGGTCAAGGGGCAAAGCCTGCACGTCTGGGTTCCTGCCAGCGGCCGAGCTGAGTGGATGTGTATCCACCTGAAGTCGTCATTCTGGGTAGTCCCAGCCCTGCCAAAATGCGTGAAGAAAGAGCTCAGCTGTTCGGGGAGGGACGGAATGTCTTTTTCCCAGCATCACCACAGTGACTGTGTGTCCTCAGAAGAGGTGCAGAGGCCGTTGGTACCGATGTCCCCGGAAGTTCCCTATACGTCCTGAGTAGGGAGTGAGGGAGTGACCCAAAACTGAAACTACCTTTAAGGAAACACTTTCGCAAGAGACAGGTGACAGCAGTAGGTAGCGGTCTCTAGTGAAAAGTGGCAGCTCTCGCCTTAGAGGGTAGGAATGGCAGCCACCAAAGCCCTCGCCCAGCTGCGAAGTCTGGGATCAGAAACTCTGTCCAGAACATACATGTAACTGCAGTCATGCCGGCCGTCTGTGGCAGGGGCCACTGTTTGTAAATGTGCAACAGAAAACTCCACTATGAGACTAACTAACTACATCTTACTGATGATGCCCGAGCTGGCATCATTTACATCCTTTATATCATTTATAACCTTAAAAAGGGATGTAAATAGCTCTAATCGCAGGATATGTTTTTCTCTAAAGAAGTTAACCATAACTCAGCTTGAACAGTGGTACATATTCCACACTTTGTACCATTTACTAAAAAGACATAGGGCCCTTATTCTTCCGTGTAACTTTAGATGTTACTAAGTCAAAAAAAGAAAAAAAGTTCATAACGAGACGAATCCTTCCACAAGCCACCAGTCTAAAGCCCCCCGTTTGTGAAATACTACCTAAGATGATGTGGTCTTGACACCAGACATAGCCCCCACCAGCACCAGTCCAATAAACAGGTTTTCTCTTTAACATCCCAAAGCCTCTTTTCTGACATAATCAAGGATTACAGTATTTTATTAACCAAGTACTTTTTAAGTTATATATGTTACCAGATTTTAAGAAGCTTAAATAAATTAGACACAAGCAAAGACAATGCCGGACGTTCACAAGGTACTTCAGAGTCAGGCTTTGCCTTACCTTCGCCATTGTAATAATCCGTAACTGTAGTTCCTGAGCAGCTTGTGCTATGAAGTATTTTGGCTGCAAGAATGCTAGGTTGCAATGTTTTCCTACTTAAATCCCACACTGTGAGCTTTACCCTAAGAACAGAAATCTAATCCTGTTCATTTTTCCATTCTGCTAACAGGTGCTTTCATGTCTGTAGTGTGAATAAAAGAGCTGAATCAAAGTCTACATTCAAAACATTTAAGACAAATAATGAAAAACTCCACAGTCACTAATTACAAAGAATATGCCATCCATTTGGGATTTATTGCATTTAAAGAAAGCAGATTATTAAAACAGTAGGTATGATAAATACAGTAAGAAAATAATTTTAAATTTCAAACAAAAACAAAGTGAATGAGGGACAGAATTCAGTCAATAATAAGCAATGTAAAGGCAATAAAGTAGTAAAATCAGTTAGTGCTTAATTAGATGTAGAAAGAAAAAAAAAATCAACTGATTCTATCTCATAAACAGTTTCCCAGCTAGATTTGCGGACTGAAGTTATTTTAGAAATATAATAAACATGTAAATCAGGTTTATTAAAAGTTAAAGTTATTTGCTTAGTGGTACATAAAAGGCTTCAGAAAATTCAAGTTTAACAAAAAATGGAAGTGTAATCAAAGAAAGTGCACTTAAAGCTGTTTGCCAGCAATTTAAAAAGTAGCTTCCTATTACTATACTGCTTACTATTAGATGACCTTTCAATCACAAAAAGAGAGTAGTAATAAAAACAATTTTCAAAAGTAGCACAATTTTTAAATAAAAATAACCCCAAATGACAACCCATTGCATTTTCATCTACCTCATTCTTTTAGTGGCTTTTGTAAAACCTCCCTAGGAGTGAATGTTCTTTTAGTAATGATTGTGGTTGCAATTCCATTTAAAATTAAAAATTCACATTAACTCCACAGTAGAGAGATGTGACATTTGCATGCATGCGTGTGTTTATATAGTTTCCTCAATATATAAACACCCTGGTGCATAAAAGTTTTCAAACCTAATTTTTATTCTCACAGTAGATACGTCATCTCATTGTCACAGTAGATCTGTCAGCTCAGTATCAGACCTAACAATGATGAGTGAATTTGCTAAAAGGAAGAAAAAGTTTACTGCACATTCTACACATATTAAAAAAATGTACCAAACTCCTCAGAACTAGTGATACTAATACATGTGTGTACCTTCTAGCAATGCTTATATGAAGTACCAAAACTTGAACGAAGCAGAAAATGGCTCTGCCTGATGAACATCAGAGCAGAAGAGGGGTTCCACCTGACTCTTCTCCAGTAGCCGCAGGGAGACGACAATCTATCACTGTTAAAATAATAAACGGGTGGGGTCAGAAGGTGTATCTGTCTACAATTCCAAATAAGGTCATAACTGCGCCCAAATACACATGCAGGGAGGGCGTGGGTCTTCCGAATTTCCCAATCGATACTTCTGAATAAATAGTTAACTTTTCATCCAGCCTAAAACCCTTCTTCCTCTACCTAATACATACACCAGGCAACTTCCATGTCTCAGCAGATACATTCTTCAGTGCCATAAAAGCTGATCTTTTAAACACAGTTGTGCTGAAGTGACATTTAAAAAGTTAACTGAATGGTCCACTTTTAAACAACGATTATTTAAAATCAATAAGCATTATTAAAGCTGTTAGGACAGAAAAAACTTTGGCCTCAGATTTTTGCTAGTTTCATAATTTACTTCCCTTAGTGATGTTCAAGTATTACAGGCTGTTAGGACTACGTACAAAAGCACAGAGAACACCTGATTAATAACAGGAAGAATAATTTCAACTTTCCTTCCTTAAACGAGAATTGGGCCATCCCATAACAGTACCAAACGTTTACTGAAACCTGTGTCCCAAGTATGGGTTAGGCTCTTTGCCGTGCCTTGGGAACTCCAGTCTGCTAACTCGCATAAAGGAATCACCTAGGCATTGCTTGAGTGGCCTACATCCTAACAGTAGTGGGAGGAGATAATGAAAAATGGAAAGCAACCCAAATCCTATACTCCTTGGAAAATGCCTTTACGTCAGCACACAGGAATCTCCCCATTTCTATCCAGTTAGGTCACCTGTTGAATCCTAATAGTTCCTCTGAGCTACAATCTCAAGAGAGGAAAGTCACTGGGCTGTGATACAAGAAACACAAGGACGGGAATATTTTAAACCATGTCAAAACTGCTTCCTTAGAATCCATCCAACTTAGTAAGCCCGAAGCGTCTACATCAGTGTCTAAATCACTTACAATTGTTCAGTGTATTGAAAAGCAAGTGTAAGCAAGGCCTTGGTATCAGACACAATCTAAGTATTTCATGTTTACATCCCAAGGAGACCACATTAATTCATCTACTACCTCTTTTAAATTAAGAAACTCATGAGGTCTAGCAGAGACCAAGGCCAAGGACTAAAATAGTCAACATACTGTGTACACATCAACCAACAAATTTTCATTAAAAAAAAAAAAAATCTGTTTGATACAAACCTACTATATATATAGTTCATGAATTTACTAAATGAAAGAAAAGTATCACTTGAGTCTACCTTGTAAAGTTTTGAAAAATATCGACTTGAGCATTTGCATTAGCAGTATTAATCAACCTGAGAATGGGGGGGGGAGGTGCAAACAATATTTGCCTTTGGCACAAGGACAAGTAATTGGTGCAGTCGGGGCTCTAAAAATGCGATTCTTAAGCAGAAACACAATGCTTGGTCTGCCTCTGCTACACTGTGATTCACATATTGCTTCCCTATTTGTCCACAAATTTATATCTGATTTCAAACATCAAAGAAAAAAAACAATAAACATGAATATATAGTTTAGTCACATATACTTTGCTTCTTTCCAAGTTTAGAACTGTGAAAACAGGCAAACAGCTCATCCCATTTGGGGCACTATAATTAAGAGATTCTAATAAGATTACTCATAAAATAGACTTTAATTGGGTTCAAAGAAAGTTCGTTTAAGGTATAGCAATCAATAAGAGTGCCAGTTAATTAGTTTCCACCCCTTTTTGTAAATAGCTTTAACAGTTCTAGAAACTTCTAAATGTTGATAGGGAAGAACAGTTAATTATAACTTAAAATAGCCAGAGACACAGGAAGCACAGATACTGGATTCACATTAATTCATATAGTAATTTCTATCTTATTAAACAATTTCTATAAAATCTCAAGTTTCTAATTAGGATTTGGGGTGTAAAAAAAAAAAAAAAAAGGCAATTTGGTAGCTGGGTTCTCTTGTCACCGGAGACGGACGCGTCAGCCCGGAGAAGTAAGAGGCTCGCTCCTCGCCGGCGGACCCCGTGGAGCCGCCCGAGGGTCCGCTGGGTCAGGGCAGAGGTACTTGCGGCAGGACGCGGGGTCCTGCCCGTAAGGCTTCGGGGGTTCCCCTGGTCCGCGCGCTGCAGGAAAACACTCCCCGCCCGAACCTAGCCGGAGAGCTGCTGCTCGTGACTCGGGGACATCCCGGGAAGGTGGTACTTTAGTAAAGTCCATTACTCGATGCAACATGATTTTATGTTGTAAACGGCTCAAAAACTCAGGGTTTCGGCTACATGTGTTTGTCCTGGAGCACAGTGTCCCTACAACCCTGTCCTCACTCCCCGTTTTCCCAACGATCTGCTTTATCCGGGCACGACGGCAACACTGGGGGCAAGAAGCCATTCGGGAACCAGAGTCTTCCTGAAGTTCCCGGTCTCTCTCCTGGACCCCGTGCGCGCCCCGTGTCTCCCGGTCTTGTCGGGGACGCCCGCGGGGTGCTCCATCCTAATGGCACTTGTCTTGGAAAATGCGACCGTCCGAGGCGCCTCAGTCCGTCGCTCTGGCTCCGCGACGCCGGGGACGGCGCGGGGACCGGCATCTCCGCTCCCCGCAGACGGGAGCTCAGCGCTTCTCCAGGAGAACCAGGGTCTACACCGCGTGCGGCGGGGAGAGACTGAAAGCTCCGCGAGCGCGGCCGGTGCTGGGGCCGACGCGCTCGGTCTTCCCGGCCGGACCGTGCCAGGAGCCCGGAGCGCGCAGAGCCAGGGACGCGCCGCTCGGAGGCGAGGGACTGTCCAGGCCCGCTCCGGGGCGACATGGCTGCAGAGGTGGCCCGCGCCGTCCCTGCATGCCGGGGCCCGTGCGGGCGCCGGGCGAGCCGGGCGAGCCGGGCGCCCTGCCGTGCGCGGAGCCTTCCTCTCCGTTTGGCTTACTGAACACGGCCTGCGCCGACGGGCTGGGGACGAGTGGCACACGGACAGACGCGTTTTCTCGCGGACTCACACAACTACTCACGCTCCGGCGACGGGCGTCCGGGCCGCGCGCGTCCGGGCCGCTACTGCTTGGAGGGGAACGGCGCGGCCCCGAACGGGTCCAGCTCGGCCGGCGCGCCCCGCAGCACCAGCTCGGTGAAGGGCACCGCGCCGAAGTCGTCCGTCCGCAGCGCCTCGGGGCTGTGCCGCGCGCCGGGCCGCGAGCTCGCCCTGGGCCGCCCGGGCAGGACGGGGCCGTGCTCGGCCCGCGGGTCGCTCAGGCCCGGGTGCGGCGGGTGGTGCGGGGGGAGCCAGGGCAGCTCGGGCGGACGGAAGGGCTTGGCGCCGAAGGGGTCCAGCAGGCCGTCCTCGGGCTGCAGGCCGCCGCCCCGGTCCCTGCCGTCGGGCATGGCCACGCTGATGTTCTCCTTGGAGTCCGAGATGGTCAGGAACTCGTTGCTGCTCTGGGAGTCGCGGCGGCCCGCCCTGCGGGGCCGGCGCGCGCGCTCGGGGGTGCGGAAGGCGGGCTTGGCGGGCTTCCTGGCGGCGGCGGCCGCGCCGTGGTGCCGCTTGCCGTTGGCCCTGGCCGCGTCGGGCTTGGGGCGCCGCTGGCGGGACGACAGCTTCTGCAGGCCGCGCGTCTTGGCCCGGGGCGGCGGGGCCCCCGCGAGCTCCTCGAACGGCACGAGCCCGAACAGGTCCTCGCGGCTGCCGCTGCCGCCCGCGGGCGCGGGCACCGGCCGGAAGGGCGTCGCGCCGAAGGCGTCCACGCTCCGCGCGCGGCCGGGGCCGTCCTCCTCGCCCCCCCGGCGGCCGAACGGCGCCTTCGTGAACACGTCGGGCTCCTCGGGCTCGGGGCGCGCGGCGGCAGCGGCGTCCTGCGGGCGCGGCTCCTCGCGCGGGCCCTGGCGCGGCTGCCGGGCGCGCGCCGCGAGGAAGGGGACGGCGCCGAACACGTCCACCTCCGGCCTCGCGGCGTCCGCGGCCCCGTCCGAGGGCGACCGGCCGCGGCCGACGAGTGCGGCTCCGCGGCCGCCCCGCACCTCGGCGCGCTCGTCGTCAGAGTCGGAGCTGCGCTTCTCGTCGTCGTCCTCGTCCGAGTCCATGAGCAGAGGCCGGTGACCCAGGTTCTCCGGCTCCGTGTCATCGTCGTTAAAATCCCCTTGTTCCCCCTGGAGGACCTCTTCGTCCTCCTGCTCGTCCTCCTCGCTGCTCTTAGGAGAAGGCGGGTCCGACTCAAAGTCACTGTCGGACTCCTCGGTCCGCCGCTGCACCTGACCCCGCCCCGACGGGCTCTCTGCGCTTTTCTTCCCGGCCCGCTGGTCCTTAGCCTCCGGGCTTGCTCGTCTGTTCCTGATCGGGTCCGCGGAGCCGTCTTCTCCACCCACGGACGAGCGCTCCGTTTTCTTCTCCGGGGAACCTGCGGGTTCAAAGAACAATTACTACGGCATTCCAGCACAGCTCGGGACCCGCGTGCTCCAGGCCGAATGCGAGGACACAAGGCATGACAAGTCCCTCCTTCCCGCTCTCCTACAGAAAACGATAGTTACCTCTTCCGTCACTGGGCTTAGGGAAAGCACTTGTGCTGGACTAGGCGGTCAGGTCCTCTAGTGCAGACACATTTACTTGCCTCTGTACCCTACACACCACCTACTCACCAAGGCCCTCCTTGACGGCTGGCTTTGATGGGTGGTACCCAGAAGGGGCCTCTGGATAGAGCACAGGCCGATTTTCTCCTCCCACCTTCAAAGTAAGATTATTCCGCGAACCGCCCCTCCTCAGAATCCCGCATTTACCAAACCCCCTTCTGCTTATATTTCAAGACCGTTACAAAGTTTTCCCAGAGAGATCAACAAGCAGGAAGAGCTTGTCTGCTCAGTCGCATTTCACTGTAATTTCTTAAAATCAGCCTCTGGTCATCTTAAGACTTAGGCTAACATGAGTGCATCCCCATAATCTGATCAAAGACAAGGACCAGGTACTGAACCGAGACCGTACCAAGGACATCTACCTTCTCTACATGCCACATCTTCCTTTAACTATCGTATCTTCACTACTAAACATTCCACTAAAAGCATGCTACCTTTAAAAAAAAAAAAAAACTTACCTACCAATATGTTCTCTGTACGATGCATAATAAAACTGCATCAAATATAGTGCCTTACGATTTCACTGTATGGCATATAATAAAGACTGTATTAGTGACATGAAGATATCCTGCCACCCCAAGACACTGATATACTGAATTGATTTTCCAGATGTAGGGATCAGTTTTAACTGATCCAACCACATGTCCAATCATCCCTTCCCTTCCTTTGACTAAGATCAGGTATTTTCAGAATAATTAGCTAGGGTTGGAGGTAGAGTCTGTAGTCATGAAAGCCAATCAACTTCTGAGGAAAGGACCATTTACTTTCCTGTTATTAATGCGGTCCCTGTGGCATAGGACACTCCGAGTTCTTACCTTCTCTTTAGGAGTCAGTACTACTGTGTTCCCACCTCCCTGACTATTCCTTCTGGATCACGGACACAGAGACTTCTCTTTCACGAACATCTCCAAAGGCATGGATGATCCCCCCGGGTTCAATCCTTGGATCTCTCCTTCTGTATGTCCTCCTGGTCTTAAATACTTACATGCTAACCATCACGACTCGATCTCTCTACTACTGACCATGAATACTTCTCTTACTCATCTAATACTTATGAATATGTATCCTACTATTACTCCAAACTCAGTAATTTCAAGAGAGCGTCTTTCCTCTTAAAATGTGCTCCTCACCAGTTCTTACTAAATTAGTAAATGACACGTCTAACTAGTTTTGCAAATCAACAGAAGTCTGGAAATCATCTTCCTTCCTCACCAAAGAGTTAGTGTTTTTAAACTCTTGAATCTGTTCCCTCCAGTGCCGCGTCCCTCAAACTGCTCCTCTATCCTGCCACCAGAATGACTTTTCTGAAACACTAATTATGTGGCTACAGCCCAAACCCATTCAGTGGCTCTCTAAAGCCCTAACCCTTAGCCCAGCACAGGGTGCCCTTCTAAAGATCCTGTCCTCCCACATCTTTAGCCTCAGACCCTGATGTCTTCCACGAGTATATAGCTCTACCTGAGTTCTCCTGCTACCCAGCCTCTTTACATTTGCTATCAGAGACTGAGGAACCCAACAGATCTGGGTTTCAAGCGGCACGCTGCTGTTTGAACATCTTCCTACCAGCGTCATACCGCCCCTTGCAGGAACGTCCTTCCAGCACTCCCACTCCCAGCTGACTTGCCTAGGGGACCCGGCTGTGTTTCAAGACCCAGCCGATGCCAGGGCCCTGCAAAGACATCCCTAGAAAAATACCCATACTGGGGGCTCCCGATAAACTCAGAACCAGCCTCAATGGCACTGTATTACGATTACTGTCTGCTTGTCTGTGTTCCCTCCTTGATTATGGGCTCCCAGACACGGTCCTATTTGTCATCCACCTCACTGAGCACGAATCAGCACTTGTCGAATGAACACTAGTGACTACTCTGAACTCAGAGCCACGGGCGCACTCAGTACACTCGGAACACAAGAAAGAAAGTCACGTTCAAAAATGAACTCTTTACATTTGCAGATTTTTTTCAGCTCAGGATTCAGTCACTGCATTTTTTTTGGTTTAATTAAAAAAAAAAATGTTGGTTACACTGAGAATGTTGGTTACCCCAGTCTCTGCCTTCAGGAGTGTACCGTCGAGGGTGGGAGCCAGGGCAAGCACAGAGACAGAGTCCAAGCTCGCTCTGCAGGAACGGGGCAGTGGCACAGGTCATGGGGGGTGGGGGCAGGGGACCAGACGCCTACTCTGGAAAGTCAGCAAAGGCTTCCCTGAGAGAGGATGGCTGACACTGAGCAGAGGCAAGCAGCCAGCCATGCAAAGGACAGGCAGCAAGCTGCTCCAAGGAGGAGCCAGGGCGAGCGAGACGGCGACTGCAAGAAAGCAGTGGGCTCGTTGGAGGACTGACGACAGGCCAGCGCGTGGCGCACGCGGGAGGGGCAGGTCACGGAAGATACCACGGAAGATGGGGCAGGAAACGGAGGGGAAGTACCCGGCCTGCGAAGGTGCCTTTCCCGCCGCGAGGAGGAGTCTGGACTTTGGTCTAGGTTCAGTAGGGAACGGCAAGCTGTTAAAATGCGTGTCCTGCTCAGACTGGGGTTCGGAACGGAACCGAGCGCTGTACGGGAAACGAGGCCGGAGAGAAGCGAGAAGAGCGGGGACGAGGAAACGGGCGAAAGCAAAGCCACGGATGCTGGTGGCCTGCACGGTGGCGGCAGCCCGAGCGGACGCGAAGGACGGTAGCGCCGTTAGCGCAGAGGAGAGGAAGGGGTAAGAGGGAAAGCGGAGATCATCAAGGATTTGGCTCGGGACACCAGGCTGGAGTGACGCGTGAGGCGTGCAAGTGCAAGCAGGCGCCGGGACAGAGATGCGGGCGTCCCCGGGAGGGCACGCAGTGAGGAGCCCGCAGGACGTCACTGAGGAAGTGAGGGGCCGCAGCACTGAGCCCCGGTGCAGCCGGCGGCGGGCAGCAGAAGGGCCCGCGGAGCCCCTGCAAGGTGGCAGAGCAGCGCCGCCACCCGGCGGGCGCAGGGCCCGGGCAGCCGCGAGGGGCCCGGGCAGCGGGGCACGGAGCCAGGGAGGCAGAAAGGCGCCGCCCAGCGGGCACGGGCGGTGGCCGCTGGCTCGGCCCAGCCCGAGCGGCTGGTTGGCAGCCGTGACGGGAGGAACAGGGCGAGGAGGCGAGCAGACGGCGAGGACGGCCGTCAGCGTCATCGGCACCCATTATCCATCTACCAGTTCCGCGAAGCCAGCCAAGAGCTCAATGCCGCCTCCTTACTAATTTATGGCAGGCGTATCTGAAACCCTAACAGATTAAAACCCAATCAGATGCAGATTCTCGAGTTTGACTTCTCCTCCATACAGCTTACTTTTACTTATTAAAAACAAAGATTACTTTTAGGTTAGCTATAGAATTTTCGTGCATTTTTATCCAAAAGAAAAAAAAAGTGTAACGGCAAAGACGAAGAATGATCCCTCACTGTGGGCAGTTCCTCTATGACAGAGTTGAACTTTTTTCAAGCTCCGCACCCACCCAGAGAGCCACCGTGCGAGCCCATCATGCCTGCTCATGGACACCTCCAGGAACATTCCAGAATGTTTTCCAACCTGCATCCACAGAACATGTTTCTTCTTCCAAGAACCAAACAGCTCTGTGGTCTCAGGTGCCTGAGTTTATAAAACGCTGCGTTTAACATGCCTCTACCCGGAAAATGCGCATTGAAGGCGCTGGCCAAGCCCTACACAAAAGAATCTGCTTCATCTTGCGAAACCCAGGACTTCCCAAATTTGCTTCACTATAAACACTTTTATGTACAAGGAGCACCTGTTAACTTTATAAACGATTTTGCAAAGTACACTCTGAAAAAATACTATTTCTACAACTTTTTTCTTTTTTGAAGACTGTGTTTATTTGAGAGAGGAAGAGCACAGAGGGAGAGTGAAAGGGAGAAGCAGACTTCCTGCTCAGCAGAGAGCCCAAGGGGTGGGGGGTCTCGATCCAGGACCCTGAGATCATGACCTGAGCCAGAGGCAGATGCCCAACCAACTGAACCACCCAGGCGTCCCTGTTTCTACAATTTCTTGGGGGAAATTCCATTTCTAGGGCATAGAGATCTTCTGGAATATTTAACATAGGACCCAGTCCTTCAGTTGACTTTCTCTTTGTTATTCTAGTTTAATCCCAGTCTTCTAAATTAACTGTTTCCTTTACCCAGCTGGCCACTAGTGCTTTTCCAAGACACATACATCATTTCCTACTCATTCTGTCCACACTGTCCGTTTCTCCAAGTTGTTTTAATATAGACACAGATTTCTTTAAGTTAAGTGCTATACAGTTTTTCTTTTTGGTGTTTTTGTTTGTTTTTAGAGAGCGAGCGAGCTCTGGCGGGGTGGGAGAGGTGGGACGGGGGTTAAAGAGAAAGAGAATCTTAAGCAGGCTGCCTGCTGGGCACTGTGCCCAAAGCGGGGCTCAGTCTCACATCACAGATCATGACTGAGCTGAAATCGAGGCAGGTGCTTAACCAACTGAGCCACACAGGCACCGCCAGTTCCATTTTTTTAATTTTCAGCGTGAATAAAAATTTGTGGGGTTTTTCATTCACCACTTTTAATACATGTTCACAGGTATCAATATACTTATTATTAATTGGCAGGAACATGATAAAGCATTGTATACGTAACATTTTAAGATTAACATTTACCTCTAGGTTGTTTCTCGTTTTTCAGCATTTTAAATAGAACCATGATCATATACTTTTTCCTTGAGGGGGGAAAAAGGAATAAGAAAACTCTCCTTTTTGAATATCAATTTCACTTTATGGATTTACTGTTATTCCATCATTCTACATATTCATTATACATAATTAATACACAGCTAATGAACTTTAATCCAGTAACAATCTCTGACAAGATCGTAGCTAATACTCTGTGCCCTCAAGCATAATATGAGGAAATATATAAATTATCATGATATGAAGGAATGATATGACAATTCCAGGTTCTACTCACAAGACTTACAAAGGAAGGACTTGGAAGATGGCCCAACGCACAGTCACTCCAGAGTACACGACCAGCGCCGCCTCCACAACAAGGCCGAACTCAATCACTTCATCCCCCAAATTCCGCCCTTCCAAGGTCTTGTCTGGACCCAGTGGTCAACAGTGAGTATAAGTGCAGGGGGAAGGGGATGCAATTTTTTCTTTCTTTCTCTTTTAAAGATTTTATTGAGAGACAGTGAGCGCACAAGCCGGTGGAAAGGCAGGAGAGGAAGCAGCAGACTCTCCACTGAGCAGGAGCCCAACGTGGGGCTCGATCCCAGGACCCCAGGATCAGGACCTGAGCCGAAGGCAGACACTTAACCGACTGAGCCCCCAGACACCACAGAGATGAGTGCAGCTCTAGGTGGCTAATCCAAGAGGCGTTCAGGTCCACCTTAGAAACGGCCAGAAAACGAGTGCCTGGGTCGGTCAGTCAGAAGAACACGTGACTTGATATCAGGGTGGTGAGTTCAAGCCTGACACTGGGTGTAGAGATTACATAAAACATACATATTTTTTTAAATGGCCAGGAAAAAGTAGGCACACAAATGTATATCCACATACAAGGGTGCATACTGGATCCTGGAAACTGTCTCTGATTTTTAAACAGCTGTAGGGGGCGCCTGGGTGGCTCAGTGGGTTAAAGCCTCTGCCTTCGGCTCAGGTCATGATCTCAGGGTCCTGGAATCGAGCCCCACATTGGGCTCTCTGCTCAGTGGGGAGCCTGCTTCCTCCTCTCTCTCTGCCTGCCTCTCTGCCTACTTGTGATCTCTCTGTCAAAAAAAAAAAAAATCTTTAAACAGCTGTAGTTGGGGTCACAGTATAAGAAATTGAAAAGACTGCTTTCAAAAACCCAAGAACAGATGCACACAATGATCTATGCCATCTTTGTGGTTTCAGATTACAACCCTGAAAAAAGTATGGGCAACGGGGCAAATTTTCTGTTGGTTATAGAAAAACGGGTTTTCTTTTATTGTCTCCTCTTTATAAAACTAAGACAAGCAAGGATATTAATCCGAATTCCTTTCTTCTCCCACATTTTCACAAGAGAATGAGGAGCAGCTACAAACTTTAACTTTTCGGACAGCATACTAAGAGCAACTTAAATGTTAAGCACCATTACAACAATATAATTGTTGTCATTGTAATTACAATTATAATTTTAATTGTAATGTACACTGTTACATTACAACAATGTAAATGCATGCGGTCCTCCCTCTCCAGGACCTCCTGCTGAGGGAAAGTTAAATTCCAGGCTGTGTGTTACAGCAATCCTAGAGGAGGCTCTACTTTCTGCAGGAAAAGTGATCTACTGAAGCATCCCGTCTTCACTGTGAAACTACGGTAGAACTGAGAAAGAAATGGGAAATTTACAGAATTTGAGGTTATTTCACATATTCGAAGACTTGTAGTCCTATTCCATAGGCACAGAAGACTGTCAAAGTACGTACTACGGTTATAAAGTTGGTTATCCACTGTACAATGTATAGTGCTTTAAAATGTGGCTTCACAGTTAAATGCCATCAACTCCTACATTCTATTTCTTCGCCTAAACATAGTCCTGTAATTGGGGAAAAAAAAAAAAAAAAAGAATTCAGATATTCCTACTGTTTGCTCCTGGGGCCAGACTGCTTCTTCTAGTTATTAGAGTAAATATTACACATGTGATTTACTATGAAATTTAAATCAGGATTATTTCACTACTTAATTTCCCCAAAGTACAGCCTAAATATGTTTCCTTATAATTCAATATATCTTAAATCCTAATAATCCCTACATTTACTGAGAACTGTATTATTAACATAAAAAAATGGCTGTTTTTCAAGTGGGTGGAAGGGAAGCTGTATTTAGAATAAGCACTAGAAAGATATATTTAAAGAATAAAAAATGTCTAGAATGTGCCCAGAAAGATACCTCAGTTATCTTTCTCTATGAATCAGTTTTGATAAAACACTGTACATTCTCATATACTGACTAACTTTTATTTTTGGCTCTGGGTAGGGCACTCTTCTTTCCTTAAACTAAATACGTTAGAAGACCTGGATGGCTTCTAGTTAGGATATTATTTCTGCTCTGTGCCTTGGAACTACAAACTACAAAATTTCAGCTTTTTGAGTAATGCTTTATCTTTTGAGGTTGGTCTGATTTCTGCAAACAGCCAAAATCCAATCAGAACAAAATCCTGAAAATAAAGGGAGTGACTAAGACAATGTAGATTTGGATAAATTATTCAATAAAGGGTTATAAAAGTCTTTAATTATCTTGTGCCGCATGTAAATGGTCCCTCAGGAAAATTCCAAGTAATGTGTTGGGGGGAAAAAGTTACAACAGGGGCACCTGGGTGACTCAGTCGGTTAAGTGTCTGCCTTCGGCTCAGGTCATGATCTCAGGGTCTTGGGGCTGCGATGGAGTCCCCTGTCAGGCCCCCTGCTCAGCGGGAAGCCTACTTCTCCCACTGCCTCTGCCCTTTCCCTGGCTTGTGTGCTCTCTTCTTCTCAAATAAATAAAATCTTAAAAAAAAAAAAGTTACAACAATGTGAAATCACTAAAATGTCAAGAGAACTAGTATACTTAAACACACAGATCCTGCTGATTAAAGTTATTTCACTAGCTTAATATAAGTCATATACAGAACTGCAAGGTAATAGTTCAGAACTAGCTAGAGCAATGGTTCAGTTATTCAGTACTGCAAGTAAAACGCATTTACTACATATCTAAATGCCACAGAAACCATCTGATAACTGTTTATATAAAAACACATAGCATCCTTCCCTTCCTTTATCTGCAGAAGATATTGAACGGAAGTGTCCTGTGATGGCCTGGATTCGTGCACTGCCTAGCGTCTCACTCCCCCCATCTGTAGAGTAGGGAGGGCAACCGTATTTGCTCTGAAAGTTGTAGCAAGGATTAAAGCGAGAACATATGTGAGGGGCTTCCCACACTGATGGCGGTACTCAGGGAAGGGCGGTGTCCGTACTGCTGGTGTAACGCGCCATCATTTCATGATTATTTACGGAGTATCCGCCACATGCTTCCAACGACACTGAGAAAGGAATCAGAGAGGACAGGAACAAATACTGTCAAGCACACAAGCGCAGTGCCAAGGGCCTTTCAGACATTCTCTCCTAACTCCCCACCATGCGGCTCCCGCAACCACGTTAGGGTGAAAAGGCTTTGAAAGGACTGTTATGATCTTTTCACCTTTCTTAACTACATCTTCGAAAATGTCCCCCTTGCTCTACGTCAGATCACTGTCATGCCTCCTGCCACTTCGAAGATACGCACTGTTCCTCTCCAGCTCTCTGCCTGGCTTTCCCTTTTCTCTCCGTTTCTTCCTGTCGGTGACCTTAATCCTATTTCATAGCTGCAACTATATTTGAAAGCAAAAAACAAGAAGGGATTTTTAGAGATGTAGTCTTTTTATACACGAGGCATATGAAGCTAGGAAAAAGTTGACTAACATCCAAGCTTAAGGCCATACACACCAAAGTCAGAGTGGCTTCTCTGCTGACACCAGTGTAAAACGCTCACCTGTAAATCCTACAATTAAACTACCAGTAGAATATCATCACCAGCAAATACCCAACACAGCTCATTGTCAACCTGACAAAATGCAACCACAGACCTGTTCTGAACTTCTTTCGATTTCCTTTACAAAGCTGTGTCTGGGGGAAAAAAAAGCCCCATATTGTTTCCTCTTCAGCAAATAGTGTTTTGTTCAACTGTACAATACGTATCTTGTGTTGAGGGTTTTATAGTCTGTAGGCCTGAGGTCTAGGACTACTATTAAGGCGTCATCACCAAAGGAACCAATACTCAACTTTACAAAATCCACAGAAGATAAACCTCCAAAAAACCTCCATTTCCTCATCTATAAAATAAAGGCAATAATGGAACTTACCTGATAGAGCTGAACATTAAATAATATTCACTTTACTTAGTAAAATCTCATTAAATATTAGGGTATGTGCGTGTGTACAAAGAGAGAGATTACATTCGGTTACTAAAGTAATGAACTTACTTCTCAAGGTACTGTACGGCACACAAAGGTGAAGAAAGCATTTCCTGACTTCGCGACGCTTACCGTTCACTTTAGCAGCATGAAACTCACCTGCTCTTCCTGATCCCAGTGATCTGGGAAGGGACTAACCCGGGAAAAACAACTGGGAGGTTCTGAAGAACAAGCGTAACTCACCAAATGAATTTATGAACATGAATCTGCCAAATAATATCAGAACACAATTTCATCCATTTCATGCTTGAGTTTCCATAAAAGGAAATTTCTAGATGTTAAAATTTCAAAAATACCATAGTCTTGCCCAGCCCCAGAGAGGATTCCAAACTCAAAAGTTAAATTTCTAAGGTCAGTTTTCATATTTTCATATATTTATTACAGTATTCTTCTATAGTCTTTGGGAAGAAGAGTGAAATCCTAGTTAATGCCACATTATTTTAAATGAATATTGCAAATAATGTATTCTTCAATCACATAACTTAACCTTCATAAACTATATCAGAAAATTCAAAATATTTAGAAAATGTCAAAAAATGTGGGGAGGGGGCATAGTTTGCATCATACTCTTCTAATCAGGCTTCCATCTTTTAGACAATAGCTCTTTCAGTTATAAAACAAGTGGTACGTTTTTAATCATATAAGAAGCTTCCAGCTTCAAGGAAATTTTATTTTGATGTTCTTTTCTTTGCTATCAGATTATAGAGGATGAATGGCTGGAAAGTGCTCTTGTAATTACATGCCTTCTGTTGTCTCATCATTTAGGGTACAAGGGAGGGGCTGTGGGACTTGAAAGCCCACTCTGAACTGACAGCGTACCGCCCGCCGTCACTTCCCAGCAACGCGCCATGCCAGGACCGAGCATCAGTGGATTAGGAGGCTTTATCCAAATCTGCACTGTTTCTCCAAAGACAGGCCAAGTGACAAGGCCCGAGTATAAAAAGAGAATCATGCTAGTTGTGAACAGTATTTTCAGCCAA
Source organism: Lontra canadensis (assembly GCF_010015895.1). Lineage (NCBI taxonomy): Eukaryota > Metazoa > Chordata > Mammalia > Carnivora > Mustelidae > Lontra > Lontra canadensis. The sequence goes on from NW_022630995.1 coordinate 4,053,983, forward strand.
ATTAAAAATGCTACAAAACTGACATTTTTATTATGTAGATTTTTATTTAAAACAGGCCACTCAACATCTTTGTTTTGCTACTATTTACAGAAGAGAGTTTAGAAGCAGACAGAGCTGGATTCCTACTTATAAACTTAAACTATCTGAACTTAACCAAGTCGCTGACGCTCTCTGAGCCTCAGTTTTGACTGTATGTATAAAACACAACTTAATAAATGGTAACCATTATCGCCGACACCCTGGAATAGCAAAATTTTTGATCTTCAAGAATTACTAGAATCTAAAAATATAAGCAATACATTCATCAACACTTATAAAATGACACAGCATTTGAACTGACGATCCCGCAACAGTCTACGTCCCAATAAATACTCACTATACACAATGTGACCTTTCCTAACCTTACACTCAATTTAGCCTCCTGTTAGGTAACGAGAACCATGAAGTGGATCTGGGATTTGGAAGAGTAAGTACCAAACCTAATTAAAAATGAAATGCAATATATGAAATCTGAAACTTCAGTAACTTAATACAGCCTGTCAACAAAATTCTTCAAATATTCTGCGTTTCAGAAGTTGTGTTTATTAATCAAGCAGTTCGCACTTCAATTCCTGTGTTGGTATACGAACTAACTGTAAAATGATGCCTGCGGGAGAAGGGAGAGTGTGTGGGTTTGATGGCGAATGAATCCCATGCTTTTAATACGGTTGTGTGTGTACTGGTAGTTAATGCTTTACTACGAATAGGAATGGCACTATCCAAAGAGTTCTTGGTAGTGAAAACCTTCAAAAACAGATTGTGCAAGTTCTTTAAAGGTAGCAGGAGTTAAGAGGACCCTAGCTTATTATTACTGGAATTCTGAAGTTCTACTAGCTAGACAGCAGCTACAACTTATTTAACACAAAGATTTTTAAAATTTAGTGAAGAGTAAACCTATCATGTAATAACACTACCAACAGTCACGATAGCAACAACACTGAGAATGTTGTGCTTTGTGTAACACTCTCCTCTTTGATTCTTTCAATAACCTCATCAAGTAGCTAATATTATCTCCAGTTTAAGATAAAGAAACCCTCCAAGAAACTTAGGCAACTTCTTCTATCACACGGCTAATCTGTGACAGAATCACGATTTATACCCAGGACCTAATAATTCCAAAGTTGTTTTGGAATTATAATATTATAATTATGATATACCACTCTACTAACAGTTTAGTGACCTAAAAGGTGAATATAATTCCATGATAATTAAAATATCATCTTAGGGAATACGATATTACCCTTACATACAGCACCAAACATATTCTTGATATAATTATTTCATTTCTGCATAAATGGATATGTACAAAATTTAATTTGGCCCATAAAGAAATGTTTAAAAACAAGAACAGGAAAAGCTAGGTTTGAACAATTTAAGATGCAATCTATCAAAATGTTATCTCCACCTAATCTTCCAAAAAGCCTGAAAAAGTGGTAGCATAACCTAACGCACCAAACGAATCAGAAAGATGCGTCTGTGTGAACAAAGCAAGGTAGTCAGCTGACTGTACCAGCAGCTCTGGAGTACATGCAGCTGTTACAGAAATGGGGGGAAAGGTATTCTGGAAGAGGCTATGGGACCTAGGGTAGGGACATAGAGAATATTCCCACTAATTGAAGCCTTTTTTTTTTTTTTAAGCTGCAATGCAATGAAGCAATACCTCAAAAATTCACAGGGAAAATTACATCCAGTGTAGAATTATTTACGCAAATAATCAAGTGTCAGTTAGGAAAAAAGATATTTTCAGGCTTTTGGAAAAGCTTAAAACTTTTCCTCCCACGCACAGTTTCTCAAGAAACTAGTAGAGGGTTGCTTTGCTAACAAACCAAGGGAAGAAAGGAGATCCCACCCGCCCTGGGTGGGAGGAGATATAGACTAAGAGTAAGATAGCAGAGTAAGTATGATGTATTAAATACCAGAAGTGAAAAATCATCTCTACGGAATCTGAACAGGGATGGGGGCATGGAGGCAGCAGGCAGATAAGTGAGTTTCTTCATTATAAGCATTGTTAAATCTAACTTTTTAAAGTACTTAAGTATTTTGATTAATAAAATTAAGTTTAAAAACTAATTTTGTAAACTTATGATAAACTGAAGAAAAAGCAAAACTAAATCCATCATAACTTCAAAGTTAAGATTAAAAGTTCTCACAGAAATTTTGTCTTTCAAAATAAAAAGCACAATTCCTAACAAAACCAGTGTAAGGAACACTAGATTTAGGACAATGGAACTTCCTCTTTTTTTTTTTTTATTTGACAGAGAGAGAGATCACAAGCAGGCAGAGAGGCAGGCAGAGAGAGAAAGGGCAGGAAGCAGGCTCCCTACGGAGCAGAGAGCCTGATGCAGGGCTCAATCCCAGGACCCTGGGATCACGACCCGAGCCGAAGGCAGAGGCTTTAACCCACTGAGCCACCCAGGCGCCCCAACTTCCTCTTAAACATACTTTCCCAATGGAGTTAAAACTTGCTGAATTCTTATAACACTCTGCTGCATGACTAAATTTACTTTATTCTCAAGTAGCATTCTCCATCTGGTTGACCTAAAATACAATTATATTCAGTAATTGTCAACCCTCAGATTGAAGTAAGATGGTTTATCACATACACTTATCATTCTGCATTCTGTGTGTACACACACACACACACACACACACACTCTCTCTCTCAGTCCTACGCATCTCCAGACGCTCACAATGTTAGCTGGAGTGTATTTTCACTGAACAGAATTCATTTTTCTTTTTTCAGTTTCTTCCTAAATCTCACAGAAGACAATATTTGTTCCAGTAGATTCGATTATTTTATTATGAGGAAAATGAATGACCCCAAATAGTTTATTCTTACTGAAAAATTATACATAACAAAGTGTATTGAAGCTTGATAATGAATAGTTCAGTCAGTGGAAATCTGTTATTTTTAGTTTTAACTTAATTACGTACTTTAGATCTGGTGAATACAAATTAACAATGCTGATTAGCCAAGTGACTACCCTTCCTTCTCTTTCTAGATGAACATCTCACCTGTGACCATTCCATCCTTTATTCCATTCTGTGAGCTCAATTCTTCATAACCAAACCATTCCAATGCTCAGGTTACACTAAATCTAACAAGGTTCTTTTGGAGGAGTACATTTAGGGTAAAGATCATTTCCTGGGGTGCCTGGGTTAAGCCTCTGCCTTCAGCTCAGGTCATGGTCTCAGGGTCCTGGGATCGAGCCCCACATCGGGCTCTCTGCTCAGCAGGGAGCCGGCTTCCTCCCCTCTCTCTGCCTGCCTCTCTGCCTACTTGTGATCTCTCTGTGTCAAATAAATAAATAAAATCTTAAAAAAAAAAATCATTTTTTTAAGGTTACTTTCTTAACACTTACGAGTATGAATTTTTAGGAATAGTCAGAATTTTTTCATACACCCAAAAACTGTTATTAGATATTTACTGGGTTGGCCACTGAATAGGATTCAAAGACAGACAATGCACGTTTTCCACCCTTGATAAGTTTAAAATATAACGGAGAAAGTAAATGCCCACAGTGAAAAGAAAAACTAACAGTGAAAGCAATCAAGCTAAAATCTGTGAGCCTATTTCTAACTATAAAAATCTTAGGCCAACCCCAAAACAAAGGGACCTAAGGAAAGAGCCAATCATTGAGGCTTACTCTGGGCCCTGATTCCAGTCTTCATTTCTCCAGGATTCTTTCAGAAACTTCTAAAGAACAGGGAAGTTGCAGAGATACGTGCAAACCTGAAAAGGATTATACAACTCCTTCCAGGGCCTAAAAAAGAGCCAGCAGTAAAGAAACCATTTTCAACCACAAACAGATCAATACCTACATTCCTTTTTTTTTTTTTTTTAAGATTTTATTTATTTATTTGACAGACAGAGATCTACAAGTAGGCAGAGAGGCAGGCAGAGAGAGAGGAGGAAGCAGGCTCCCCGCTGAGCAGAGAGCCCGATGCGGGGCTGGATCCCAAGACCCTGGGATCATGACCTGAGCCGAAGGCAGAAGCGTAACTCACTGAGCCACCCAGGCACCCCCAATACCTACATTCTTGAGAGCTTCTAATGACCATTTTGAGATATTATACTTCGTTTGAAAAAAGAAATAGCATTAGCATTGGGGGTGTGAGGGAGTACATGTGTGCAGATTAGGTAGAAACAGTAAACTGTCTTCCCCACTCAATTAATGTTGTCATACCATTCATTAAAAATAATTTGAAAGAAGCAAGCAAAAAGTGACAACAAAATGGACTGTTTTCAATAAATGGCAAAGAGTAAAACATGGAACAGGAAAATATGTAGAAACTCCTAATTATTTTTGTGCATATCCTGAATAACCAAATCTAAATACTGAAAAGCTACTAACACTGCCTCGATGTAGTCATCAGAAATCCTGAACACCTATATCTTATTAAACTTATATTTATAAGTTTTTCTTTTGTTTATAAGGTGTGTCTTTTTTTTGTTTTCTCACTTGGGTGCATTTTTAAATGACAACAATGATGTTATTACATATACATAATGTGCCTGAGTGAGAAATATTTGGAAAAGAATGCTAGAACCGTCTGTCAACTCCTTATTTCTTCTAATATATCTCCTTTTTCTATGATCAAAGTCATTTTTTTCCATTAGGAACACACACACACACACACACACACACACACACATTTACAACAAAGCAGAACCCTATTCCAGCCTAGTATCTTTGACAGTGCTAACTGGGGGATTACTTAGAAAATATTACTATGGATATTTTTTAATGGTAACAACAATATTTAAATTCTAAATTGAAATCAAAGCAAAAAAAAAAGAAACTGAAGTTCACAACTGAACGAAGAGCAACCTGATACAAAATCACGAATACTTTTTAAATACAACTACGAAAGAGAACGTATAAACTAGGAAAATACAGGATTTTTAAGCAAAAGCTGAGCATAAAAAGATCTTTAAATGTATTTTAAATATAGAAAAAGAGATATTCATGCATGAATTTGTTTCACTGGTACCCAACAATAGAGAGAAAAAGAGAGTTTACGGCTCTACTGTGTACGTCAGCATTTTTCTATGTTGGCTAAAGACACACCTGAATCACCCAGTGGAAAGGAAGATTGTGAGGAAGACTGGCAGCAAAGGTAAAAATAAGTTTCTGTTTTCTGCACCTAACACCGAATCTTTACTTTGGCCTTATATTAATAAGGGTTTTTTGTTGTTATTTTTATTATTGTTGTTCTTGTGTATATTTTTAATTATGATGATGTTGCATATGTAACTTGCCTGAGTGAGAAATGAAAGGAAGAGAACCAAAAGGATCTTCCGGAGGACGGTTATGTGGAGCGGAAAGTGGGTCTACATTCTTATCTGGGGGTGCTCTCTCCTCGAGCCTGTCTGCAAAAATAAGATGAAACAAAAAAAATAAAATAAAATAAAAACGGTCTTCAAATTAAAAAAAAAAAGTGGTAACAGTATAAATAAAATTAAACAAAGCAACAGTCTTTTAGAAAAATATCAGAGTCAGAGTTCGTTTTTACAAGGATGAGGGGTAGCCCTGAGTTAACCGATACTTGCTTCTACAAAGGCAAGCTTCACAACATCATCTCAGCACCAGATTTCACAAATACCATTAACCCAATAAGTAACTTAGTCTGCTTTATCTAAATCCCCAGTTTTCTTCAACTTGTAACATACTGGACCTGAACTTAACCCAGCTTACTAAACAGAGGCATTATTTGGCAGATTTTCTCCCAAAAATACTCCGGGAAAAAAGATTGCAAATGGTCATTTGTTCATAAAACGGGCAAATCTTATTTCTCAACAGCAATAAAAAGTAATGGACTGTTACACTGATGTTCATTTCGCATATTAAATCATTCACACACACATACACACAGAGACTATGAAAAGCCTAATGACAGAGTTTATACTTCATCCCGCGGATATCTGAGACCTAGCGTGTGCCAGGCACTGTTCTAAGCAACGGGCCGGCAACATCGAACACAACAGAGAGTCCTGCCTTCTTGGCGTTTATATGCTGGCGTGCAGAAGCCAACAGAAAGCTGTGAGCATAATGAGACGTATATACAGTATATCACAAATCAAGCCACAGAGAAAACTGCAGTCCCGGGGAAAGGAAGTAAGGGAGTGGGCACAAGTCACAGTAAGATACAGAGATTCTGGCTGGGACCAGGTGAGGCAGCAAAGGGACACCTCGGGGAGAGCACAGCGGACAAGGGAAGGGCTGGGGCAAAGGCTCTCGAACTCAAGCAGAAGCCGTCCTGCCGCGTGTGACGACAGCAGCTGCCCCTACTTCCTGCAGTACGGATTAGCTTTCCTTGCTCTGACACCGCGTATCACAGGCACTCGATCGGCTGGGAACTCCCGATCTCCGTGAGCTGTCTCCCTAGCGTCTGATTCTTAGCAGTCCGACATACACTATTAGGAACACATTCTGCTGTTTTCAGGAATTTTAAGTACTCCTAGGACTACACCCTTCATGTTTAAGAGACTCTATGGGTCAATTACGCTGGTTTCGTTTGAGTTTTAAGATGTTGCAGGGTAGGCAGAGAAAATCCAAATACAATTAGAATTCCCTAAAAATGACTTGTAACTTGAGAATGAAGCAAAAAGCCCCAGGTGAAAGCAGCAATCCCTTAGGACAGTGCTTCCAAATTGAAGATGCATTCCAGTGAACTGTGCATCTGTTAAAATGCAGACAGACTCTGACTGGACACTTCTGGAAGGTTCTGAGCTTCATTTCTTAAGTTCCCAGGTGATGTGATACTGCTGGGTCAGGGACACACTCTTGAGAAGGCGAGGCCCTGGTGTCTATAATATCCTCAAGACACTGCGATGGACAATTCTTTAAACACCTTTATGACAACGGACACACTTATCAGCTTTTATGCCTAAAACTAATATCCACATGAAACGTGATATCCACATGAAACTTTGGGTTATCTGAAATTTTACTTAAAGTTCCATCGGTCATATAATAAGTGATAAATATTTTGTTAAGGCAACATATCTGACAACTGATTTATGCACAAACAGAAGCTCCAAGACTTAAGAGCTGCTTTTCAAATCCAACACTGTAAAGGGCAACAATGACAATTCTGGTGTGGACAGAGTGAGGACAAAGGAAAGACGAAGTAGGACAGGACAAACGGAAGAGACTATCTCAGAGTGAGAGCCACAGCATATCAATATCCAAGATCCCTTGTTCTTGAAAATCAAGACAGTATGTGTGGGCACTCAGGTCTAAATTAGGACCAAACTTCCTTTCTAAACCATCTGCAGCATAATTGCTAGGATTCCCGTATGAAACTCAGTAACTCAGTTACCTGTGGGCGCTACACCACAAACCTAATGCATCAGATTTATCTGAGCAGGACTTTGGAAATCTACACTTTAACATACTCCCCAAATTCAGAAAAAAACAGCACTGTACCAACGGTTCCCAGCATATAAAAATGCAGTTACCACTAAGGTTCTTTGAATCCTCATTCATTGGTAGATTATCTCTATCAATTTATGGTTTCAATTCACATAAATGTAGAATAGCACCGTGTAGTTAGAATAAGAGTACAAACATTACCATGTGAGGATAAACTAACATTTTTTATATAGTGAGTCCCATAATTTTAAAATATGGAGACACTGTTCTATGCAAAGTTCATTCCCCCAATTATTTCAAAACGGGAGTCAGAATAAACTCGCTATGAAATGAATCACATTCTCACTGTGTCACAAAACAGAGAATCAATTTATCCAAGGCGGACTTTTGTTAAATCATCTAGATTTCTAGAGTTCACAAAATAATCTGGGTCCCAGGGCACAAAATACAAAATAAATACATATATTAATTTTTTTAATTATTAATTACCTATAATTAAAAACTGATGAAATGGTATAAGAGCTACTTTTCAAATACACAGTCACTCTTAAAATGAATTTAAGTTCCATTTTCAAATCACTGGTTTACATTAGAGCAAAACCAGAGCTTGATTTGTCCAATATTAAGAGACTTACCTCCTCCCCCTTCCCAAAAGAACTGTGTTGGTAAATAAAGACAATATCTTTTCAGGAATTTTAATTGATACAGATGGCAAAAAATAAAGGATTTAAAAATCCTAGAATCAAATTATATTCCACAATATCATCAGAAAATTAAAATATTCTAATAAGTTAATTCCGTAGCTTATTTGGATAATGGCTTGCGTAGCCAAAAAGGCTAATGAGTAAATTTGTAAGTATAGTCTTCATCTGATACTTTTGAAACTATTCTATTTGAAAAGTTGTTATTCTGCACTAAAGGAACAGCAATATACCTGAATTAGCTTAAAACTGTGAGAGTTAATGCTTTACAACAAACTAATACAGATGTTTACATCTATTTCTTTCCGTGGCTTCATAGAAAAAACAACACATTCAGTAGAATTTGCAAAGCAGCCACAGTCTTTAGGTTCTTCTATTCCTCCTTTCAGTTATTGTGATGCAGTTTGAAAAAGAAACAATCATCATTAACAAAAAATAATATTCCATTAAGTATTACTTTTAATTAGCATGCAGAGCTACCCAACTATTTGAACAAAGGCAAGTTAAAAAGTTTCCCAAAGCAAATACCTGTACTCTAGTGTTTAATGTATTAAATTTTATCACAGTTAGATATCTAAAGTTTACATACTAATCGGGAAGTTTTGATATGAAAGACAAAAATACAAGTTTTTAAACTTTAAAAATGTCATTGAGATCAACTTATATTGATTTAATATTTTGACTTTAAGTAGTACAGGTGAAAAATTCTGAAGCATAAATAATATTCAGTTACACTGAAAGCAAAAGCAAGAATCTGGTTTATTTTATATGTTAAACCCCTTTACTAACTGGTGTATGGATGGAATCAACAACTGTTTTCTTAAAGATCACTGAAAAACCATTTTTTGTTAACAATTACTAATATTTTGGAATTCTGGTATGTCAAGATATATTATGATTTTTAAATCACCTTTTGGATAACACAAACATGTAAAATATTTCCTAGACACAATATCCTTTTTCATTTTAATAAATAATATTTCCCGTCTTAAAAATAAAAACTCAAATGGCAATGTACTCTTCTGAACAATCATTACATGGGCAATGCCTAGATTTTTAAGGACCATACATAAAGGTATTGTTTCTCACTGGAGAGCATTTCAGAAACCAAATATAAATTATTTCAGAAAAGACTATGGAAAATTGTTGATAAAATCTGTGCTGAGATAAAAGGTAAATTTGCTATTCCAAATGTATTCCAAATACTTTACTTATTTAGAAAAAGTTTTTAAGGACAAAAGAACAACCAGTAATGACCAAAGTTCATTTCCATTACACCGTCAGTCTTCCACCGAGACTCTTAAGGTTCCGAACGACCTTTTTTCATGCCGCAGGTAATTTAGCCCCTATCAAGTGGATCAAATACCAGATGCCTTATTGCTTGTGAATGGAAGAGCTGCTAAAGATGACTGAACATAGGACAGTTAAGTTACACTTTGGGAAGAAGTCTTTCTAAACTACACTCTATATATTAATGATTTCTTTATAAACTTTCGTAAAGACATTTCACCTTTTATGAGCACCATTATTACGACTATCAGTTATGAAGAAGAAGGCAGATACTTTCCATCGTCTTTCTTGCTGTCATATGTCACTTCTGCTGTTGATGTCATCCACCCACAAAGCCCCTTCTAATGTGGTTTTCTAATTGCCAGCTGAGAAACCTGATAGTTTAGATACAATTTTTAAATGCCGGTTAAAGGGCAATAACCTTGAGTTGGAGCCTAAAGATTTACACAGAAGACGAGGAACAGGGAATTGACATTTATGGAGTACCCACATTCCTTCAAGACATTATTTCCTTTAGTTTTCCTGATCATCTTATGAGATAGGCATCACTATACCCAGCTCGTTAAGTTTGGAAGTGAGACAGCAGTTAAGAGACTTACTGAGATTACAACCTAGGTAAGTGGCATTGCCAAGGTTGAGAATTCTGGTGCTAGATGCCAATTTAAGCACATCAGCCTTGTGACAGGGAAATGATTTCAATAGCTCATCTAGACACTTGCCCAAATGGCTGAGTTGCTCCAAGTCTGACCTTCAGAGAAGTTCCTCTCCTGAACTTTCATCTGGAACTTAGTATCTTTCCATAATTAGCAGGCAATGAAATCTAAATTCTTTGGCACACACATGTGTGCACAGATACACACAAAAATGACACGTTATCTGACCTTGAAGTCTGAAAGCAAATAGCTAGTTAAGAGTTTCACAGGCTAAACCCAATTTTTATGAAGTTATGTATACATGAATTTTTTATTCTTCCCTATACGAAGTAAATAAAACTTGCTTACCGTTACAAATTCTATGGAGCTGAGAATGACATATTTTTATTTATAAGGTACAAAATAAAATGAATATTTTACCCATTCCATAACTGATGGGGAGAAGAAAAAAGAGAGGAAAGAAAAAGGACGAGTTTTACCCAAATAGTAGAAAACTGCTTTAGCAAACCCTCAGTTACTATCCTGGAACACATTAAAATGAATATTTCAATTTTACCTTTTGCTTTCAAAATAACCCTATAAATTATATTGATTTGGGTAACCCATATATCACCCTGCCGTCCCCCCAAAAGAAAGAGCTACTTTATTTCCTTTTCTAGAACTTAGCTTTTCAGACTACTCAACATAAAGGTATACTAAAAATGCCAAACAAAAAAGTCATGGTTTAAAAAAAACTTTCTTTAATAAAAAGATGTAAGTTTGGTTTTACCAAAGTTGACAAACCTTTATTAAAGGTTCAAAACTCATTTTATGTATGCATTAATCATCAACTTAATTTTTCATAGTCATATAACCAATATGTAAAATACAAATTGAAATCTCAAACAACTATTCTTACATGAATTAAGGGCATTTATAAACTTTACATAAAATATATATCATTTGGGAACAAAGCAACTCATCTAATAATTGTTCTCATGAAGCCAGCTGCCTGGAAGAGAAGAGAAGCTCAGAACTATGATGACAGCCCATTAGGACCTTCTTTACACATGCAACAGAGGAAAACACACTTGGATACGCGTGCACATGCACGCCCGCACGCACACACATGTACAAGCCTCTGAAACCTGAAAATTATCTACAGACTCCAGAAGTGAGTTTTTGCAACCTCCTCAAAACATTCCACACTTCCCTTTTCCGAAAAAGAGCGTGCGGTAAGGCTTGACATATATAGTAGGTAGTTTAAAAAAAGGCAAAGATTCCAAGTAAAAACATTGAGATATCTGATTCAAAGTGGAAAATAATTTATTTAACTTTTGCCATATCAGGACAACAAAGCAGCCCTTTTATGTCAGCACTCCTTAAAAGGGCATTACAAAACATTAACATAATGTAGTAGCCCATGTTTTCTTTCAGGCACTTTCAAAGGGCATCTCGGACCCACAGTGTCTTCTACTGCATGTGCAAGAAAAGAGAGCTGCAAAATGATCAGTAAGCAAGATTCGGATATCTCCCTTTTCATTTAAGTATCAATTTTTCATGTTTTAGAGATATTCTGAATTAACATTCAAAGATATGCAGTATTTAAGTGCTAGGAATCAGCATGTTACTAGCAATCCTGGGTTTAATAACTACTATCAAGCAATTGATTTCAAATGCACACAACATAGTTCAATAGTATACGTAAAAGACGGCCTGATTTTTGCCCTCAAATGCGCAAAAAGAATTTTCTATTTACCACCTCAAAACAGTCTTTGGCCTTGCTGAATGATTATAGAGCTGTGATTTTACTGTGAAGCAAAATAAGCCTTCAAGTGTCCCTTACTTGATCTCAGAAGGTCAAATTCTCTGTCCAACAGTTCCTCTTCCGTTAACTTGGAGAAATTATCGTCTCCGAAAGGGTTCCACCCCGACATGTCAGGTGGGTTACTGACATTCCTCTGACTTGTAAGATGTGCAACTGCCTCTTTATCAGCAACTGACCTGTAGTAATAATTAAGAAAGGAAAAGAAGAGAGAAAACATTAGAATTCAAAATTCTCAAGTGCCCTAATTCATACTTCCTAACTAACTTGGAAAATCAGATGCTTTTATGATGATGAAGATGGCAGATCTGGGCACAGATGGGACAACCCCCCTGGAATTTGAAATGATGTGTACCCTTGGGCAAGCTCCTTAGAGTTCTCTGTCTCAGCTTCCTCATCTGTACAACAGGAGGCACTCGATCTCCCTCATAAGTTTACGGAGAAGATTACTTAATACATAAAAAGCCAAGAGAATGGTGTCTAGAAAAAGAAACCAGGACTTAGTATTATGATGGTACTAGGGAGGAGCCCTAAAGTGGTACTCAGGTGCCACGTCAGACAGGATCCGTCTAAAATCACCACGGAATAAGACGGTCCCACGTCCCGGCTCTGCTGAGACACCGCGACAACTCTCCGTTTACAGAGGCATTCTCTACATAGTGACCAAGGAGTGCTTCATGAATTAGCTAAAACTAGATGAGGGTTATTTTCTACATCATAAATAATTCATTGTATTTTAAGTATCCACATAGTCTGGACGCCAGAACCTCTCGTTTTATGAAAGTTATCTACTAGGCCTCTTGGCTCTTAAGAGAAGGTGAGAGTCTAATGATTCCTTAACTTAAGAACCCCTGGTTACCTCTCTTTCAACCCAGCCTGGAAATACTAGAGTAGGCAAATAACAAATAGTTTGGCAAATACCAATCTGAATCTTTAAACCAGCCTCTCATCTTATGCCCTGCTCTGCACTTAGACACACCTGTCCTAATTCCTGCATCTAAATGTTTGATTTAGGAAAATACTTCAATCAATCCATGTTTCCTCCCTTCCTCTCTATTTTGATCGTGCTCTCTCTCTCTCTCACACACACACACACACGCTGGGAGGTATACTACAGCAAACTGTATGTATATTTTATCCCCCTCTCGACCGACTCACTGAATAAGTATGCTACTGATGTTGTATTTTCTCAAGCCTAAGTCCTAGCCAAAGCTTGCAGACACCTTTTCCCAGTTAATGCTCATATACTGAAATAATATTATATAGAACCTCTTCAGAGTTCCCATAATCAAAGTTCTAATAGCGACTTCCTCCTACATATCTAAAAATATTAGGAAATATTCATAATGGTCAACAGATTTTTCACTATAAAATCCTGAAGCACTCCCCAATTCAAATCTGAATTTGAGAAAATTGACACCACAGTTCTTCACCGTAATGTTTTCAATATGAATGATCCATGAAAATAACTCTACTAACCAGCATATCTAAGTAACCAAAATACACCAGGCTGTGGTTGTAATAAGCTTGCACGATCTTATAAATGAACCAAATGACACATTACTATTTTTTGCACCTCTCTGAATTAAACCAAACTAGACAAACTTTATGAGTATTATCAAATTAATTGAAAGTAATAATATATATAAGTAGACAAAGTTAAATTAACTTGTCTACAAGGATTCCTTTTTTTAAACTACTAAAGTAGCCCGTTAGGACTTTGTTTCTATTTAAATTACAAAGACTGTCTTAACATATAAGCCACTAATTTCCTTAGCCTTAAATGCTGCTAGATATTGTGAAGCCTCACCTGCAAATAGCAATTATTAGATCTGACTGATGGAAAAGCAAGGAAGGACAGGGATCCTCAGGGTCGGGAAGAGAGGACTAGCGCGAGAAAAGGGGGGACTTTGCAAAAAGATGGGCTTGCAATTCAGGAGCCACTTGGTGACTCCACTCTGCATTCACACCCACTTCCACGATCATGCCTTCTGCATTCGCCGGAAAGATACTTGCCTGTTGGCACTATAAGAGGAGTCCACTACGGTTCCAACCTGAGCTGGGAGGGAAGAAGTGTAGGAAACTAAGGCGGACGGGAACTCCTGAGGGGACGTGAGAAACTCGGGTGAAGCCTGGGGCTGGGGCTGCGGACGCTGCGCTAGCATCTGCTGCAGGAGAGCCTGCTGGTACTGCTGCACCTGAAACGAGACACGCCGTTCCCCAGACAGGGCTTGAGGTCACTGAAGCCCGGTCAGCACCACCCTGTTTACTACGTTCTTCCCCTTGCACGCCGGCAGCACCGTCAGGAGCCTGAAAACCAGCGTGCGCACGAAGGAGCAGTCTGCGACTCCAACATCACAGCAGTGAACAGAAGTCTACTTACGGAGCTGTCTGAGTGCGGGTATGACAGTGATCATTTGCAAAATATACAAACATCAAATCACGACATTGCATCCCTGAAACTAATAGAATGCTATGTCAGTTATACCTCAATTAAAAAAAAAGTTGTGAAGTTAGACTCATGTGACAGGATTCAAAGATCTTCCTTTGAACAGTGTAAGACAAGAGAGTAGTTTATAGTCACTAGTACAGCAATTGCTATAAATTTGCTCTGAAGCAAATGCAATTTCCCATTGAGTTTCTTTTTTTATTCAACAGACATGTGCCAAATGAAAGAGACATATGACCAAATAGATCATTTCCCTTATACGAGGAGGGAGGAGAAAAATACCATCTGTCAGTTACAGTGTTCCACGTTCAGGTGCTACGGGTCAGACCAACGTCAGGCTGCTAAAGCACACACTACTGGCTTTGGTAAGAATGTGTTAATTAACTGACTTGAGTCAAATCTGAATAATTAAATTCTGAATAATACCATTCATACTGGGAATTCCCACACTGGAATGTATTCTCAGAGAGAACTATCTAGAAGTTACGAAACGCTTACCATTGCAGGATACTGTGAGGCAGAAGGCTGCGGCTGATACACGGAATGCAGCAAAACCTGTTGCTGGAGCATCTGCTGCTGCTGCACTGCGTGCTGATACTACAATGAAAAAAACAAAGAAATTCATCAATATCAGGCACGCCTTTTTTGTGCCATTGGTTTATTTGGCTTGGGGGATATTTTTTAGTACTGAGCTCCCCATCGTAACAATGATTTCAGTACTAGGAGTCCAAGCATCAATGTACAAAAACTCTAGTCCATAACTGACTGTAACTTACATGTGCTCACTGGAATTGCATTCCCAGTGCACTTTAAGGATGCTTGGAAGAAAACTAACCCTGACACATTTCCCCGCTGACGAGAATCCCTGAAATGACCTGGGTCCGGGACTCACAGTAAATTCCCAACCTCTTTTATCTCCCCTTCCACGATGCCTTCCGGCAATGCAGTGGCACCTCCATTTAACTGTTCTGCTCCGGGTCTCTTAATCAAGACCAGGAGAGGGAGCCCCCCACGAGAGGTGCCATGCATTTACTGGGCTCAACACATTTCAGGAAATGATAGAGAGGGAATTGTGACAAGTCATTAAATATGAAACTGCTTAATGAAACTAGAAATTTGCAGGTTCTGATAAGGCAAAGGGCAGAACAGAACTTAGGGTCATTTTTTGTCTGTGTCCCTTCCAACTCTAAATGCCACCCCTCCACACACACACACACACACACACACCAACCCAGGCCTGGGGGGGCAGGGGCGTACCTAGAACAAAAGCCCAAGACAGTTTTGTGTCTGAGAGCCTAAATGCCACCTTTCCAACAATGACATTCCTAAGCTGTTTCTTAACTCAGAGCATAACCTGAAAAAGATGACACTCATCATAAAGGCCATGCTTACTCAAAATGCCAATGACTAAACATTTCTTGGCTTCATAAAGTCCTGATGCAACCTACTTCAACAGGAGATTCTTCAAGAATCTCACAGAAGGCAAGAAAATGTGTTTTCTTCAATAGTGTGCAAACGGGGCGAAGGCTGCCTTGGAGCCAGAGTCCCCGGGGCCCCCGCCGTGGGTACAGAAAGTGGAGGGTGACCTGCTGCCCGTAGGCGTCCTGGAGGAGCTGCGGCGGCGGCTGCGGGGGCCGGTGCTGGAGGTGAAGCTGCTGCAGTCTCCAGTCTCCCTGCTGCAACTGCTGCAGGACGCGGTGCTGCTGCGGGGGCTGCTGCGGGGGCTGCTGCGGGGGCCCCTGGCCCAGCGCCAGCTCGGGGCCACGGCCGGGTCTCAGGGCTCCTAAAAGGGGTTTCAAAAACGCAGGTTACCATCCTCAAGAGTTCAGCACAGCGGCCGGATTTCGTTCTGCCTCGCTCAGCGCCCCTGAGCAGGCCGGTCCCTCTTCTCTCCCGCGTGCGCTCGAGCACACGGCCCGACGCGCTGTTTCCCGGAACCTCAGGACCCGGAACGTTGGCGCATCAGCCACGACCCTGAGCCAGTCGACCTCGTAGGAACGCCGCGCCTCCGAGCCCACCCGCCTCGTCCCGCTCCTCGCTCTCGACTAGCCCAGGCGCTCGGCGCCGGCCCTTGCCCGTGCGGTTCCCGCCGTCTACACGCCACATTCGCCGAGCTTTAGCTCGCGTCCCTCCGGCCCGTTCCTTCACTAGGGCCTCCTTCTGCCCTGCGCACGCCGTCTTCGCGGCCGGGTCCGGCCCAGGCTCTGACGGACGGGACAAGCACTCCCTGGTCTAGGACGGCCCCGGAACCTCCGTTTAACAGACGGCAACAAGGGCTCTGACGCTAGTCCCACCGCCTCCTCAGCGCCTATTTATTTATAAGCTTCCGAAATTTCACCCAAGGCAAATCCTTGTCAATGAGAAAGAGACACACAGTAGCAGAAGGGAAATGCGAAATGCCATAGTTTCCGAGTCACCATAAAGTCAAGCGCAGCGCTGTGAGCCCGGGGAGGAGGAGGAGGAGGGTGCGAGGAGGGAGACGAGGATTCTTTTTCACCAACATCGTCAAACCTCCCCAGACCTTAAATCCAACACCCTGTGAAAACAGTTTTACAACTTCTTAATTCTAAGGAAATGAGTGTTGATTATAATTAGTCTTGAAACGTTCATAAAAATATTCAGAAGAAAATTAAAACCATAATTCTACCACACAGACATTACCACCATGAGCCTTTTAAGTGTATTTCTTCCCTCTCGGTAGACTATTAAAACCGCAGCTCCCCAGCTATGTTCATCTTCTAGGACCCTGACGTCTAACTGTGACCACCCGTGACTGGCGGTGAAGCCGGGGCGCAGCAGGGAGCATCCTGCGGTAACCCGTGGGGCACACCCTCACCTCACAGACTCTGACTTCGCTCTCGTCACCTCAGGCTAAGAGGAGTCCCCGCTTCTCAAGCCCAGGCCACAGAGCACCAGAGAAATCCCAAACAACATAACAATCCTACGTGGAAATGGCGCTTGCAAGTACGTCATTAAAGCAGCGCGCTATCATTCCCCGTTTTGCAAAGGACAAAACGAAGGCTCAGAGAAGTGAAGTGAATTCACCGGGAAAGTTAAAGGCATACTGTAAGAAACTTCACAACACATATAGCAAAGAACTAATACTCAGAAGACGTAAAAACAAAATCTGAAGGGCAATAAAAAATAAACAGAAACAAAGCAATCTCACAAAATTATGAAAGATAATTCACAGAAGAAAACAAACAGTAAACATGAAACAGTGGTATTAATTAATCAATAATTAACATAAAAACAGATATTTCACCTATCAAAAGGGAAATATTTTAAAAAACCAATACTATCAGGTATTGGCAAAAATAAGAATCAAAGGACACTCACTGTTGTTGTGAGTGTAAATTTCTGAAGTCTTTTTGGACGGCAATGTGGCAGCAGCTGGCAAATTTTAAATGAGTATACTCTTTAATATCTTCCTCAGAAAAATGCTCTAACGTGGAAATCAAGAGTCTGTTTTAAGGATGCTCCAAATACTGGAAATGACCTGAATGGTTACATAAACTGGTACATTTACACCGTGGAATATCATCTACCTTTTAAGAACTACATGGTAGATGTGTATGCACTAATGGGCAAAGCTCTCCTAAGCAGAAGAGTTAAAAAAAAATCAAGTTGCAGAGAACTAGGTGTAGTATGAGTCCCTTTACCTTAAACACAACCTAAGGATTTCGTATCCAGGCAGTTGTGTGCAAGAACATAAAAAAATACACCCAGGAAATGCATACTAACCTGCTGCTAGTTTTACTCCACGGAAGAAAATAATGGAGACTTTAATATTTTTCCCTGAATACTACCATACTGTCTGAATATTCTAAAAGAACATATTTGTGGGTCATTTCTTGTATAATATTTAATGGGGGAGAAATGTTAAAAGATGCACACATGGCAGGAGGGAAGGAATATTGCTTTTTCAACTCAAGCTGGAAACATGACAAAAAGAAACGCAGTCCTTGCCTTGAGAGCAGGCCTGACCCTCACAGCCCCTAGTCAACAATTTCACAGACGCTCATGTCAGAGGAGGCTTCCTGTCACCATGGTGGACCCGGGCAACACGACCACCCCGTCATTGCATCTGAACACCGCCAGGGTCAGGAACACTGTCCAAGCCAAAAAAAGACCAGACCTCTCCCAGATGGAGCCTTGCTCCTATGGCTGACTGCTGCTTGGACACCAAATCTGAGGTTTTGCTTCCCTCCTTCTAGAGAAGTTTAAGATTTATCAAAATACCTATGGTATCATATTCACTCCCTGACGGCATTCAATCCACAGCAAAGTCCCACTTCCTTCAAGCTTCCCCCAAAATACCGAAAACAAGCCCAAATCCTTCAGTAAGTCTTTCAAACACCATCTGAGACATTCCCACAGATTCCCATGATATGTGAGTAATAAACCCAATCTGTTCAAATACAAGTGTGTTCCTAGTGGTCTTTGGCTGGAGGGCATTGATAAACGATAGAGAAAACTAATAGGATCGCCAACCCAAAGTGGTAGGAAAAAAAGACAGAGAGAGAGAGAGAGAAAGAAAGAACAAACGAACACTGAATGCTTACTATAAAACAGAACCTTCCCAGATACCACACACCTTGTCATGTATTTCTTGTAACAGGAAAAACAGCTTTTATTCTCATTTTACAAGAGAGAACAAGGAGGCTAAGAAACAGACACAAAAGGTTTCAACTTCCCCTATTTTCCCTTTTCCATGAAACAATCCTCCATCTGGTATGCCTGGTCATGACAGGAGGACACAGCAACGCATCAGGTAACATAAACATTACCTTTCCTGAGTATAGAGTTAACAGTAATAGTAGCTAATATTTAACATTTCTTAAGGACATACTACGTGGCAAGGGATTATATTAAGCAGTTATGTAATCCTCACAGCAATGCTATCAGATAGGTACCAGAACTTTTATAACATACATTACTAAGAAATGGGAAAAACAGAACTCACATTCAGGTTCATGAGGCTCCAAGTATGGGCTCTTAACCATTAGAGAATACTAGCTGAAAACATCTTAATTTAAAACATTTTAACATTAAAACAAAACAGCTATATCATGAAATAAAGTGCAAAACAGTGTTTTCTTGAGATGAGCCTACAAGTCATAACACCAGACCCTTGCTAGGACAAGTTCACTATCTAATATTAGAGATTTTCTTAGGGAATTTTTTTCTAAGTCCTACACTTTATCATAATGCTTTGAAGATATTTAAGATCAGAAAAATAAATCTTCTCAAAATCAGATGAGAAGACAGGTTTCTGTGTTGTACTCTCCACGTGACCCAAGATACACTCCTCCGCCAGGGTTCTGGATGCAGTGGAAAGACATACAACATTTTAAGACAAGAGTTTCAACCCCCTCCTTTCCAACACGATACAGAATTGTCTATACTCCTGAACCTTATTACCAACCTCAAACCCTACTAGCTGAAGACTCTATGGATAAGCAAAATGGAAGCTTTTTGTACCAAACGATTATATTACCAGTAACCGCTTTTGCCTACAACTTTAGGAAAACAATGGGTTGAGTTTATCAGACATCAGTAGAAAGTTTCTTAAGCATTAAGCGACCTGCTTCACAACAGTAAGCTGCCAATAATTTACACTCCTAGGAAATCAAGCCATAAGGTTTAGGTTAAAATAAAGGTGACAAGGTTGGCAGGGCTGTTATTACCTTTAGGTCTGTGGTTCCCGAATTCACCAGGAGCGGGGACTTTAACAGGTGTTGCTGAACTCTGAATGGTCAGCACACTGGGTGTGGCAGTAGTGGAGTTGGCCTTTGGTCTCTGTCTTGGTGCAATTGAGGTTTCTGTTGGTCCAATGGTATCTGTTATTCTACAACAGAAGAATATATTTCATTCCAAATCCTGGGATTATTTCTAATTCAGTATTTGTCTATAAAGGCTCTATTTCAACAGATGCATTTTAATTATTATTTTAATTAATTTAATATTTAATTAATTAAGTATCATATTAGTCCTCTTGGCTTCTTCCTCTCTATTCTCAAGTGTTAAATGTTTAAAAAAGGTAGGAAAGTAAATAAAATAAACCTAACCATTTTCCTTAAACCAGTATGCTCTGCTACCATCCATAGTCCACCACTGAAGCGGATAGAAAAAGAATACAGGCTTGCTCTTAAAGAGACAAAATAAAGGAAACAAACAGAAACCTTCTCATAAGGTTCTGGAGAGAATCAGGAGCCAATTCTCTAAACCAGTCAGAAAAATAAAAAACAAGAAACAAAAAATAACAGTCTCCCTTAGCTTAGACTCTAGATCAAGAAAGAAAAGACTGCCCTCCAGAGCTCACAAAAGAACCAAAACTTTCAAAGAGTGGAGCTACCTGTTCACATTCAATTTCTTGAATCTTCAACATGCTTTACTTAGAACAATGAATGGAAATTATGCAACATTTTCCCCACTAGAACTTAGCTTAGGCCACAGACAGGGATGGTCAAAACAGTAAGCATAGTTTTGAAAGCAAGAACACTAAGGGACACATTTTCTTTTCTTTAAAAAAAAAAAAAGCCAGGGGAAATCTTTAACTCACATATTCATCAACTTATTTTTTCTATAAATCCAGTACAAAAATTCAATTACTTTCTAATAGCATCATATGTTCACTTTTCAACAGGACTGCCATAAAATCTCTTCACCAAGTTCCCTCAGCACCTTTTCCAATGACTTGGAAATGAAAGTCTGCACACATGATTTACCAAGTTCTATCTGCTGCATTTGGAGAATGCCCGATATACAGTAACTGTATAGATGCACGGCTCTCCCTTATGTCTGTGCATACCACAAGAGGGAGCCCTCTTAACTTTGTCAGAGAAAAGAATTGAAACTAAATCGAAGATTTTAGATAGTAACAGAAATATACTGTAGGTGTGTGGTTTTCTAAAATGACATTTATGTTTCAGATGGGATGGGTTATAGTACAAGTCATGAAGACTGAATTAAAGGCAATAAAATTATTATGTATACATATAACCAATTGTATCTCATCGTAATGATAATCAAGTACTTACTGAGTTCAAATTACAGATATGACACTAAAACCAACGCTGTACTCCCTAAGTTCAAGTTGGGGACTGTATATCCTGTACAGTCTTTTATCTGTCTAGCCATTCTTTATTAAGTGGAAAGGATGGGCCAGACCTCACCCTGCCTTGTTCCCGTTATAAATTGCTCTGTAGAGATTCACAACACACGAGGGCAGCAAACCTCTAAAAAGCATGTTCAAAGTTCTACAGACTTTAGTGTAGCGTTTCCTAATGTATTTTACCAATGTACCAAGATCTATTATATAATTACTGATATCCAGCAAACATAGCACAATATCATCTTCAGACAATTTACAGTATACCCAGGAAGATATGATACACGTTCATGAAAGTACAGTAAAATAAATGCAAGACAGTAAAAATAACCAGTGTCAAGCTAGTACGGTCAACAGTTTCATAGAGGAGTAATTCTACCCTTAATCTAATTTGGCTATGAAGGCTTCAGGTAGGCACTAGAGGGTAAAAATAAACACACTTTCATTAGACAGTAAAAAAGAAATTAAGCGTTCTGTGTGCAGAAATGGGAAGAAAATGCCTGGGCAGATTAGGCAACATGAAGGCACAAACTCGCCTCAAACAAAAGACTGAGTAATCACTGGTAATGCCACCACCGTAAGGACTCATCTGCCCTATTACAGTAGACAAAGCTGTTTCTCTGCTTCCCTCCTTGTCTTTCCTATTCCCTATCTCCTGAACAATCTCTTAAACACAGACTCTCTCCTCTTAAAATACTTTAGTGTTTCCATCTGCCAGGACAGTAATTCTCAATCCCATTTTCAGACATGAGTCACAAGCCTCCCATGTTTAACAGTCCCAAGAGCAGATGCAGGTTTTAAGGAGGTAGAAAGGAGCTTTTAAGAAAGAAGGAAACCAGGATGCGATGTCTCTCAGTAAAGGCAGGGTAGATGGATAATATTCATAAAAGCTCTAAAACATGTAAATCATGATACTAGCTATTTAAAAATTTCTCCAATCACCTGTCCCCCATCAAGAAGACTTCTACATGAAAAAAAAGACTAACTTAATTTTTTAACTAGGTTTTATAGATACTTAAATTTTTTCAAGTACTTTACTGATTCTGTCAATAAAGAGAAAATTTATATTATTGACCATAAGCACCAGTGAACCTAATTTTTTAATGTAATGTACAGATTTAACCTAATATGGATAGCACTGTGAATTTTAGTCGCACTATTTCATTTGCCTATAATTGTATAGCTAGGACTTCTGTCATGGTTAAAGAGATATTCAAAGCATCATTTTTGTTCACTTGACTCATGCTTCTTAAAAAATCTGTGTCTACTTTCTTATAGATTTCATCATTAACACAATAATTACTTAAAAAACCACAATAGGGGCACCTAAGTGGCTCAGTCAGTTAAGGGACCGACTCCTGGTTTCAGCTCAGGTCGTGATGATGTCATGGGTCTTGGGCTAGAGCTGGAGCTGGCAACACCTCCCAGCTCACCAGGACGTCTGCTTGAAAGATGCTCTCCCTCTGCCCACCCCACCGCTCACACTCTTTCTCTTTCTCTCTCTCAAATAAATCATTAAAAAATAAATAAGATTTTACAGACCACAGTAAAATTGAACTGACATGTCCTGTGGTAATTCATAACTGCCACCTGGCTCTAACAGCAGTTGCCAACTACAGCTGTGTCACAGACAAGACAGTCGGTCAGAAGAGATTCCCACAAGTTAGATGGAACTTTATTCCTTCAGTCTCTTACTCGAGAGAGTATTTTAAAATTCAAGTGAATGAAGATAATATTTTTAGACTGAGGTCATATTTTTTAAACAAAGTCATTCATAAATGATATTTAACAATTTACAAACAACAAATTATTTTTTATTATTATAACAACACATCTCACACAAAGTCCCAAATAGTAGAGCGGACTACAAAGTTGAAAATTCACCGGCTTCAAGCCCAAAGTCCAAATTTTTCAGCATGCCATACAGACCAAGTTGCTCGGGACGGCATCTAGCTACCGTTCCCCACCACTGCCGTCTATGTCCCCTTATGCTTCAGCCTGGCACGTTGACAAAGGGCATTCTTCCTGCCTGAATTGCCTGTCTGCTGTAGTTTCACTCCCCATCACGTCAGGTGACATTCTGTCCATCCAGCAGCAAGCCACAGCCCCAGGGAGAGGAGGCTTTCTCTGCTCCCAGCTTTCCCTTCCTCCACTCTCAGAGCTGCACAGTAGCTATGTGTGTATCTACCTATGTAACGTAGTATCTATACATCTAACTGTTCTCTTGTCTATCTTCATTAGAATTTGAGCTCCTTGAGAATAAACACTGCTCCTTTTCCTTTGTGTTTCCAGGATCTATATCTTACATATAACAGGTGCATAATAAACATATTTTATGTATTTCATGTCAAATAAAATTTTACCTAAGTAAAATACAAAAAAAGCTCTGACTGGGACACCTGGGTGGCTCAGTCAGTTAAGTGTCCAACTCCTGATTTCAGCTCAGGTCACAATCTCAGGGGCCTGAGACCGAGCCCTGAGATGCGCTCTGTGCTCAGCGGGGAGTCTGAGATTCTCTGACGCTCTCTCCCTCTGCCACCCTCCAACCCCTACAACTCGAGTGCTCATGCTCTCTCTCAAATAAAGATACCTTTAAAAAAAGGAGGAAAAAAAGCCGTGACCAAGATATCTCCCCACATGCAATATTATGTCTGATAATCTAAATTATAATCCTGTTTATTAACTTTTATAGACAAAAATAGTATAAAAAACCATTAATTCAATCATTGATCAGACACACATCTTAACCTACATAATACATATCAAACTTAGTACAATAACAAACTATGAATGATAATTTAAAACATTATACTTCTTTATCAGTCTTAAAAGAATTAGTTATAACCATTTATTATAAGTTATACATAGCAATACATATTCCAAATATGTATTAGAATACATAAAAGAACACATGAATTCAGAATACTCTAGTTTGCTGTAAGTTCTTTCCTTAAATTAAAAAAAAAAAAATACTAGCTATAAACACAATACAAAAATTTCATGAATTAGAGTTACCATGTGAAGAAATAATGACACCCTTCAAAATGACCCAATGGAACATCACTCGTTGCATAGTCACTTCCTAACTGCTGAGGGTGAGCATTTCGAGTAAGACCGATGTCAAATCCCATACCTAATGCAAAAAAGCTCATTTTATAGTTGCTATCTAAGCTACTCATCACATGCAATAAAGAACATAACATTTTTTGTGTGTGAAAGTGATTATTTAATCAACGATACTAGCTAGAATTTAAAAAAGAACTACACACTTTGTAAAAAATATCTTTCCCGATCTCAGCATAGCTTTGCCTACCTGGCTTTTATTTGGCTTTTCCTAGAAGCTGCTTCACTAGCAGTCATCGGTTCAGGAAGAGCAGAAGGAACAGAAGAATTCTTGGAAGAAAAAAATAAAACTTTTCATTTTCGTTTTCATTTTAATTGCAGAAAGTTTCATTTAAACAGTATGGATATACCCTTGAAAAGTACTATCAAGGAAATACTACTTGCACCTCAGATGCCTACGACACGCTCACATGTATTTGCCAGATCTAATCTGCAAATATCACTGCACGGTACCCAAATGTCACTTTCATATTCATGTTCCACAGACACCGTTGGAAAAGAAACAGAACATCATCATCAGATCCACGTCACAAACTGGTAAATATCAGATTAAAAGAAGGATTACAGTATACTTGTAAATCAGTGACTATTTTCCAAAGGACTTTGGAAAAAGAAGCGAAGCCCAAGAGCTGAGGGAAGTGTTGTTTCTACTGCAGATAACGCTCATCACACCACTCGTAAAGGTCACCAAACACATGCTCTCCAATGTCTTAGAGTAGGCACCCAAATACACATTTGCTGAATGAAAAGCTAAAAGTCCACAAATGTCAAATCAACCTACTTTCATTACTAGGTTAGAACTTCCTCACTTTCAGCTTCGACAGACAATACACTACACTGAAGCTTCAAAAAACAAAAAGAAATAGTACCAACTTCCCTATTGCTTTAGTGGGATGAACGAAGTTTAATGCACCATAAAGAACTATCTGAACAAGAGCCAGAGTAATCTTTAAAAGTTGAGACTGGGGGCGCCTGGGGGGCTCAGTGGGTTAAAAGCCTCTGCCTTCGGCTCAGGTCATGATCTCAGGGTCCTGGGATCGAGCCCCGCATCAGGCTCTCTGCTCGGCGGGGAGCCTGCTTCCTCCTCTCTCTCTCTGCCTGCCTCTCTGCCTACTTCTGATCTCTCTCTGTCAAATAGATAAATAAAATCTTTAAAGAAAAAAAAAAAAGAAATGGGATTTTAAATTCATATCCTACTTGAAAAACTACTCACATTGATGTTGGAAACCGGACAATCCTTTTTGGCAAATTTAAATGCAAAATAGGACACTTGAAATATGTCAGGTCTGCGCTCTGGATCTGGTTCCAGCATGAACCCTGAAAGAACAGATTAAACTGGTAAGTTTCACGGAATACACAGAAGCTATATAGGGGCGCATTAAAACAATGAAATGAATATACACACTTTTCCATTCTAAGATCAAGTGATTCTAGTAGAGTTTGCTCGTGTTCTAGAAAATATACAAATATACATATATTTCTATATATATATAGAATATATACATATATATATATTCTATATATATATAAAATATAGAAAATAAAGAAATTGTTATTTTCTACATGAACCTGAAGCATTAACTGAAGCTAAAAATGGTCACGGAAGAGCTCTGCACTGGAAGTATAAATAAACAAATAGAAATGTTCTTCTCAGAAAGTGACCCAAAACAGTGAGTTTAGTGAACACCAGGGAATTATTCAAGAAATTTCCAAAGCCACAGT
Organism: Lontra canadensis; assembly: GCF_010015895.1. Lineage (NCBI taxonomy): Eukaryota > Metazoa > Chordata > Mammalia > Carnivora > Mustelidae > Lontra > Lontra canadensis. Next base: position 4,080,257 of record NW_022630995.1, read on the forward strand.
AGAGGTCTTTATTTTATTATCTGAAATACCTCCACTAATTTTCAAATGATCCTGAATCACTGAGAAAAGATTAAGTTGTTTGTGCATTATGTTTAACAAAGTAGTTCAGGGTTGACACAACCGTTTTCCAAAAACATTCTTTCTTCCCATACTGATGTTAACGATATTCACCCTAGCTCTTATTTCTACATATTATTCACATCACGTTCAAAAGTATGAGTAGAGCTTTATGGTTCTATTATAAACAGATTTCACACCAGTCTTACAACATTGCTTGAAATACCTGACTTTTTCCTAACGAAAATGATCTTTTTTTCTAACCGAATGACTACTTTTCTATTACATCACTTATTCACAAGTTCACAAAAACGCTGACATCTACACTCAATTCTATAACTAAGAAGTTCATATTTTGTTACGACATCTCCATGTTCTAACTCTGATTCACTGATTAACTCTAAGTTCTTACAATGTTCAAACCATTTTTTTACAATTTATTTATTTTACAGAGAGAGAGTGAGTTGGGGTTGGGGCGAGACACAGGGAGACAGAGAATCCTGAAGCAGACTCCCGCTGAGTGTGGAGCCCAACGTGGGGCTTAAACCCTGGACCCTCAGATCATGACCTGGGCCAAAACCAAGAGTTAGCCACACGGGCCTTCGCCTTCCCACATCGTGGCTTTGCCTGGCATCGGCTGGCCACGTCCCATGGAATGTCTTCCTTGCCGCGGGGTCAGCCAAGAGGGAAAGCCTTTGCGCCAGAAAGCTAGAGCCTTTCTATAGCAAGTAGAGGCACCCCTCAAATCATTTTTAAACCTATTTGGAAAAAATGCATAGCATCAATTAGATAATCTTCTGAAACTTGCTAAGAAAATTATGTATAGAAAGATCTAAGTATATAAATGGGTAAATTAAAATTAGAAAAAAAATAAATCTTCCTTTCAAATTTAAGTAATATTTGAACAAACAACATACACTACATCTCCAACATCATGATAAACTTAGGTTAAAAACACGGTGTGCCTCAAATGACACTAAGTACAAACTTAAAAATTGATTCAGGAGATTCTAAAAAGTCAGTTTTAAAAAATATTCTACATGAGGGAGCCTGGGTGGCTCAGTCCGTTAAGCATCAGACTGGATTTCAGCTCAGGTCATGATCTCGGGGACCTGGGATCCAGCCCCACCCACATCAGGCTCTGCACTCAGCAAGGAATAAGCTTGGGATCTCTCTCCCCCTCTGCCCCTCTACCCGTGCATGCGTGCATTCTCTCTTTCCCTCTCTCTCTCTCTAAAAGTAAGTAAATAAATCTTTAAAAAAAAAAAATACTCTGCATATAACTTGACTTTATAGACTTAAAATAGGTCACTTATAAAACTGATTATTATTTTGTCACCATTGTTAGATGTCAATAACCAAAAACATTTATGTATTTAGTTTGTATTCAACTACATTCCAGAGAAGATTCAGGAACCTACAGGTTTATTTTATCCTCCGAAATCATATTTGATCTTGACACCAACAAATATTAAATGTTTTAAAAAGATAACAGCACATGACATAGAAATAAATTTAAACAGACTTTTAACAATAAATGCTTATTCATATAATTTTTTAAAAACAAATCACAAGAAACTTATCAAATTCACAAACTTAATCTATTTTTCTATACTAACGATTAAGTTTATTTGGCTTTTAAAATCTAATTTCAACTGTAGTTAATTATAAATATTTATTCCTATAAGAGACCTGAAAAAGCATACAAAACTATGAGGTTTTGGGTTTGTTTTTTTTTTCCAAAGACTTTATTTATTTGAGAGAGAGAAAAACAGAGCAGAGAGACAGAAAGCACGAGCAGGGAGAGGGGCAGAGGGAGAGAGAGTAGCGGGCAGCCCAACATGGGGCTTGACCCCAGGACCCTGGGATCATGACCTTAGCCAAAGGCAGACACTGAACCCAATGAGCCACCCAGGCACCCCAAAACTATAAGATTTTAAGTATATGAGAAAATTAATACTAATAGAAAAGTAATGGCTAAGAGCCCGTGCCCACCCCCACAAAAAAACAACAGGATAATGATGTCAGTAAAGAAACTGCATATGATTTGGTCCTATAAATGTAAGCCAAAAATTTAGCTACTTTCTAGTCGGCAACACAAATACAGCAACATGACCTATTACAAGAATCACAGTATCCTTAGCACAAAAACAAACCAGGTGTTAAGAAAAAGCACTATTCCTAATATTGACGGCCATGAGTAAATTCTCCCAAGTGTTTCTAAAGAAAGTTCATATAGCATGAACAATGTCCTTAAGAAACTGCAATGGGTCATTCCTTCTGTGATGACCGGTAACATCACACCTAAATGCAGTTCAGCAGAAGAAATTCTGTAAGAGCAGAGAACAGCTCAACACAACAATATACTTTCCTGGCCTGACTTAATCTAGGAAAAGCTTTTTAAGTATCTAGAGTGGAAAAGAATGATCCTTCCGGCAATCCTATATATTTTTTTCTTTCATAGTAATGAAACGCATTAAGAGCCAATAAACTTGAGATTTTATGTCCTCTAAACAGTATCTTTACAGGTAATCCTATCTCCCAAATTAAGCACAGCACAATATCTCCCAATGATTAGGCAACCAAGCTGTGGGGAGAACAGGTATCATCTTCGAACCAAACAGAAGGACCTCTAACTCCCACGTTTACATCTGCGAAAGCCAGTCTAGTTTGCCTAACTGTACTGATCCCATTTATGGAACGTAAAATCAATTTAAAAGGTCACAACTGTCATTTATTTTATAGACTATAAAATATAGAGTGCATTATTACGGTAAGCATAAGCAATAGCTCATGAAACTTACTTCATGCGCATGTGTGTATATGCACACACGTGCACCAGGTCATAATTAACATGTATTTTTTACTATGGGCCACAGTCAAACAGTGTGAAAACCACTGTACTAGTTACCTCTCTCTACTACTATAACTCATTCCTCTCCAGGAAGAAAAGAGTGATTTGTCTAACTGTTAGCTAGCAAAAATAAATAAGCACCCACACGGATCAATTTCTGAGACTTTCTTTCAGGATGGTTCTCCAGACAGAAACATTCTCTCTGAAGCCATGTTTGGTAAACGGCCTGCTTCTGGAAGGGAATCTGTGGCTTTCCACCACTGCCTATGGTTAAGTACATTTGGGGACTGAACACAGATGAACAGGCCCATTTGCCTTCAGATCTAAATTTCATTCTGCAACCTGCTTTTTAGTACTAATGTCGACAGTTTTATCTGATGAGCTCCTGTGTCCCTCTGATTTGGTTCTAATTCAAAAGTATGAGGAGGCTGAAATCCATAGGAAGAACATGGCTATATTTTTATCTCTGAATATTTTTATAGTGGATATTACCAGCCATTAAAAAAGAAAAAAAGGAAAAGAACTCAATAAGACACCTTGAAGCATTTAATTTAAATAATATAACTTCCCAAACTGTCCGAGAGGACTGTACATTGCAAAATGTACTCCTCGATAACTAAACAATATAATCTGAAGTACAGAGGGATCAGCTCTAATTCAGCTAAACACTGAGACACATCTGCCAAGAATGACAACTTCAGTTTTTAAGTAGTTTGCCCATTTTCTCTCATAATAATTAAACCTCAAGTCTAGTGTTCTATTAACTCCGACTTCAAAGACAATAAAACCATATCGCCCATGAAAATATGCTCCTGAAAGAATGGATTAAGAAATACATGTGTCGGGGGGCCTGGGTGGCTCAGTGGGTTAAGCCGCTGCCTTCGGCTCAGGTCATGATCTCAGGGTCCTGGGATCGAGCCCCGCATCGGGCTCTCTGCTCAGCAGGGAGCCTGCTTCCCCCTCACTCTCTCACTGCCTGCCTCTCCAGCTACTTGTGATCTCTGTCTGTCAAATAAATAAATAAAATCTTTAAAAAAAAAAAAAGAAATACATGTGTCTAGTTCATCCAAAAGTGTTTAAATTCATTTAAAAAAAAAAAAAGGCAGGGAAGTTAGAATACACCCTTGTTTACCCAATTTAAAGTGATCATGTGAATCATCATCAGACAGTCCCACTGACCTTGATTCTACTGAAAATGTAAGATCAACTTTTAAAACATTGGCCGCATAGAAATGAAAGGCTATTTCTCTGCTCCTAATTGTGTGAATCTTTCTGTTGATACAAACACCACTTCCATAACCCAAGAATGTCTCATAACAAAATGTCTCAGCACTGAAGGTAGTGTATAATTAAACCACCATGCTATTTCCAACTAAGGTATCAGACATAGCTTATTAGAAAACACTTGTGGGGCACCTAGGTGGCTCAGTCGGCCTTCGGCTCAGGGTCCTGGGATGGAGCCCAGCATTGGGCTCCCTGCTCAGCAGGGAATCACTTCTCCCTCTCCCTCCCACCTATCCACCCCTGCTCAGGCTCCTGGGCATGCACGGTCTCAAACAAAATCTTTTAAAAAAATAAAAATTGAAACATTTGCCCAAGGCAGCTGAAATGGTTACATTTGTAACTAATTGTACAGGAAAGTAAAACATCCATGCCTATTCCAACAGAAAGAGCTGTTAAAGGGGCTGCTGCCCACTGTAGCAGTGACCAAGTTAAAATTAGTTTCACTAAGGACTTACACCAAAAGTTACATAAAGGGGTTCCCATTGAAGTTATACAAAATGAAAGATCCATCCCTGGGCCTAAGTAAAAGCCAAACCAGCCTCTCTGATAGCTCAACAAATTTAATAGGAAAATACTTTGAACAGAGGTCTTAAAGAATTTTTCTGCTTAAAATGTTGTTAAATTGTTTTCCTTTCATGAAGAACTTTTTCCCTCCCAAAGACTTCTATTTATTACTATCCTTACAGTAATACACCTAAAAAGAGAACACCTACTCTAATTTTACAACTATCAATACTTTAAGCATTAACTTGTTATTTTTATCTGTTAGCCTGTGGAAATTATTACAGATCCCCCTCGACTTATGATGGGTTACATCCCAATAAACCCATTATAAATTAAAAATACTGTAAGTCAAAAATACATTTAATGAGCCTAACCTACCGAACGTAGGCTCGCCTACCTTGGACGCGCTCAGAACGCCCACCGTTAGCCTGAAGTTGCGCAAAATCATCAAACACGAAGTCCATTTTAAAGTATGAGTGCCGCATGTAACTTACTGAATACTGTACTTGAAATGGAAAACAAAGTGGCCGCATGGGCACAGAATGCTTGAAAGCATCATCGTTCACCCGTGAGATCAGGTGGTGACTGGGAGCTGCAGCGCAGCGCGGCCACCCGGCATCACGAGAGAGCATGCACTGCATGCCGCTAGCCGAGAAAAGATGAAAATTCAAGACTCAAAGTATGGTTTCAACTGCATGTGTACAGCTTTCGCATCATCGCAGAGTTGAAAAATCATAAGCAGAACCATCTGTATTAGAAACTTGCATGTTAAGTATATGGATCCTACATAACTCATTCTACAGACTGCTGGAATGAAACCAAATTTAATAGCCAGTAATGACAGTGTTCAATCATAAATAACCCAAACACTAAAATGGCACTACCAATATGCCCGGTTAGTGTATCTGGGGGAGTCCTGCTAGCCCCCCAGACGTCATGGATCAGAGCCCTCTCTACACCTCCCCAAGAGGCAACCCAGCAGCAATGACTGGAAACCTCCAAGGAACTCCTCCCTTAGTCTCTGATTTCTTTCCAAAGGTACAGCAAAATGTCCGAGATTATTTTCAAAAATAACATAAAAAAGAGTGGGTGAGGCTATAGACGAAAAGACTGACCATGAGTTAGTAATCACTGGAGCTGGGGAACAGGTACACAATTCACTGAACTGTTCTGCCTCTATTTGTGTATTTCTTGCTTCCATAATAAATTTTAAATGTATTAAGCAAGTGAGTTCCTGGTTTCCCACAGAAAATAGGTATTAAAATAAATTTATTTACTATTAAAATGATAAGAAATAACAAGTCTTAGTGGGGATATGGAGAAAAGGAATCGTCTGGGCAGGGGGAGTGAGCATGCCAACTGGAAGAGCCACTCTGGAAAACAGTACGGAGGCTCTCGGAAACATTACAAGTGGAACTACCCTATCACCCAGCGAGTCCACTTCCGGGTATTTACCCAAAGTAAACAAAAACAGCTCAAAAAGGTATCTGCACGGGGTGTCCACGTAGCTCAGTGGATTAAGTGTCTGCCTTCAGCTCAGGTCATGATCCCAGGGTGCCCTGCATCGGGCTCCCTACTCAGTGGGGAGTCTGCTTCTCCCTCTCTCTTTGTCCATCCCCCACACTCATGTTCTTATTCTTTCTCTAATAAATAAATAAAATCTTAAAAAAAAAAAAAAGTATCTGCACACCTATGGTTAGTGCAGCATTATTTACTATAGAAGCAACCTAAGTGTCCACTGATGGGTGAATAAAGAAAATGTAAAACACACACACACACACACACACACACACACACACATTCACTCGCACTCTCTTATATTATTTGGCTATTAAAAAGAAAGAAAATCTTGTCATGGATGGACCTGAGGGCATTATGCTAAGTGAAATAAGACAAAGAAAGACAAATACTGTATGATCTCATTTATATATAGAGGGAGGAAGGAAGGGAGGGAGGCAGAAAGGAAGAGAGAAACGAACTCATAAATACAGAGAAGAGACCGGTGGTTGCCAGAGGTGAGGAAAGGGGAGGGGTGGGCAAAACGGGTGAAGGGTGAAGGTGGTCAAACAGTACCTTCCAGTTACAAAATAAGTAAGTTCTGGGGACGTACTGTACACAGCACAGTGACTGTAGTTAATAATACGGCATTGTATATTTGAAAGTTGCTAATAAGAGTCTTAAATGTTCTCGTCCCAGGGAGTGGTAGGTAAACTATGTGAGGTGATATATGTTACCTAGACGTATTGTGGTGATCATTTCACCATATATACATGCATCAAATCATTGCATTATACATCTGGAACTAATATAATATTGCATGTCAACTATATTTCAAGAAAAAAAATTAAGCCCAATAGATGAGTTGCAAAAAGCAAAGATACAGAACCACAAAGCAACTGAGTAGACCCAAAAGTAAGAAAAACAAAGCTCTTCCTGCTGTTTGTATAAATCACTGCACAAAGCAAGCAGTGAAAAAAAAACTTAGTAGTTACATTTAACAGTGTGTTCTTGAGCATCTAACTTACAGTAAGCCTTTGGTACAGCCACCATTAATCTGTAAGGCCAAGCTCTGCTTATGGTATCCAAAGAAATCTCTGAGGAAATACATTCTAATGAGTTTCTGAAAGTAAATGCCCTGCCCCTTACCCAGAAAATCAAAACTTCAGTTAACTAGGAAGAATTATAACAATGATATCAGCAGTAATGGTGGTTATTATAGTAGTCATGATGGTATTATTAAAGGCCATCTCTTACTGAACACATACACATGCTAAGAAGTATTTTTCATAATTCATTTAATTCTTACAATAACCTTTAAGAGGCAGGTACTTTGAATATGGTCAGTTTAAAAACGTGGTTAGGAAAAATGGAGGTGCCCAATGTTCTGTACCAAGTTAAGTGGCAGAGCAGATGTGAGCCCAGGCCCTCCGGCTCAAGGTTTTGTTCTTAACCTCTACAACATACTACCTTAACTACCTTACAACCCAGACGCTAAAAGGAAGGTAAGGCAGCCAGCCCTCTGTTCATTCATCGTAATATTCAGTAATCCCATTAGTTAAGCTTCTCATTCTCCTCTAAACACTCTGTAAGTTCTCTTCAACTCTTGGATCCATCATGAAAATCCTTCTCTCCTCATCCCTCAATTCACCTCCATTATTTGTCTACTGGAAAAGTTAACAGAAGCTCAGAAGAAAAATTCTGCACAACTGATTCTGCTACTTTTAAGAAGCAGGAAAACATAATGAAATTAATAGTTAAACTGAGATTTATTGGGGCACCTGGGTGACTCAGTGGGTTAACACCCCTGCCTTCTGCTCAGATCATGATCCCAGGATCCTGGAATGGAACCCCACATCGGGCTCTCTGCTCAGCAGGGAGCCTGCTTCCCCCTCTCTCTCTCTTCCTGCCTCTCTGCCTACTTGTGATCTCTGTCAAATAAATAAATAAAACCTTTAAAAAAAATTAGTTAAACTGAGATTTATGGACAATAGGTAATAATAATTACCCTTAACAAAATTGGTGATCATTGAAAGTATTTGCAAATTCTTATGTAATCACAAGCGATATAATTTTAACAAAGATCAGGCATAGCCATTTTCAAAAGTCCTGAGTCATAGAAAATAGATGCAAACAGCATTAGTAAAAGTGGTAATACTAAAAAGATAAATGTTTTCAATGCTTTATTTTATATTTTTTCATTTTGTTTATTACGTTCAATTAGCCAGCACAGACATCATTAGTTCTTGACGCAGTGTGTGGAGGCGACTACACCGCAGGAATAACTAACTGCCAATAAAGTATCTCACCTTCAAAACTATGAGAACAACTAGGCAATTTCCAATTTTCTGAATGTAGAATTATTTGAAAGCAATGAAGATTACTCATTATGTATTATAAAAACAGAGAGAGGGGTGCCTGGGTGACTCAGCTGTTAAGCATCTGCGTTTGGCTCAGGTCCTGACCCCAGGGTCCTGGGATCGAGCCCCACATCAGCCCCACTGCCCGGGGTTGGGCGGGGGGGGATCAGTTTTCTCCCTCTCCAGCTTCCCCTGGCTTGTGTTCCGTCTCTCACCGTCTCTCTCTGTCAAATAAATACACAAAATCTTTTTATGTTTTTTTGTTTTTGTTTTTTTAAAGCAGAGAGAGAAACCTAAGTGGGATGACAGGAAACAGGCAAGGTCACATATGAAAAAACATAAAGAATAAAATTGCAAAGAATCTAAGTGTTTTCTAAAAAACACTGCATTGTAGGTATGTTCTTGTTTAAAAAATCTCTACTTTGTTAAGCTTTTATTACTCAAGGCAATATTTAAAAAGTAAAATCCATAAAAACCCTTTCACAGGAAATAAAACACCAACATTTACTTGAATGCTTTTATTTTATTCGACTGTTTTGCTTGCCTCTCAGATATAAGTTCAAAGACATTAATAGATGGTCAAAATTATATTACCATTGATAAAAACTAAAAGCTACACATTTATTGAAAAATAAAGGAAGCATATGAAAAACAATTAAGCATCAACAAACTAGGTAGAGTCCAATCAGATCATAAAATTATCAAAAGTGTTTAACTTTTCCACCTTCCCATTACACACAAACACCCCTACACACATACACAGAGAGGGGGAAAAAAAAAAAAAACCTAACTCAAGAAAATAAGGTCTCATTACTATACGCAAATTAAATCACTAATCAGGGTATATACTGTCCAGTCTCTCATACAGCATTGCCCATTGAGAATATTCAGAGTTTCTATGACACTGAAAGGTCCCCAATAAAACCCTCAGTTCAACTGTAATAAAAACATTATACTCAGCAACAAAACTTTAGTCACTGTTACAGTGAATTACAAGGACCTCAATAAAAGGTTAAACTTCAATTAGCCAGAACACAAAACAGCCAAAATAAAACCCTCAATCTATTCTGGGAGCATGCCCATCAGAGTTCTATCATGCTTTTAATGCCCTAACTTCTGGACAATGAAGGAGTAAAGCAACTGAATAGAGGGGGTTATAGGTCTATGTTTATTCAGATACAATCTAAAGGTGTATTTGCTTTTTTAAAAAAACCACATTCTGTAAAATGGCAGGCTAAAAATAACAGGGATAATGGGAAAAACAGAGCTGGGTCAGACCCCTGAAAAACTATACAACGTTGTCAACCGGAGCACTGACAAAAACCGTAACGGGCACCTGGGAAGGTAATTTAACTGGAAGCTGCCACAAGGATACAAAAACACATCAAAATAAGGCTGGGAAGTGCTCAACCAGTAAAGATAAAAATGGAACTCTCAGCCAGCAGGGGTACTATCCAGGGGGCACCCGTTAGTAGGGAGCCACAGGAAATAAAGGTGGATCTCTCTGTGAAGAAGATCCCAGGTACAAACCCTGGTATATTTAATGCTCTCCAGTGAGAGCTAAAAGTCCTCACACCTGCAGGACAGAAGCAAAGCTTAGGGCTACTTGCTTTCCCCTATAAATTATACCACCACCTATCCTACCCGGTTACTCTGATTCCCTTTGCCTAGGAAAACAAATCCACATGAAGCCATGTAAGTTTGTGTTCAACTGACATACTTCTCCAATTTCAAACATGTTTGAGCAAATCCACATAAATAAAGAGGTTATTCTTTAAATAAGCTTGCAAAGCAAGTCTAGATACTGTTTTACCATCCATTTTCTCTTGACCACTTTTCTACTAGAGTGTTTATCCTTTTCTTTTTGATTTACATGAGCCTTACAGATTACAGAAGTTAGCCATTTCTCAAATGTGTTACAAATATCTTTTCCCAATTTATTATTTGACTTTATGTGGGGGTTAATAGGGGTTTTTTGGAAGGGGGTACTTTTAATGGCTTAAACCTATATGTAATGGATTCATCTTTTCTTTCCTAGTTTCTGAGGTCTAATACCTATAGACTACCCACTCCAATGTTATCAATAAATTCAAGCCTATTTTCTTCAAGTACCTTTAACTTTATTTTTAATATTCAGGTCTTTGATTTATTTGAATTTTTAGCATAAAGTCTGAGGTAGATTTTCAACTTGGTTTTTTTTGTCCAAAAATGCCTAATAATTTTTTGTACTTCCATCTAATTTTTCCCATTGAGTTGAATGGCCATATTTATAACACAAAACATCAACTACATTTAGATTAGCCCTCTTTTCTATTGCACTGATCTGTGTGGCTAGAGGCTATGACAGAGGATGTTTAAAATGCAAAAAACAGAGGAGACATGCTAGAAACATTTTAATTAAAACAATGCTGAGAGGTGCTGTTTAAATACTGCAGCTTCCTAATATTTTAATTCTAATATCTGATAGCCATCTTCCCCACCCTCAATCATCTTTTCAAGAAATTTTACCATGTATGAATATAAAAAATTAAATTATAACACCATCTAAAAGGAAGAAAAATCTCTTAACGGAGGCTAGAAGGAAAATGGAGGCATTCTTTTGGAGTCAGGGGCCCATAGGTCTACCCCTCCTTGATACTACACTTAGGTTGTTTTCCAATAAATGTTTTATAATCAATCAAGAATAACTATTTAAAAGGCTGGCCAAATAAGCTACAATCTATGACCGGTAACACTTTGATACAAAAGAGCAACAGATCTGGATATTTAGATTTCAAAGAACAAAGACTGAGTAATTAAATGTTTTACTCTAAGTTTTTCCAGAAATTCCAGCTTCCTTAATTACATAATCTCTATGTTCTACCAAAGCTTATCTAGGGGGCTTAAAAATATCCATGCACTAATCAGTAATACGCTGCTTTCATTCCTATAAAAGTCCTGTAAACATTTTTTCATGTTTTTCTTTACAATAGTTTCACAAAACTATAATACACGAAATCAGAAAACTAGGCTTAGGTAAAGAGATGTAAATAGCCCACCCTTAAGTAGAGTATCTTGTGATTTTTTCATAAATATTTCCAAGTACTTACTTATTAAGCAGTGTATATTCTGGGAGTAGCGAGAATTGTCTGGGATGGTGAAGCTGCCATCACAGATAGCAACCTGACTCTCACCAAAGGGAAGAGTGAAGAAACAAAGTTTATACAGTAAACACCCCAGCGCCTGCAAAACAAACAAGTATGAATATCATCAGAGCTCAAGTAACTGACCACAAGACAAACACAATCCCAGACCAAAATCTAAATGTTACTAAAAAAACAAAAGTCTAATGTTTCTAATACTGGATCACTCTTTTCGCAAATTACTGCTTAAACCAATTTATGTGCTTAATTTCTGAAAAGATATTTAACTGTATCACTCTCGTATTTTTCTATCACATCTGTGGTTAGTTGGCTGCATTAAAGCTATCATTGAATTCTAAATCATGAATGATATAACTAAAACTGGAATTAGCTGGCTCCCTTTGGGGAAAAAATTGTATTTTTATTTCCTTCACAAGGAAAAAAATATATTCAGCACAAAACTAGTATATAACCAACAAAGTAATCACAAGGCTTCTTCTAACAACCTTTTTTTAAAAAAACCACTGTAAAACGTTTTAAAATCCTGAGGTTCCAAATATGAGCTAGCCATCACAGTTAAATTTATCAGACAATCATCAATACAGTTTTATTGATTATTCACTAAACATGTCATTATTTCATATCATAAAAATGACATCTCTACTTTCACATATAACCCCAAAATTTTTATTCTAAACATACTCTTCATATTTGTACTTGGCTAATCTATAAGAAAATTCGCAAAGGAAGGGCTCTGTCTGCTTCACTTGCATGGCTTCATAGACAGCACAGCACCAATAAATCTGCTTGCTGACAATGAGGACAAAACACCCGAAAACAACACAAACTGCATTCTGAAAGCAGCGCTCCTAGCTACTGAGCTGCTAACAGCTCAAACCTAAGAAGCAGTAATGTTTTTTTTAAAAAAAGGGGGGGGCAGTAATAAAATGATTTTTGGCTCAAAAAATCATTATGTTGTTATAAAAAATAACACCTCAACCTTTAAGAGTGTAAAAGATATTTCTAATTCTAAAAAGACTGTAATAAAATTCTCCAATAGGCAGTATACAACTATATCAGGACTACTGAAATTTGGCCTTACTATATCAGCTCTCCTTTGTTGGATTTTCTCCACCCGTCAACTTAGCATGCTCAACTAACAAATACACTAAGTTTTATGACCGCCATGAAAATCATAATATGCAGAAACACCTTTGTAAGTTCAACAATATTTACAAAACGTTATTTTCAAAATAGCCTTCTAACAATAAAGGTTTAAAAGTTCTAGAAATTTCAGTTCTATAAGAGTAATTCTAGTAAGTTCAAAGCATTACTATGATTAATGAAATGGTAAAGATTCTGAATGGAAATAACCAGTCCCATGTCGCTTAAAAATATTTATAATGCTTTTCTCTGTAAGGGAGAGATTTTCAGCATTTATACAATAAATTGAGCTGTAGGGTTCCTTAGTAGCACTAAAAAAAAATTCTACCAATGGTGTAATATCTACATTAAATGACACCTTTCTCCTGCCCAGATGACAGTCAAATATAAGAGTTCTGCATCTTAGCCAATTTTATCTTATAAATCAAACCTTTAGTAATGTGTCGTCTGTTAGAGTGTTGCAGGAGTCCCCAAACAACAGTTTTAGATAGCAATGCCAGTATACTTAAAAAACATAAATCTGAAATGTAAAATGCTCTGCTTCACACAGTGTGAACACAACTAGGTGTCCTAATTTTTTCAAACCAAATGCATTTTCCTCCTTATCCCTCTGATGATGAGAATTGTTCAATAAACAGGAGGGAACACATGACCTGATTTTGGAAGCTAAGTATCATCATCTTTAATTTTCCTTATTAAAAGATAACATGAAGCATCTGTCACTGAATTTCCTAATACTTATAAAATTAACATTCTACTCAGGATGAAAATTACCTACAATGAAAAATTTCAAGCAAAAAAAAAAAAAAAAATTTTCCCAAAATATAAAGTGCTAAATGAATACTTTAACCTCAAATATTATAAGTCCCTGAATCGGTACTACCCTGAAATAGAATCAGAAATATAATTCTTAACCAGCATGAATTGAATATTTTTTCTGGATATTCTTTCCTTCACACCTAAAATGTTGTAACATACTTCTGCTGCACCTGAGCTAAGACAAGAAAAAAACAGCATCATGAAAATTAAAATTTTATTTGTATCTAGCATATAAACATAGATTCTATTTTCTATTATTTTTCTTCTCTTTCATTTTTGGGTAATCTCTCTGTATCCCCACAGCTATCCCCAGATATCCATTACAGAAATAATATCCCTATGCTAATCTGTAAATTGTATGAAGCTTAAATCTATCACAATTTAGTATGCTGCCTGGCACGCATACGAAGTCTGAAAGGTTTCCCTCGTTTTTTATTAAGATGCTGGGTAACATATCGCATGCTTAGAGACTACTTGCTTTTTTTCGATCAAGCCTTGATGATTTCCGAACTGTAGTTAAGCTCTGATGTCTGTTGTTTCCTCTGCTATTGAAATACTCTTAGGTGACATGGATTTCACCAGCCGTCATAAAATTCGGCTAGAGAAGATTTCCACAACCACCTCTTCTAATACCTTTTTATAATTTAAGATCTGATTGGATTTGCTGTGTATATTATACTATAAGCCATTTAATAAGTCAAATATTAATGCTGAGAAAAGCAAACTGAATTTGAATTACACAAGCTGGTGATCTACAAGCGGCTATCAAGTTAACTAAATCAAACTTACCCAAGGTTTGATTCAACTAGGCATATGGTTAAAAATTCAACTACCACAAGATTTAAGAATCACTGCTGCAAAAGCATATATTACAACAGATGAAAAGATATCAAAGATACTCTCTTATTATTACCTTGCAAACCCCTGTAAGGAGGAGGTCAGGAGAAAAGGACCAAGGAGATATTCATTTGGTTTCACATGTTAGGCTTTACTACTTTCTAAATATGTTCAAAAATAAAACAAACATGGCTTTTCTTGTAAACTCTAGAACTATTTCCAAAGGAATATTTTTCCTCCATCCCTAATACAGTTACTAGAGGTAGATATGACTAAATATTTATTGATTTAAATGAATTTACATTTAAAATAGAGTTTCTTGCTAGTTTTTCAAATACGGCCAAAATATATTTCCTTATGAAACAAGTTCTAAAGAAGTGTTGGCATTCTCACATAAAGTTCAATTATACAGAAACATGATCAATCTTAGTAACTCAACCCAGATACATAGTTAACCCTTGAACAACATGGGGTATAGAGGCACCAACCCTCCTATGCAGTTGAAAATCCACATTAACTTGACGCCTCCAGAAACTAATAATAACCTACTATTGACCAGAAGTCTTACCAATAACACAGTTAATTAACACACATATTGTAATATGTATTATATACTGTATTCTTACAATAACAGGTAACTTTTTCTTAACTTTTTCAGTATTTCTAGGCTATGTGGTTCATCTGCAAGTTTTTTCACTTCCAAAAAGTTTTCCAATATGTTTATTTTTAAAAACCTGCATATTAAGTGGACCCACACAGTTCAAACACATGTTGTTCAAGGGTCAACTGTATATGTTAAATGATAAGATCCTAATTTGTAGAAGTTAGACAATGGTATGATTTTAATTAGAGAAAAGTTTTACTCCTATTAGTTTCCATTAAAAAGATCCTAAAATACTTCTAAAAGCTACTTAAGAGTTATGACCAGCTGTTCCATTCCGTGATCAACCAAAACTATGTTCAATCAAAAAAATATTAACATTCTATATAATATAAATTCTAAAAAATACTGTGGTAGAAATGTTACATTATATGGAAGTCCTTTATTTACTTTTTTATACCTAAGCTTTCCAATTCATGATTAAGAAGATAAAATGTTCTATTTGTTTTCTTCTTCTGAATAAGCAGCTCTACTATTTATCACTTCTCTTCTACTTATTATGAAATACCTTTTGGGGGACAAAGGGATAATAATCAACTGAACTCAGATGTTTTTTTAATTTGGTTAGAGAAAATGTTAACCTTTCTTGGCCTTACCCAGATATCAGCCTTGGTGGTGATGGGTTTCCCTCCATAAAGGTTGATCATTTCAGGGGCTCTGTATGACAGAGTTGTATACCTGGCAGTAAATAAGTGAAATGGAGTGGAGATATAAAAATAAAAAAAGAAAAGAAAAAAAGAAAGAAAAAGATAGATACTACATTGTTTCTATATAAAATACTACAAAAACTTTTAGTTTCAATAACATTATATCGAAATAATATTTTCGAAAAGCTCAATAAAAGTCCATCAAGATTTAACAATACAAAGCATCTACATAAACATTTTTATTCAACAAGTGCAACAGCATGTCTAATTATATAAAAAATTTTCCTTAATAAAAAATCTTAAAGACAATGGATTGAAAATATAGTTTTCCTTGAATTTATTTTAAATAATATGCCTCTAAAATTATTCTTATCAGAATATTTTAGTCTATTAAAAGCAATATTGCTACCCTCTCAATAAATTAATTTATACGTTTATTAAGGAGTTTGTTTTTATGGCTCTAACATAATTCCTGGCACATAGTAGTCAATCTCCTTTAGGTTTATTTTTATCATTATTGTTTTAAAAGTAACCTAGTTGTCATAATCCTAATTACACTAATTAAGAACACTTCTAGAACTGTCATCATAAGCTACTTGGAATTAAAATATACTGTGAAAAAATAGTTACCAATATAAAAATTCTAAATCCATTATGAACAGAATATTTTAATGAAGTAGTACTCAATTTCACGGCAGGAATTATTAGGTAATGGAAGGACTTCCTATATCATAGGTAATTTAAGATCAGTTTTGAGTGTTGATGGGTTTTGTTTTATATGAAATATCTTAAGGTTCAACATTCTATCATCTTATGTTTTCAAAATCACCCTGACTGGTGAGACCCTACAGAGGAGCAACCGGAGAAACCAGAAGAGAAAGTGCATGAGGGCAGGGCTTCTGCTCACTGCCAAACTGCAGCACAACCACAGTGTCCCCTGCACTGGAGGCCCTGAACAAACGCCTTCAGCTGAACACACGGTTAGACCATTAACTCCTCAGCGGAGCCACGAAGCACAAGAGCCTCACAAGCCCGCGTTCATCACGACGGCCAGATTCCACTGCACCTGACGTCTCAACAGCAAGAACCGGAACTTTCAGCAACTCAGAGATCCTAAAGCAGGCATTATATATCACAACCCTTTAATTTTTATATTTATAGATATTTATATATATAAACAGATATATATATATATATATATATATATATATTTATGTAAACAGATACATATATATAGATCCCCAAGAAACCAATTCAGTAATCATTCTTGTGTTCCCAGGACATTTACATGTTAGTAAACATGTAAGGAGTTAAGTTCTACAGAACTTATATAATTACCGTAGGCTAAGTTTCCTGAGTAGCAATACACAGCCCAGAAACCCACGGTGTTGTACAAATGGGCCACAGTAAGATCAGCTCTCCTTGAGTCATTTCAAAATGTACATACACTGCAGTTCAAATGATAGCACTTAGTCTTAAACAACTGAGAATTTGTGAGGAAGTGAAGAAAGACAACTTAGAAAAGACAACGACACAGAAACTCCTATTCTCACAGATCTTTGGGCATTCTGTATCATTTTACTAAGGTAATCTAAGATTTACAAACAGTTCTATTGTCTAAAACTAGAAAACAGAAAAGTCAGGGAAAGGTACTTACAGATACTCTAGCAACCACAGAAAATACAAAATTAAGAAAACATAAAGCAGATATGACATATTTCTACCAGAGAGCTTTCTAATACACTATGACAAAGTAACATGTTTTCTACACAGTTTTCAATACATTAAAAAGTCAATCTTCCTCATTTTTAACATGAAGTAAAAACTTAGTTTTCAAATAATTGTCTTCCTAACAAGCAGAAATCCTCAGTATTAGTAAAAATATGGTTAACTGAACTCAACAATCACTTAAAACTCCCTTTAATGATTCCACAAATTACTACAGCTTAACAAACTTCTAGATCAATATATTTACAATGTACATGAAAACCTGTATGCATGGTAAAATATATTTTCTACTGAGCTAGAGCAGACATAAATTAGTCAATGCCTATAGCACAGAAATATTTTAAAGATATCTATAAATCGAGCACCTAAAAAATTTGTATTAGCAGAACTGGTCCACAGACTTAACTAAAATTCTCATGAGACAAAGCACAATAAAGATAGAAACTTACTTTTTAATTTCTTCTTCTACTAGATTAACTCCATCTTTTTGCGGATTAAGAAATTTATTCGTGGCACTGCCAAAGTCACAAAGTACATAGTTTCCACTATCATTCAACAAAATATTTTCTACCTTCAGAAAAAATAAATAATTAGTAGTATTTTCAAAGTGAAATTATATTTTTACAACCATGTTTTTACAAAATAAACATTGAAAGGTTTGTGCCATATATAAAGAGAGACTCAGGAGGTAATAAAATAAATTATGAGGAAGGACAAATGAATCAGACCAAAAATAAACTTGACTATGTCTACTATTCCTCTTACTAAGAACAGAGAAGTACTTTTCCCATCCCAGGATGATTTTTGCAGGGGCCAAGAAGCCTTAAATCCTCTTTAAACCTCTTCTATGAAAAAGAACTAGCAGCTGTCTAAGTCTATACTGCACCTCCATTTTTCTTTTTCTGACACTTCAGCTTATCTATAGACAAGTCATAAAAACAATTAAAATTCTGATTGACTACTAATTCCATTTTTTAAAAAGATTTTGTTTATTTATTTGACAGAGAGAAAGATAGCGAGAAAGGGAACACAAGCAGGGGGAGTGGGAGAGGGAGGAGCAGGCCTTGTACTGAGCAGGGAGCCTGATGCAAGGCTCAATCCCAGGACCCGGGATCACGACCCAAGCTGAAGGCAGGGACTTAATGACCGAGCCATCCAGGTGCCCCTCTAATTCCATTTTTATCTAAAATGTTCAACTAAAAAAAAAGTTTTGACTTTACGTGTTAAAGTCGTGCCAAATTATTAAGGAAAATACAAACACCGCATATTCAAAAGTACTGAAATGAACTACACTGGTTAACTAAATTAAAGGACAGAAGTCTGCACTCATGCATTTCAATCCTGGCTTAAATTTGTATCCTATTACTATAGGTTTCCCTAAATGACACTTTCATGGTTAACAACCTACATTTTTTTTTTAATTTTATTTATTTATTTGACAGAGAGAGATCACAAGTAGGCAGAGAGGCAGGCAGAGAGAGAGCGGGAACAGGCTTCCCACTGAGCAAAGAGCCTGACGTGGGGCTTGATCCCAGGACTCCGAGATCATGACCTGAGCCAAAGGGGACTCGATCCCAGGACCCCGAGATCATGACCTGAGCCGAAGGGGGCTCGATCCCGGAACCCTGGGATTATGACCTGAGCTGAAAGCAAAGGCTTTAACCCACTGAGCCACCCAGGTGCCCCAACAACCTGCATTTTAAATGACACCTTCTATTCTCTTGTATCTTAAGAGGATTTTATTATCACCTTGCATACATTTTGTATAATCAGTCAGAAATGGGATTCATTCCTTCATTAAATATTTATTGAGACCTTGGCTATGTGCCAGGCACCATTCTAAGTACTTGGATATATCACTACAGAAGAGAAAAATCCCTGCCCACATGGGAATTTACATTGTGGAAGAGAACAGAAAGTAAACAACAAGCACAATACATAAGTAAGTTATACAGCACCTTACGAGGTAACAAGTGATAATAAAGGGCAAGGCAGAGAGCAGGAATGTTAGGCTGTAACTGTAAATAAGACAGTGTAAGACAGAACCCACTGAGAGGGTTAATCTGAGCACACTTGAAGCAGGGTGAGAGTTTAGCCATGGGATATCTGGGCATACAGCATTTTGGGAAGAGAAATTTTTGAAATCTTAGTGTTTGTGGGCATCAAAGAAGACACCCATTGTTTTAAATGATATATTCAATGATATTTTGAGAAATGTGATACCAGGAATATTTAAATCGTTTGGGGACTTTTTCCAATGTAACAAGTGGGTACCCTATACAAGAGATCAGAGCCCAGAAAAAGCCAAGATGAAACGACCTTAAAGACAATCACCACCAAATTATAGTAAATTACAGAAAACTATAGTAAATTATAAATAAATGAGTAAAAAGACCCATTCAAGTTTGCCTCCAAAATCTCTGGAAAGCATCCTGATGCTTAATACGGATTACAGGAAATAGGAGGAGAGCTGAACTGGGAGAGAACAGTGTAGAAGGACATCAACCTGCATCACGGAAGTTCACATTTCTGTTCACAGGAAACCTTTTAAAAGCCCACTATGTAATACAGAAGCAGAGCAGAGGACACAACATCCCCTTCGACAGCCATACTAGAAGCCCTCAGGGTCATGGAAAGCACAGTTTCTATTCTACCGTCTTTACATGGCCTCAGGAAATACAGCCTGGGACAGAGAGACCCTTCTCAGTGCTGGTAAGAAAACCTAGTGTAGAGGAAGATAGTTCCAGACATTGCAATGCTAAAGTTTAAAATGTATTCATCCATAACAGTCTAAAATTCCTACCTTCAGATCCCGGTGAATTATTGGGGTCTTGCACTGATGCAATCTTGCGACAGCTTCGCAGGTATCACAGAGTATCTGCAGCACTTCCGCCTCCGTAAAACCTGTCTGCAGCTTCTTATTCATCTGATTGACTACCTGCCCGGCTAACCAAAACAGAAATTTTGAGAAGACATACTTTTAGTAAAAAAAAAAAAAAAAAAAGACTGCCATCAAGAAATTAAGAAATGCTTATATTGTCTCAGGTAATGGGGAACTGGCTTTTTCATAATGCTCATGTAAGGAGCCTTTCTGTACCATATCCTATTGATTCAGTGACATGCACTTTTTCATATTTTACATCTCTGGAATGAAAACATCTTAAAATAGATGCTACTGGTCATTTTTAAAGATTTTAACATCTCTGAAATCAAGATATACCTTATAATTGATGGCATCAAGGACCTGAAGAAACACTTCTTCAACACTGTGCTAGCCACTGGATAAACAGTGGTGAGCAAAAATGAGGTTTATATTATTATGGAATTTATAATCTAAAGGCACAGATAAACAATAAACCATATACAAATAAATACATATAATTATATACAATAAAGATAACATGAAAGGAACCTAAATTCAAATTGGTGAAGGCGGATGGGGAGGAGAGGGCGTCAGATGAGGTATGTCTGAGGAAGTAATACTTATGTTGAGACTGTAGGATGATTAGGAACCAACCAGGCCGAGATCTGTGAGAAAAAGCATGCTAGCAACAATAAGCAACATGTACAAATGCCTCCAGTATGGACAAGAGCTTAATAATCTTGAATAACTTGAAGCCAACGTAGGTATGGTCTACGAAGCTGAGAAGAGGTAAAGTGACACGAAACTGACAAGACAGCTATCCATCAGCCATATTTTGGATTTTATGTTGACAACCAGGGAAACCTCCTGTTCTACCTTTTTAAAGGATCTCCTTGATTATGGGGGAATCACAAGAGTAGAAGTGGAGAGACGGGTTAAGAGGCTTATGCTCTAATTCCGGTAAAAGACAACGGGCAGAATCACTTAACTAAACTCAACAGTCATACCAACAAGCCCTGAGAGGAGGGGTATATACTACATTTACCAAAATAATCAACAGTCTAATGACAATTCTAAGTTATTAAGGAAAAGCAACCATCATTTAAGAACACAATAAGAATGTAATTCATTCAGAAAGCATTCTAGTAAAACTAAGTCTGAGAATTTAAACCGGCAAACTTAAGTTAACTTGAAACTTGCCTTTAACAAGATTGGACAAATGAATTACCACTTTGTAATCTGCAGGAAGGTGCACACACTCCTGTTCCTTCTATTATCACTGTCTAAAGAGCATGCTACTATATTTTCTGAAACACATGGGTTTCTTTTTAAAATTTTAAAGCAGAAAAAATACCAAGTTCCACCTATCAGTCCCCAATTTTCAGGACAGTCAGGCACGTCCGCTGTGGTTTATTCAGCGCATCTCAAGACCGAGGCGCCTGACCCGGTGGCAACCCCTCCACACTTCTGCGTGTTAGACACGAACTTGTTTTAACCAAAAATTACACAGGATGGAAAGTATTTTACTGGTGCTCTTTCACATTCTTGAAACATCATTTCACAGCTGAAGAAATCATAACCTTGAACTCCATGTTGAGATCCTCTTCCAAACCTCCAGTGCAATGAGTAGAATAAATTTTACATGTTAATCCTCTTTCTTCCATCCAGAGGTCCTGAACCACAAAACCCAAGTCCCCAGAAAAAGCTAACTTTGAGCTGCATCTCAAATGCAGAAACAAATAAAATTTCATTATGCAAAATCAAAGTACCCTGAAAATTAAAGTTAAGATTATTCTAATGAGAAACAAACAAACAAAACCAGATTCAGAAATAATTTTTTTTAAAAAGGTGTATTTATATTTCCACTATCTCTATAAGAAAAACATCCCCAGGACAGCTTGCTATGCCAGGAAAATGGATGAGAAACGTGGGAACTGGAGTCACTCTACTAGCAGCAAACCGCCCTCACGAGAACGAGCCCAGTCAAAATGAATGGCGCCATCCCACCAAGCTCAGTCTAGAACAGGTGATTCACTGCTACACAAGTAATAATAAATGACTGTTGCTTTTTGCTACTGAGTTTGGGATGTTTTGTTATTAAATAAGAGCCAATAGGTATATTATCCATGGAAATTTCTGTAAAACACCACCTGGAAATAAAAGCACGTGCGCGCACGCTCTCTCTTTTAAGGTAGACTCCACACCCACCGCCCAGTGAGGAGTCCAACAAGGGGCTTGAACTCAGGACCCTGAGACCAAGACCTAAGTGGAAATCAAGAATCAGGCGCTTAACTGACTGAGCTACCCACATACCTAAACGTTCTTTTCATACAAAGTAGAAATATATTCAAATTCAACTCTGATTCTGGAAGTCTGAAGTCTTACCTAAAGCATGTAATCTCTCTTTAACCTATATACGTCAGAGTATTAGCAAATGAAGCAGTCTCAAATCACGAACCGACAAAGATCTAACATTGATTACAAAAGATGACTGCAAACATCTCATACCTGAAACCATGATGGGGCATATCAGCTACATAACACATTCTTCTACATCCTCAACAGTTTTATCCCTACCTAATCAAAATCAATGTACCTAATCTATATTGGTAACACTGACTGCCTTCCAAAAGTACCTTCATTCTTAAACAATTTTATGCAATATAATTAGCTTCTATAGAAGAAGTAAGGGTAGGGTAATTATTCTCCCATTCTCTATCCCTCCAACTCACCCTCCCCCATGGGAAAAAAAAAAAAGGAACTTATCTAATTGATTCATCTGAGAAAAAGGAACTGAGCATGCTCTATTCAGAGCCTCTGGATCCCTTCTCTAGGATGTAATTACCCACTCAGAGGGTACATTCTGATCTACAGTACATGCAGTAAGCTTAGCTGGTAAAACATGAAGAAAACTTCTAACATAGAAAAGAAGGTGTAATAACAAATAGAAAAAAAAAATCAGAAAAACAAAAACACAAGGAACAGAAGAAAACTTTTTAAAAACTCTAATAACTACAGACAACAAAAGATTTACACCTAAAACAAGAGCAAGGTGCATTTTAACAAAGAACAATGTTGAGAGAAGAGGAAGAGTTCCTGGAAATTAAAAATAACAGAGCACCAAATTCTATAGAGGAGCTGAAAGATATATTTAAGGAATGCTCCTTAATTATAAGTAGAATTTATAAAAAGAGAAGAAAAAGAGAGGAACAAAGAATATGAAGGAGAGGGGAAAAACTGCCAAGAAATAAAGACAGCAAAACTGACCCATAACCAAGGCAATGTATCTGAGATTTTAGAATGCTGGAGATAAAGGAAAGATCCTAACTGTCCATGGAAAAAAAGACTGAAGAATCATAATGCATCAGATTTCTCAATAGTAGCAAATACTAGGGAAAAAAATGGAATAGCGCCTTCAGAATTCTAGAACAAAATTATTTCCAACCTAGAACACTTTCATCAGCCAAATTAACGATTAAATATAGATGCAGAATAAAAATATTTCTATATATGCAAGGTTTCAAAAATGTTTCCCTCCATAACCCATTATCAAAAAGCTAATGAAAAACGTACTCTATTCCAAGGAGGTAGTTTAAAACAAGGAGAGAGGCATGAGCAGTAGGGAGCCCAAAATAGGAAGACAAAGGGAATTCCCAGAATGACAGCTAAATGCTGTTCAAAATTAAGCAGAACTGAAGTCTCCTGAAAGGATGTTTCTATGGAAGAAAAACTAAAATTGACACAAGTATTTAAATGTTTAAGCATACTGTGTATAAAGATTTATAATTCCTTTGGGGAATGTGAGGCTAAAATACTTATATATTGAAAAGGAAATTAGGCAAACGAAAAATGGAGTAATTATTAACTCCAGGAAAAGAATTTTAAAGTACAAGAAAGAAAATGTAATTATAGACTATTACATATCACAGTTAAGTGACAAAATAATTTAAACACCAATTATTAATTTAATCTAAAAACAAATTCTAACAGTAAAATCCTCATCTTTACTTGGAGATACTTTCTAAAACATAAAATCAGAAAGAGCACTAGCAAACTAATTCAAGAGTGTTCTCATGCCCAGAATCACATACTTCCCCTAATTTTCTAAGTTCCCTCTTTTTCATACCCCAAGGATCTCATTAAAACCCCAAGGATCTCATTAAAAATACAGATTCTCCTCTACATAATTAAGTGGAAAAATCTGTAAGTAAATATGAGGAGAAATATCTCAAGGATTTTTATAGTGAATGCCTCTGAGGAGAGGGATAGGGCAAGAGGATAATGATTTAGACACAACTTAACAAAACCCTTTGACTTTTTAAAACATACATATGAATTACACTTTGATAAAAATAAAAATTTTATGTGAATCAGCTTGCTAATTCAAACAAGATTTAAAAAATTTAATTTTTTACAACACAAAAGTATGTCTTCCTCAAAATACAGCTCAGGTCATACTCCTACTTTAAAATTTGTCCCCGGGAGCACCTGGGTGGCTCATTCAGTTAAGCATCCAACTCCTGATTTTGGCTCAGGGCATGATCTCAGGGTCATGATCTCCTCATGACTCTCTCTCAAATAAATATTTAAAAATAAAAATTAAAAAATAAAATGTGTCCCCAAAAAACTGAAATTCATTTGGTTTCCCTTTTAAAATGTCTTCCGGATGACTACTTATTAAACTCATCCAAGGTTACGATTATGCCAGATTCAGTTATCTTTTTTTCTTTATTAACATATAATGTAGTATTTCTTTCAGGAATACAGGTCTGTGATTCATCAGTCTAACACAATACACATAGTACTCATAATACTCATACTATAATTCACAGCACACACCATAGCATATACCCTCCTCAATGTCTGTAACCCAGACACCAAATCACACACCTCCCCTCCAGCAACCCTAAATTTGTTTCCTGAAATTAGGAGTCTCTTATGATTTGTCTCCCTCTCTGGTTTCATCTTTTTTCATTCTTCCCTCCCTTCCTCTATGATCCTCTGACCTATTTCTCAAATTCCTCATATCAGTGACATCATATAATTGTCTTTCTCTGATTGACTTATTTCACTTAGTTTAATTGTCTCTACTTCATCCACATCATTGTAAATGGCAAGATTTCAGTTTTTTGATGACTGCATAGTAGTCCAATGTGTATGTGTGTGTACATATACACACACACTACATCCTCTTTATCCATTCATCTGCTGATGGACATCTAGGCTCTTTCCATAGTTTAGTTATTATGGACATTGCTGCTATAAACATCCGGATGCACGTGCCCCTTCGGATCACCACATTTGTATCTTAAGGGTAAATACCCAGTAGTGCAATTGCTAGGTCATAGGGTAGCTCTATTTTCAACTTTTTGAGGAACCTCCATACTGCTTTCCACAGTGGCTGCACCAGCTTGCATTCCCACCAAAAGTGTAGGAGGGTTTCCCTTTTTCGGCATCCTCACCAAGACCTGTCCTTTCCTAACTTGTTAATTTTAGCCATTCTAACTGATGTGAGATGGTACCTCACTGTGATTTTGATTTGTATTTCCCTGATGCTGAGTGATGTTGAGCACTTTTCCATGTGTCTGCTGGCCATTTGGGTGTCTTTGGAAAAATGTTCATGTCTTCTGCCTATTTCTTAATTGGATTATCTACTCTCTGGCTCCTGAGTTTAATAAATTCAATACAGATTTTGGATATTAGCCCTTCATCTGATATGTCATTTGTGAATATCTTCTTCCATTCTTTCAGTTGTCTTTTGGTTTTGTTGACTGTTTCCTTTGCTGTGCCAAAGCTTTTGATCTTGATGAAGTCCCGATAGTTCATTTTTGCCCTTGCTTCCCCTGCCTTTGGCAATGATTCTAGAAAGAAGTTGCTACGGCTGAGGTCAAAGAGGTTGCTGCCTGTGTTCTCCTCAAGGCTTTTGATGGATTCCCAACTCACACTGAGGTCTCTCATCCATTTTGAGTCTATTTTTGTGTGTGGTGTAAGGAAATGTTCCAGTTTCATTCTTCTGCATGTGGCTGTCCAATTTTCCCAACACCATTTGTTGAAAAGACTGTCTTTTTTTCCATTAGACATTCTTGCCTGCTTTGTCAAAGATTAGTTGACCATAGAGTTGAGGGTCCATTTCTGGGCTCTCTATTCTGTTCCATTGATCTATATGTCTGTTTTTGTGCCAGTACAATGCTGTTTTAATGATTACCGCTTTGTAATAGAGCTTGAAGTCTGAATTGAGATGCCGCCAACTTTGGTTTTCTTTTTTGACCTTCCTCTGGCTATTTGGGGTCTTTTCTGGTTCCATATAAATTTAAGGATTTATTTGTTCCATTTCTTTGAAAAAAATTGATGGTATTTTGATAGGGTCTACATTAAATGTATAGATTGCTCTAGGTAGCATAGATTCTTCCAATCCATGAGCATGGAAGGTTTTTCCATGTCTTTGTGTCGTCCTCAATTTCTTTCATGAGTACTTTATAGTTTTCTGAGTACAGATTCTTCGCCTCCTTGGTTAGATTTATTCCTAGGTGTCTTATGGTTTGGGGTACAATTGTAAATGGGATTGACTCCTTAATATCTCTTTCTTCTGTCTTGTTGGTGTATAGAAGTGCAACTGACTTCTGTGCATTGATTTTTATAATCTGACACTGTACTGAATTCCTGTACAAGTTCTAGCAGATTTGGAGTGGAGTCTTTTGGGTTTTCCACATAAAGTATCATATCATCTGCAAAGAGTGAAAGTTTGACTTCTTCTTTGCCAATTTGGATGCCTTTTATTTCTTTTTGTTGCCTGATTGCTGAGGCTAGGACTTCTAGTACTATGCTGAATAGCAGTGGTGATAGTGGACATCCCTGCCGTGTTCCTGACCTTAGGCAAAAGGTTCTCAGTTTTTCTCCACTGAGAATGATATTTGCTGTGGGTTTTCATAGATGGCTTTGATGATATTGAGGTATGTACCCTCTATCTCCACACTTTGAAGAGCTTTGATGAAGAAAGAATGTTGTACTTTCTCATTTATTGAGAGTATCAAAGGGTTCTTGTTTTATTAATGTATTGTATCACATTGATTCATGTGCAGATGTTGAACCAACCTTGCAGCCTAGGAAAAATCCCACTTGGTCATGGTAAATAATCCTTTTAATGTACTGTTGGATCCTACTGGCTAGTATTTTGGTGAGAATTTTTGCATCCATGTTCATCAGGGATATTGGTTAATTCTCCTTTTTGATGAGGTCTTTGTCT
Organism: Lontra canadensis; assembly: GCF_010015895.1. Taxonomy (NCBI): domain Eukaryota; kingdom Metazoa; phylum Chordata; class Mammalia; order Carnivora; family Mustelidae; genus Lontra; species Lontra canadensis. Next base: position 4,107,897 of record NW_022630995.1, read on the forward strand.
AGTTTTGGGATCAAAGTAATGCTGGCCTCATAAAATTAATTTGGAAGTTTTCCATCCATTTCTATTTTTTGAAAACAGTTTCAGGAAAACAGGTATTAATTCTTCTTTAAACGTCTGGTAGAATTCCCCTGGGAAGACATCTGGTCCTGGGCTCTTGTGTGTTGGGAGATTCTTGATAACTCTTTAATTTCCTTACTGGTTATAGCTTTGTTCAGGTTTTCTATTTCTTCCTGGTTCAGTTATGGTAGTTTATATGTCTCTAGGTATGTATCCATTTCTTCCAGATTGTCTAATTTGCTCACAATGGTGTTCTTATAATTGTATTTCTTTGGTGTAAGGTTGTGATCTCTTCTCCTCTTTCATTCATGATTTTATTAATTTAGGTACTTTCTCTTTTCTTTGTGTTAAGTCTGGCCAGGGGTTTACCAATCTTATTAATTCTTTCAAAGAACCAGCTCCTAGTTCCATTGATTTTTTTAATTTCTTCTTTAATTTCCTGGTTGATCCATTCATTCTTTAATAGGATGCTCTTCAGCTTCCATGTATTTGAGTTCTTTCCAGCTTTCCTCTTGGGACTGAGTTCTAGTTTCAAAGCACTGTGGTATGAAAATATGCAGGGAATGACTCCAATCTTTTGGTACCAGCTGACATCTGATTTGTGACCCAGGATGTGATCTATTCTGGAGAATGTTCCATAGGCACTAGAGAAGAATGTGTATTCTGTTGCTTTGGGATGGAATGTTCTGAATATATCTGTGATGTCCATCTGGTCCAGTGTGTCATTTAAAGCCTTTATTTCCTTGTTGATCTTTAGCTTAGAAGACCTGTTCATTTCAATGGGGGGGGGGGGTGTTAACGTCCCCTGCTATTATTGTATTATTGTAGATGTGTTTCTTTGATTTTGTTATTAATAGGTTTATATAACTGGCTGCTTCCATGTCAGGAGCATAAGATATTTAAAACTGTTAAATGTTCTTGTTGGACAGACACTTTGAATATGATATTGTGTCCTTCCTCATCTCTTATTATAGCTTTGGCTTAAAATCTAATTTATCTGATAAAAGGACTGCCACCCCAGCTTTCTTTTGATGTTTGTTATGTTAGCATGGCAAATTGTCTTCTACCTCCTCACTTTAAATCTGGAGTTGTCTTTGGGTCTAAAATGAGTCTCTTGCAGACAGCATATTGATGGGTCTTATTTTTTTATCCATTCTGATACCCTGTGTCTTTTGATTGGGACGTTTAGCCCATTTACATTCAGGGTACTGTTGAAAGATACGAATTTAGTGCCACTGTACTGCTTGTAAGGTGACTGTCACTGCACACTGTCTCCATTCCTTTCTGATCTATGTTACTTTTAGGCTTTCTCTTTGCTTGGGGAACCCCTTTCAATATTTCTTGTATGGCCGCTTTTGGTGTTTGCAAATTCTTTTAGTTTTTGTTTGTCCTGGTGATAGCCTAGCTGGATATAGTATTCTCGGCTGCATATTTTTCTCGTTTTGTCCTCTGAATATATTACGCCAGTCCTTTCTGGCCTGCCAGATCTCTGTGGATAGGTTTGCTGCCAATCTAATATTTCTACTATTGTACGTTACCAACCTTGTCCCGAGCTGCTTTCAGGATTTTTCTTTGTCTCTGAGACTTTTAAGTTTTACTATTAGATGGTGGGGTGTTGAACTCTTTTTATTGATTTTGAGGGGGTTTCTCTGTGCCTCCTGGATTTTGATACCTGTTTCCTTCCCCTAATTAGGGAAGTTCTCTGCTATAATTTGCTCCAATATACCTTCTTCCCCTCTCTCTCTTTCTTCGTCTTTTGGCATCCCAATTATTCTAATATTATTTCGTCTTATGCTGTCTCTTATCTCTCATCTCTCAAATTCTCCCCTCATGATCCAGTAGTTGTTTATCTCTTCTTCTTAGTTTCCCTATTCTCCACCATTTGTTCTTCTATATCACTAATTCTCTCTTCTGCCTCATTTATCCTAGCACTAGAGTCTCCATTTTTGATTGCACATTAATACCTTTTTTGATTTCAACTTGGTTAGATTCTTTTATTTCTCCAGAAAGGGATTCTTTAATATCTTCTATGCTTTTTTCAAGCCCAGCTAGTATCTTTATAACTGTCATCCTGAGCTCTAGTTCTGACATTTTACTAATGTCTGTATTGATTAGGTCCCTAGCAGTTGGTACTGCCTCTTGTTCTTTTTTTTCTGAGGTGAGTTTTTCCACTTTGTCACTTTGTCCAGAGAAGGAACAGATGAATGAGAGAACAAAATGCTAAAAGGGTAACAACAACCCCAGAAAAATATACACTAAAACAAATCGGAAGAGACCTGAAACCAGAGGGAAAAGAAAGGGAAAAAAATACACACACACACACACACACACACACACACACACATATGATCAGGTGAATAGAACAGAGCCACACACTTGATATTGGGTGTATTTTGGCCTGTTAGAAGAAACTGCCTCCCAAAATTTTAAGAAGGGAAAAATTTATATACATACAAAAATGAGGGTAAATTTTAAAATTTAATTTTAAATTTTAAAGAGGGAAATTTTAAGGAAGGAAAAATTTATATATATACAAAAATAAGGGTAAATACGATGAAGGGATGGAATATGCCTGTAAAGATGAAAATTTAAAAAGATTTTAAAAAAGAATTGATAAGAAGTTGGTAGAAAAAAGAAAGAAAAAAAAGGAAAAAAGGAAAGGGAAAGAATGTGATCAGGCAGGAGAGCAGAACAAAGCCATACACTAGATTTAGGGTATATTTTGGTCTGTTAGAAGAAACTGTATCTCAAAATTTTAAGGAAAGAAAAACTTGTAAGAAAAACTTTTACATATATATTTTTTTTTCTTTTAAAATTTATAAACTTATATAAAAAGTTATATATATAACATATATACATATACACAAAAAATAAGGTTAAATACAATGAAGAGATAGAGTATCATTGTAAAAATGAAAATTGAAAAAGATTTTTAAAAAGGTATTGATAAGATATTGGTTAAAATAGGAAAGAGGAAAAATTCAAAAAAAAATAGAAAAAGAAAAAATAAGGAAATTTTTAAAAATTTAACTTTGAAAGACTAAAGAATCATGGGGGGAAAGCCATGAATTCTATGTGCCGTATTCCCCCAGCACTGGAGCTTTGCAGTTCTCATTGATCAGTAATCTTGGTCTTGGCTGGATGTTCCTGCTGGGGGAGGGCCTGCTGCAGTGAGTGTCAGATGATTCACTTCTCTGCACATCCTACCTTCCACAAAGTGGTCACTTTTCTGTTCACAGAATTGCTGCTATTCTCTTCTTTGATCTCCTGTTAAGTTTGTAGGTGTTTAGAATGGTTTGATAACTATCTAGCTAAATTCCTGGGACCAGATGAAATTAAGGTCTCCTACTCCTCTGCCATCTTGCTCCTCGCAGATTTAATTATCTTTAAAAAAACAGCTGAGGGCTATCTTTACAGGTAACCAAGGGCTACTCTATCCAGCTAACAGCACCACAAATGCTAGAACTCAGGGAAGTGCAGTAAATAACATCAATATCTTCTCCTTAAAGAGATCACATGTTTTACAGTATGAAATATAAATAAAACAATTTAAAAAAATCTAATTTTTTAAATTATATATGGAAATAATTTACAAGTATAACATAATAGATATAATACTGATTCACTTCATTTTCCCCTGTCCTTCCCTCCTTACAAAACTACAGTAAATGAGACTGTATTTTCTCCATCACCATCACCAACTTCCTCTTCCTCCATCACTCAGGAAATGACAAGTGTTCCTAATATAATTAAAAATCATAACTGTCTTACGAGAATCTAAATATAAACCAAGGCTCGCTACAGCCAAAATTGCCATATACCATCTGATTTAAAAGAAAAAAAAAAAAAGCAAGTTTACTGGAAATGAATTAATTGCCCCCTCCAAATATATTAAATTAAAAAGTTTTAAAATTATTAGTAAGGCATGCTACACCAGTAAATATTTCTTTGAAATACCATGATATCCAAATAAAATATAGTTTTTAACCTTCTGATATTTATAAAAGAACCCCAAAGACTATGTAAGTTTATAAATATTATAGATCAAAATACAACTAAATTTATTGTATTTTATATATATTGAAAATTAACATGATAGAGTGCTGGAGAAAATCTTACAACACTAATATTGATAAATTATGCTTTCCTTCGTTGGGCTATAAAAGAAACATATAGGGAGGATGATGTATAACTGCTCTTCACCTGCCTGGATTTCTTGTTTAAACCAACAGCATTTTTCTAATTGTCATTTACATGCTCCTATCATCACTGCAACAACGATGACTAGATTTTAAATATTTCTTAATAGCATTCCTTAATTAGATAATTAAAGCTAGGGATTACAGTAAGTGTCTAGATCAGATGACAGCTGTCCTGGGAGAAACCAAGACACCTAGTAAACCATTTTAAGGACAATTTCTTTTTTTTTTTTTTTTTTTTTTCAGTATAAAACAAATACAGAAAAATACTTACCTCGACAATATTCCATTAAGATAAGCACTTCCCATACATTATCACTAACTGAATTAACAGCACAGTCCAAATAACTCACAATATTTTTGTGACCAGACAGCTCTTTCTGAAAAATAATAATAATTGAAAAACATACATTTTCAAGCTCTACTAGCAATGGTTTAAAGTCTAAATTAATATATTTAAAGAATTTCAAAAAGTAAATTAAGCATAAATATGGAAGCTGACATGTTTCAAAAAGGTTTCCACAGTTTCAATGAAAAGTTTCCTTACATGTGCGTGCCATTTTCTAACAGGCAAATATTCAATGAACACTAATTTTTAAATTCAATCAGGAAGAAAGAGATGGTTCACTCAAAACTAACAGTCTCCCAAAGTGTGCATCATAGTCCTTCGGGACTCAAGAATATAATACCAGAACTTTTGTTTATTTTTAGCTAAAAATACTTTTTAATTAAGCTCTAATATTTATGAACTAACAATTACACTCTAATTTGTTTTTCCTGCAACATACTACAATTTATGTGTACTTAGTTAAGTGGATTTATGAATGTATATACTTTTAACTAAATAACCTACAAAACAAACAAGTGGCTAAAAAAATTCTATTAAGAAACCACAGGTTAAATATAATACTAATAATACAAGTACAAGAAAATAAGGAAAAAATGGCAAATCTGACACTTCTGTTTCTGGTAAAGATAATGATCAGCATGTAATAAGGTTCAAAATAAATCATCTAATTAGGTAGGTCTGGAAATTAAAAAACAATTATCAACAATACTTTTTTAAAATAAATTTACATCCACTATCATTAATAATAAACCCAATTTTAACCATGTAATTTGGAAGCTATACATGTGACTGGTTCATAAATACACAAATATAACAGTAGATGGGCACCAAAAAGAGTTGGAAGACCACTGCTGTAAAGAACGAATCGCCCTAAATTCTGTGTTCAAAAGCAGAGAATCTGAGTTTTATTGCTACTGATGATGACTATATTTTACATATCAAAATTATACAAATTTGGGGCGCCTGGGTGGCTCAGTGCGTTAAGCCTCTGCCTCAGGTCATGATCCCAGAGTCCTGGGATCGAGCTCCACATCAGGCTCTCTGCTCAGCGGGGAGCCTGCTTTCCCCTCCCCCTCTGCCTGCCTCTCTGTCTACTTGTGATCCCTGTCTGTCAAATAAATAAAATAAAATCTTTGGAAAAAAAAACAAAAACAAAAAAACAAAATTACACAAATTCTATCGAAAGGAAGAATTGTGGTACACAGTACCATGTCTAAACTCAAGTTCAAGAACCTAGTCTAAGAACGCCAATTATCTTAGGGTAAATCTCTTCACCCTTTCGACTGACAGCTTTTCTAAAATGCTTTTAAAAACCAAGTCTCAAAGCCTAGTCAATTCTAGTCTAACTAGGGAGCAGGGAGAATAAAAGCAGAATCAGATAAATCCTGTTGTATAAGTGTACCTATCGCTGAACGAAAGGGATCAAATTATATGTTGCTAATGATGTTGACGTAAAATAGGAAATCTCTCTCTAAGCAGCTCAAAGTAGCAATGATATTAACAAGTGTTTGACATGGATGTGGAAAAACTAGAATTCCCATACACTGCTGGTGTGAACATAAAAGGTTCAACTGCTATGGAAAACAGTTCTGTGGCTCCTAAAAGTTAAACACAGAATTACCATAACCCAGCAATTCCACTGCTAAATACAAACTCAAAAAACTGAAAACAAATAAATAAATATATATACACACATATTCATAGCGGCACTATTCACAACGGCCAAAAAGTAGGAACAGCCCAGATGTCCATCAATGTTTTTTTTTAAAGTCCTCAAAAGATGGATAAACAAACCGTGACAGACAGTTAGATACCCACGTACCAGGCAGATGAACCTCAAAAACATGCTAAGTGAAAGAAGCCAACACAAAAGGTCACATATTACACGACTCCATTTACACGAAATACCCGGAATAGGTGACGCTACGGAGACACAGCACAATGGGTGGTTGCCAGGGCCTGGAACAAGGTAGGAATGGGAGCAACTGCTGGCCAGGCGGGGGATTTTTTTTTTGAAGCAATGGAAAGATTCCGAACTAGGCAGAGGTGGTGGCTGCACATCATCATGAATGCACTAAATGCCCGACTGTTCGCTCTAAAACAGTTGATTGTAATAAATAAATAAAACAAAAATTTCATTTCAATAAGACAAAAACTTTAAGTATATATTAGCATTCGATAAACAGTAGATGAGAGGAGGAAGAGAGAGAAGAAAAAGAGAAGGGGAGGAGGAAGAGAAGAAGATGTGGAGGAAGAGGGGAAGGGGGGGAGGAGAAGAGATGGACAGAGGATGGGAAGAGGGAAAGAAGAAGAAGAGGGGGAGGAAACAGGGAAGAAGAACGGGAGGAAGAGAAGGAGGAGGACAAAGAAGATGAGGTGGAGGAAAAGGTAGAGAAAGGGGGAGAAGAGAGGATGAGAGAGAAGTGGAGGAAGCAAGGGAAGGACGGGGGAAGAAGGGAGAGGTAGAGGGGGAGGAGGAGGAAGAGGAGACGTAAGAAAAGGATGAGCGGGAGAAGGAAGAGGAGAAAAACAAGAAGCCATACAGAGCACTTAGAATAAGATAACTTAGAAAAAAAGAAAATTTTTATTTTGTGCATTTTTTAACTTTAGTTAACCAAGTTACTGAAATTTCTTTAACAACCTATTAAAATATTTTTTACTTTTCCTAACATTTAAAAAGAATCTTTCCCTTATTGGAGGTTCTCTTCCCATATATTGTAGAGTACACCCCCCAAAAAAGTAATAACAACAGTAAACTTTATGATTTTTAAAATGAAAAGCAAAACAAAATGTTGTTGAAGACAAACACATTACACTGAATGTATTAAACACCACGGGGAAGGTAAACAACAAATTCAAGACAATAGTTTCTTTTTGGATGAGAACAGCATAAGGATATGGCTAGGAAGGAATATACAGAGACTTTAACCGTATCTGTAAAATTTTAATTCTTAAGTTGGGTAGTGCATAAACTGGTCCTTATTACATAATTCTCTAATTTTTCTATTCTCAAAATATTTCATAATCAAAATGTATTTTAAAAAAGAGGGGGAAAAAGAAAAAGCAGAGTACTCTGCCCATTGAACTACAATAAGAAAGAGAGGATAAAGGAGGAGTTGACTACAGTTAGCCCTAAGAAGGACTGTAAAGAATGCACTTCAAAGGTTTTCTAGACGTGCATACACCAATAAGCAGCTTGCCTAAAACCTGGCTACTGTTAAGTGCAAAACCAAAAGAAAATACAGCAAATTTTTCAAATGGAATTACACTTTCACTTACCATAATTGTAATTTCCCTTTTACAAATGTTGAGGTCGGGCATGCTATTCACATACATTCGTTTCAATGCATGGCGGATTCCACCATTTGTTCGCACCAGGAAAACCGTGGAGAAACCACCTAGGAGAACGAGTACCGGTTAATTACAAAGAAGCAGAAACTACTATCAAAATGATGCAGTATCACTGAGGAGCTTAATCTCAGAAATAAACCACATACAAGACAAAAAAAATAGCAAGCAACTATTTTATTAGATTAAAAGCCAAAACATTGGATTCCTATGACCATCACAAAGTAGCACATGGAGAATAACATGCTCCTCAAATAAACATGCTTCTCTTTTAAAAGTTAAAATACTAAAATTTCATTTTGCCTCTTATGTAACGTGGAAAATGTGACTATAACTGCATTACTATAGTTTGGCACATATTAGTGACTGTCTACTCACTAGCCTCCTCCTCTCTGTGATAACAAAACACTGATGTTCTCTGAGATAGCAACAGAATCAGATGGGTGGGTTCCCCTCCAGTTCCAGGGAATGAACCAACACTGTTATACGGAGATAATGAATCTCATTTCCTCTTGTCAGTATCTGATTTAGGACTAGGTATGTAAACAATTTTTCTATGGGACATAAGGGAAAAATTAGCTGGGGATTGCAGGGAAAGACTGTCCACCCAGAAAAAGAGTGGCTTGTGAAGAAGGCCAAGCTCTTCTGCTAGCTTTTGGATTTTGTTATATATGAATATGATGTTCAGACCTACTATAGCTATCTGTGGTCAGGATGGACCAGACGGGACCATGATGGACCAAAAGGATCAGAGCAAAGATGACCTAGAACACTGACATAGTTAGGCTACTGCATTAGACAACTCTGGAACCATCTCCTTCCAGAAGTCTTAACATGATATAAGTGTCCTCATTATTTATGCCACAGTTATCTGGGCAGTCTGTTAACTGTATTTGAGAAAGCAAATCCGAAACACATTGCTCAGTATTCTAAAGAACAATTATTTCTGTCACATCTACACAAAGACTCCACCTGAAGTCTTTAAAGCTCATCCTGCAAAGGATATTATGTTGTTTAATGTAGTTTAAAACAAAAAATGGTGTGTCACTTTTATCGGTTTGATAGCACTAATAAAACAGAATACTGGGCAATGATAAGGCACCTGCACTGGTTCAACAAAAAACAGTCAAAGGAAAAGTAAACTATTGGGGATAAATGATAGGGGAAAAGAGTTCCTAAGACACTCCAGAACCAGTATGGATTCAATCCAGAGTCTTCATATCCCCCAACAGCAATTCCAAGAAACTGTAAAACTCCCACATTGTAGATTTGGATTTCCATGTACACAATGCAGGGAAAAATCAAATCATCCAACTCGCAAGGTGGTTACCAGGAAAGAAAAAGATGGTATTTGGGAAAGGTACTTGAAGTAAAAGCTCTAACAATGCAGGGAATTTTTTTAAAAGAAGTTCACTTAGCATTAATTTCATATACAAACATTAAGAAATTAGTAGCACTAATAAAGTACTACTTCAACTATTCAAATTTTTATTTGATTTTTAAAATTTTAAAGAAAATGCTGAAAATTAGGTCTATATATGGAGATAGTATAAGTCAAGATAAATTATTAAAACAGAATTTGTTCTGAGATACTTTTCTAGAGCTTCCCCCTAGAACGTTTCCCAAGCAGAGCTAAGCATCAGAATTGTCTGTTGAGCTGGTAACAGAGAGAGAGAGAGAATGAATTTATCTTGAATTGGATTTCCAAGTTCTGACCCAAGTCAGAAAGCCTAAGCAGGACGTGTATGTGTGTGTGTGTGTGTGTGTGTGTGTGTCCCTACACTTTACATTATTCTACTTAGGAATATGTTCTTATATATAAATAATAATGTAAACTGGTTATTAACTGGGGGAATGGGCAGTAGTCTCCCAGTTGGTTCTGATGTACACCCTAACTGAGCATCCACTGAACCAGAGATAAAGTTCTTAGAGGAGTCATGGATCCTATATATTCAATTCTCAACCACCCACAAACAAAGTAACTTTATGCCTATGAATTAGGGAAACTAAGGGAAAAATTTTAATTTTCTTCATAAAACCCCTATTCCTTAAAGTTAAAGCTCGCTGATTTCACTAATTTGAAATTAGACCTAAATCCCACCAGACTTTAGGTTTTCTAAATAGATACGTTCATTAGCTGTGCTTTATACCTAAACTAGGTAAAACTGGTCATTAATAGTGCCTGCTTTGAGAGTGAAAGGGAATAATTTATTTATATTTCTCCAAATACTATATTTTCCAGCAATTTCTGATTATTCATTATCTAACATTATTTGCTTGAAGAACACATTCAGTGGTAATTAGTTAAGAATTATACTAATCCAAGAGAGGAGTATCATCTGCTTGCCATCAATCCATACCTACCAAATTCTTCAACACATATTTTTCCTCAGGGAAGTATTTCACGACCAATCCCATTCAAGTTCATCATTCATCATTCCCTCAGAATTTTTACCTAGAGTTTTGACTACATTATTGTGTACTTCAATTCTCAACTCACCACATACATAGATCACAAGATTACTAGCAGTTAACCACAAATTCCCCTTTTTATATATTTCTATGTCCAACTCAATATATTGTTCAATTCCAAGCAAAGGCACAGTTGTTAAATTAAAGCTATATTTATAATTCCAAATTTGGGGCCATAAGGGTATTATAAAGCATTCCAAATGTGTCCCCAAATCCCAAGAGTAAAAAAACTAATGACAGATACTGATCTGACAGAGTAAAATGGGAAATAATGTGTATTTACACAACTTAACACGAGAAGGAAAATTACTGGAATCTTTTGTAATCTATAAATCATATAATATAGGCATTCCTTTCCAACTGTGGGTACATATTCTGAAAAGCAATGATTATCAGTCTCCCCCAGTTTGTTTCCAGGTTAGACATGCGGTTCACACGTGAAACCACTGCACAGGTTTGCCAAATTCAAATATCATCCCCTTTGTCCACAACCCAACACAAAAAGTATCGTATTTCAATGAAGGAGTAGCTTGAAGCCAACCTAAATTGGTTTCAGTTAACAGTATTAAAATAATGACAATGTAGCTTGCACCTGACTGAACACTGCCTTGGAAAGCCCTGCTCTAGAGACGCCAGGTGCCTTCGGTAATTGTGTGTGAACGTAAGGCATGTATTTCTACAGCCTGACTTTTCTTCCTGATAAACCACTCCTCCTATTAAAAGCCATTATTTTTCCATGCTTTCATTTGTCTTACTTTCCATTTACTGATGGTGCATTTATTTGTAACTCTCCTCAAATGTGTTCAGAAAGATAACATAAAAAAAGGAAAACATGAAAAAAAAAAAAAAGAAAAGAAAACATGAACGAGAGAACCAGTTTCTTTCTTTATCTTCCCTGCACTTCCTCAGGTTCAGATGTTAATTTACCAACTAAGAGTACCCAAAGGAGTAGAAATTCATCAGTAACAAAATAATCCTGAGAACACTACTAAGTAGTCCCCTGGGTTAGGTAAACAAGAAAGCAGGGACCTGGATTAAGATATTAGTTTTATATTATAGTCAACCTGAGATAAATCAAAATGAACAATCCTGCATTTAATCTCAAATGCCAGCCACCCAGGAAATCCTCCAATTACCTGGTACTGATAAAGTTTGTTTTGAAGGTATTTTACACAGGTTTTATCAGATCATCTTTATACAAGTGTCTGGTTTAAAACACAGATACCAGGGCACCTGGGTGGCACAGCCGGTAAAGCATCCAACTCTGGGTTTCAGCTCCGGTCCCGATCTCAGGGTTGTGAGGTGAAGCCCCCTCCAGGGCGCCACACCACAGAGTCCGCTTGACTCACTCCCTCGCCCTCCACAACCACGCGAGCACACGTTCCCTCTCCCTCTCAAATAAACCTTTCTAAAAAATAAAGTAAAATAAAAAACAAAGCACAGATACCCATATATAAGGTTTAGCCTCTCCTCCCTCCACACCTTTTGACAAAAATAGCATCATCTCTAGGGGCTACTGTAGTGTAGACACAAGGCTTAACTCATTTCTTTTTCATTTTTTAAAATTATTTTTAATTAACATATAATGTATTATTTGTTTCAGGGGTACAGGTCTGTGAATCATCAGGCTTACACACTTCACAGCACTCACCATGGCACAGACCCTCCCCAATGTCCATAACCCAGCCACCCTATCCCTCCCCCATTTTAACAGTTGCAGAGTATGCTATACCATGTAAATACCATAATTTGATCATCTCCAAAGTGATGGTCATCCAGATCAGTCTGGTGTTTTATCTGTCTCTTGCTATTACGGACAATAAATGTTGCATTAAACACCCTCGTACAATCATTCTTAAAGACCAGCACTTTCGTTCCCGTGGCATAGACTTCCAAGGTAAGTCCCCCAAAGGAAAAATACACTGCAGATTCAATACTGCCAGGTTAAACCCTGAAAGGCTGTAGCAACTTTCACCAGCAACATAAATCCATTTCCTCACATGCTCACCAGAGCACTTAAAATTCTGCCAATCTGATAGGGAAAGACTTGTGGCACTGTTATTTCTATCTTTCATTCTTCTCATCACCAGTGAAACTGAGCCTCTTTGCCTCTTTTTGCCGGTCACTTATATCCGCTCTTCCATGACTCGCCTTCCTATCACTGGTCTCTTTTTCTAAAGGGTCATCTCTTTCCTTCCATCGTAGGAGAGCATTAGAGAATTCTCCGGACATACAAAGGTGTGCCTATTTGGTCTACCACTTGGCTCCATTTGGTATTGATCAAGGACACACACCAAAGCTTGATTCAGAATCATATAATGGGGGAAGAGGAACTTAATTTTTTTCTTTTTTCTTTTTTTTTAAAGATTTTATTTATTTGACAGAGAAAAAGAGTAAGAGAGCACAAGCAGGGGAAGCAGCAGGGGGAGAGGGAGAAGCAGGATCCCCGCCAAGCAGGGAGCCTGATGTGAGGCTTAATCCCAGGGCTCTGGGATCATAACCTGAGCCAAAGGCAGATGCTCAACCAACTGAGCCACCCAAGCACCCCTAATTTTTTCTTTATATGTCATTGTTGTGTTGGATGTTGTATGGGGTGTGTGTGTTTTTGGAAATTTTTAGAGAAATAATGTAGGACATTTCTTTTAAATGAATGAGAAAAGAACTCATCAACTTAAAACAGATAAAGGAAAGGTACCTTCCACCACTATACAGTAAAAGCGGCATACAAAAAAGTCACACAAAGCCAAGAGATTTCCAATACACATATTGTGATCTCAACAGTAGCATTTACCACTGTACTCCTCCGTAACAAAAATAAAAGGATTTTTAAAGCCTTAAATCCATAAGGTCAAAGAGAATGAAAGAGACAAGACATGTCAACAAAATTTTGGAAGATGAAGAACTTAGGGACACATGGTATAGGACTAAACAGAACAGAGAAAGACCACATCAAGCATTTGATTGGGAGGAAGAGGGAGCAAGGATGAGCAAGAAGCAAGCCTAGTCTAATGACATAAACCTGAAAAACTAAAAAACTACAGATTAGGGGGGGCCCTGTGAATGCGGGGATAGCAATGAGGAAATAGGAAGACTGGATTAAAGTCTTCATAAAAGCATCAGATCTCTAGATTCCCCACCCCATTCCTCATGGCCAAGCCAACACCGCCCTCCCCCTCCAGGCAAGATGAGTTAAACCAGCAGTCATCTGGGACACCAGGCACCATTTGTAGGCATGCGGACAGAAGCGGAGGGAAAGGTGTAGTCCTAAAAACAGGAAAATTAAATAAAAGTCTACACACTGAAAAGAGAATCTCCACCTCAGTCTGAGACCACTGCTCAGCGACAAGCACCAGACAGTAAGTGCATCCTAGTCGTAACAAAGAAGTTCTCTTCTTGGAAACCGGATTAAAAAAATACAGATACGGAAATTTGCGAGTCACAGAAGGAAAACAGAGTGGCTTTCTGACTCATGACATTGAGGTGAAGCCCTGAATTAAGAAACCCTTACTATTTACACAAAGCCCTTCCAATCATCACTTTAAAGAACCTCACTCAAAAAATAAAAAAGACAAAAACAAAAACAAAAACCAGACATCAAAGGTTCATCAGACACAGAAAGACTCCAACATGAAGAGATGAAAACAAGCAAACAGGAAAAAAGGAACTCTGAACAGAGCTAGGACCTAAAGAAATCATCCAATGAACCTATAAACATATTCAGAGTGGAAGGAAAATACTGTAGTCATGAAATAAGAGCAGGGTCCTATAAAAGGGATATTCAGAGAATGAGGAATGATTTTTGCATATTAAAACTAAGAGATCAAAAGGGGAAAACTTCAACAGAGAAGCTAGAAGATAAAATTAAGGAAAATTTCCAGAAATTTTCCAGACAAAAGAAATAAGAAAGAAAAGACAGGAGCATAAAAGGACCAGTGTAACAGATCTACTATCACAGTAACAGAAGTTCCAGAAAGAGAAAATAAAGAAGAAATAAATAATTAAGAATAATATTTATTCTTTCTTCTTTCTTCTTTCTTCTTCTTTAATATTTCTTCTTTATAAGTAAAGAAGAAAAATATATCGAAGATATAATACACACACATATATTCCAAACTTGATGTGCATGGGTTTCCGTAAGTAAAAAGCTAACCATATATATACATATATAGAATATATCCTATATATACACACACACACACAATGGAATATTTGTTATAAAAACGAATGAAACCCTGCCATTTGCAACAACATGGATGGATCTAGAGGGTATAATGCTAAGTGATTAAGTCAAAGAAAGACAAATACCATCATTTCACTCATATGTGGAATTTAATAAACAAAAACAAACAAAGAAAAAAGAGACAAACAAACGAATTCAATATCAGCAACAAGCTGGTGGACACCAGAGGGGAAGTGGGTGGGGACAGGTGAACAAGGTGAGGGGGAGAAAGGGTACACTTATCATGAACACTGAGTGAGGTACCCAACTGCTGATTCGCTATATTGTACACCTGAAACAAATGTAACCATGCGTGTTCATTATACTGGAAGTTTTAAAATTAAAATTTAATTAAAGTTTAAATATTAAAAAAAAAAGCACTAACCCAGCAAATACCAAGCATGGTGAACACCCAAAAACAAAAACAAAAACAAAAAACACCATATCAAGGCTAATCATCAAGAAACTTCAGAAGGTTCAGGATAAAGAAAAAATCTTTTTGAATGGTTGCACATTTGCTGTAGTTCAGGGTGGATTTGGCCCTATACCCTTATCTGGCCGTCTCACAAGCAGAGAGTGAATGTGTAAGCACAATTAAGTTCATACTACTTTTAAATAAGCAGATTATATACGGATGGCATCATTTTACCAGTTTTAGCGTTTTTCCAGCTTCGGGCTGGAGACTGGCCCCAGAAAGACCTACTACATGGCTGGAGTAGGAACTTTTCAGCCTCCTGCCTCTACTTCCATTCCACCTGCCAACCTCTGAGGAGAAGAGAGGGTTTAAGAGACGGAGTGCAATCACATGGTCAATGATTTAATCAACTGTGCCTATATAAAGTGGCCTCAATAAAAATTCCAATAACAAGACCCCGAGAACTTCCTAGTTGGTGAACACACTCACATCCGCAGAGCGGCCCACCCTGCCCCCAAGTGGACAGAAGCCCCTGCGCTCGAGGCCCTTCCATTCCTTATACCCCTGCCTCATGCACCTGTTCAGCCCGGCTGTTCACTGTAGCCTTCGTAATAAAATGGTAATTGTGAGTAAAGCACGTTCTTAAATTCTGAGTCATTCTAGCAAATTATCAAACCTGCAGAGGAATCATGGGAAACCCCAAATTTGCTGTCAAGAAAGTCACCAGAAGTGCTGAGGGCCCCCAGGCATCTGAAATAGAGGCAATCATCTGAGACTGAGCCCTTTAAGGCGTGGGTTGAGTCCAGTAGTGTCAGAACTGAATTGATGGGCGCCCAGTTAGTGTCAGAGAACCGCGGGCAGAATGCAACTGCTTACCTAAAAGTAGTAGTTATGGATGTATTTTATCTCCTACTTGGGAAGATGAGAAGTATGCCATATCAAGCAACAATCAAAAAACTTTTAAACCTAATGATAATTCAAAATGGATTTGGTCTAGAGGTCTAGAGGTCAACATCAGATATTCTGGAGACATATAATACTAAACTAAGTACTTAGTAAATACTTCGTTTATACAATGAGACATCCCTACAAGTTATACTGCACTGCTTTCAAACTCTCCCAGCTTCCGGTCCATACCACAGAGCAGAGTTCATCTTTTGTTCATCAATCTGCCTCTCCCATTAGGTATTAAGCAACTTGATGGCGATTTCACACAATAATAGATGCAAAATAATCAAAATGTATTCATAACATAACAGTTCAATCACTTTTGAAGTAACCAAACTCTTCTGAAATGAAAAAAAAATGAGGTATTTTTTAAATGCCTCGATAAACCTAAGATACGCTTTAACAAAACCAGACAAGTTTTGTAGTCACTGTAAGAAATTAATTTCATCAATATAATTTACATTCAGTGAATGTCTCTTAGCTCCTAATTAGCACCTTCTTTCCAGAGAACTGAAAATCCAAGTTGACAGAGGTTATATAAATAATTACCATTAAATGTTTCTTATAACCATGGTTCTCAGCCTACTTTCTTACCCAACACATTGGAAGACACTACTCATTTCCAAAAAGTGATAGAGACTGCCAATGGAGTTGGGAAGAAAAGGTATAAAATTGAGAAGTACAACACTAAGAAACTGATTCAGTAAGGATCATCAGTGTATGCCCAAAATTCAAGATGAAGTGTGATGAGAAATAGGATATTCCCATGATGCCAAAGTATCACAAGGAAAAAATTCCCTTGTAAGGGAGAAATCTGGGAGTCACTAATATTGCATTAATATTGACATTACATGCTTCCTGATTACCTACAAAGTAATTTTGTTAAAAACCTTTCACCTGATAAATCTTAAGGCCCAACTCCAGCATACATGAAACAGAGGCTAGAAGAATAAGGAAAGTGGTAACACAGAGAAACCACCAAAGTCCAAGATACTGACTCTGGCTAGGTGTCTTACACAGTGTTCCACAGGTAGAGTAAAAAAATGAGGGGCGTAGGGTTATTCTGCATTTTTTTTTAAGATTTATTTATTTACTTGAGAGAAAAGAGAGAGAAAACACATGTAGGGGGAGTGAAGGTGGGGGGTAGGGAGAACAGACTCCCCACCCAGCAGGGAGCCTGACGTGGGCTCAACCCCAGGACCCTGGGATCATGACCTGAGTTGAAGGCAAACATTTAACCAACTGAGCCACCCAGGCGTCCCTATTCTAGATTTAAAAAGACATAACAATCAAATGCATTATGTAATCCTTGATTAAATTCTAGCTTTTGAAAGAGACCATAAAACCTTTTTGTTGGTGGTAAACTGTCTGAAGGAAGTAACAGGTAGACTATCATTTTACTTACTAGCACTTAATTGGTATTTAAACACATATATGTTCTTAAAATGTATACATTTTCCTCCTTAACCACAGTACCTCTCTCCCACCTAAGAAAATGAACAATAGGTCTCCAAATACACAGCCATTATTCAAAATTATCCACGTGTTTTCAAAAATTTATAAAGAAAATACTATAAAATGCTACTGGTAGTTGAATGTAGATGAAGAACAACATGGTTATTCGTTATACTATTCCTTCAAGTTTTCATATTATTGCAAATTTTTCATGACAAAGTTGGAAGAAACAAGAAATGCCAGATGTTTTTCCCCAGGTAATTCCTCTCTCCCTTGCCATCCAACAACCACACCACCACCACTGAGAATTATTCTTTTACAAGAAAGACACTGCTGCTGATTATACAGACTCCAACTTCCCCAAAGGCACCGTAAGTCTCTTGCCACAGAAAATGTTTACAGTATCCTAGATACCTACAGGTCCGACACACACCAGCACTTCATGTTTATGAAAGACTGGGCTTTAGAAGTGTTTACTCCTATCAAGTTTGTTTTCCTAGGGAATGGAAGAAAGATGGAAGGATGAAATTACATGTGGTCTTTCTGTAGCGGGTATATCATCATACATCATGCAAATCAACAAGACAGAGGAAATACCAAGCTGTCAGCAACTTCTGGTTTTAACCATTGCCAAAGAAAACAATGTCATTTGAAAACAATCTTCAAGATAAGTGGAACAGACACTTATTTTGCTGTGGGATTTGAGTCAGAAGAATGATCCTCCTACCCAATGCCCAATGGCCTGTGACACGTCAGAGTTTCATCACTTTAAGTTAGGCAATGACTTCAGAAGTTTCCTTTAAAAGTGAAAATACTCCTAAAGAGGATTACTAACAAATTTTTGCCGAAGTTCTCATGTCAGTAAGTGCTATCTAGTACAAGCCAATGAAAGAATGAGTCGGGGACATCTGACGAGGCAGAAATAAGAGGAGTTAAAGAACAGGCAAGCGCACAGCATTCACACGGCCCTCACGACGTACAGAGAACTGCCGAGTGCATCACCTCATCTACCGCTCACAACATCATGAGGCAGTTTAACCGACATTCCTGTTGTCCAGATGAGGAATAAAGTCAACACTTAGAGAGAAGGTAAGCAGTTACTCCAATAACACAAAACTGAGTCTTCCTCCCTCCCCCATAAATCTCGCCTTCTAATGATTTTTACATCCACATCTGTCCGTGTTAGTTGTGTCAGAAGAAAAGTCTACTATATAATTACAAATGGGAGGACCTAGGAAAAACATTAAAACAGAGGAGGAACAAAAGAAAAACGGATAACCAAGAGAAAACATGCCTTCCCCACTCCCAGGGTTTCTTCTTGATAGAAACGTAGGTAACACAGGCAGTATTTCTCGTAAAGACGACGCAGGTCAAAACCATGTTTGACTGGACTGCTCAGTGCCTTAGCAGATATCTCAGATGAAAACCTACATTTTCAACTTCTCTTAAAAAACTTGGAAATAAGGAAACAGTGGGTCCTCATTCCTATATGACCTCACTCACAAGAAGCTGTCAGCCGGTGTTCCCTCACACAGCGTGTGTGCTGCGCAGGGCGTGTGCGCGCTCTCTGCTCGCCACCATTTCAACGCGTTCGCTGGCCCAGTTCACTCCCACAGGCCTGCCTGGCCTGGGCAGCATCGCAGTCTGCAACCCCTACAACAGGAACTTCCAAAAACTTACCCGCCGCAGTATTTACACTTGTTATACTCCTCCAATGCCTGTCTCCTCAACTGGATGTAAATTCCACAAAAACACCTTTCTTATCACAGTTTCATCCATGTTTGAGTGCCACCTTGTCCGGCACTCAAATATTTAAGCGCACGACTTAACATTAAGAAAATGGTTCTGCCAAAAGTAATTCTAACTGGTAAGTTACAATGACTACATTGATCTTCTGTGAATAAAAAGCAATGAATCTGATTCATCATTTTCCTTTGTTGTTCACTACACTTCTAATGTACAACATAAATTCTAAAAAGAGGACTTCACTTCTGCACCATGTAAATCATGCATTCATTCAACAATATATATTAACTGCTCACAAGGTGCTGAATACTGTACTAGGTGCAAGAAACAAACGACCTGTAAAAAATCCAGAGAAACCCTCTTGCCCTTTGTGAGCTTACTTCTAGGAGGACTGAAACAAAATAAATAAAATATACACTGTATAGGAGATAGTGCTACATCCTGAGAAGAAAATTAAGTTGAAATGGACAGCAGACTGGAAACCTGGGTTGGCGGAAGGCATGAAATTGAAATGTTTAATCTAGATACATGGGGATGGCCTAGAGTGACTTCCGAGTAAAGATGGAAAGCGAGGGAATGAGCCCACTTGTCCCACTATTGGAACAAGTACATTCCAGGTAGAGAAAATTGGGTGTGCAAAGGTCCTAAGACGGGGAGCCTGGCTGATACATTTGGAGAACAGCAAAGGGACCAAAAAGCCTAAAGCCAAACAAACAAGGAAGAGATAACAAAAACAAAAAAACAAATAACAAAGATTTCAAAAAGACATAAAAGGGATCCAGTTCCATGCAGGGTCTTATGTATGGATGAGAGTAAAGATGTTGGCTTTCATTCCAAGTAAAATGAAAGTCCACTGGAGAGTTCTAAGTAGACGAGTGACATGACTGAACTCTTATTTTAATATTACCACTCTGGCTACTGTTTGGGGATTAAAGTGAAGGCAAGATTAGAAGTAGGAAAGCCAGGTAGTAGGCTACCACAATAACTGTCAAAAAATGATAGTGGTATTGAAAAAGGCAATGGGAACAGTGAGAAATGAAAAAATTCTAGATATATTTTGAGGGTAGACTGGACAAGAATTCTTGACAGACTGGATGTGAGATATAAGAGAAAAAGAGGAGTTAAAAATGTCTCCAAGATTTCTGGACCGAGGAGTTAGAAGGATGAAATCACCATTAATTGAGACAGAGAAGACTGTAGTGGCAAACAATGCAATATGGGTTTCTCATTTCTACTTATCTTGTGAGCAGAGGCACTAACTACCTTTGTTTTGGACTATCTTTTCAAGATTGCACAGTGACAGCTTTAGAAGACACAGACTATATATTCCTCTGGAGCAAAGGGCAGTTTAGTTTACTGCCTAGCATAATAAAGATAATAATGCCCCCCCCCCAATCTTCTCTGGGACAGACTTAAATCACATCATAAAAGATTCCAGTTCCCTTAACTCAGGCATCCTCTCCTGTAATACAATCCACCGTATGCACAGGCATCACCTGGGACCTTTTCCACAGTCCTGTGGGAACTAAGGCTCTGGAAACCGGGGCAAACACTGATACTCTGGCTACAGCTATTGCTGTAATAAAATCCTTCGTCTCGTGTCTTCTGACAGCATCCGTGTAACTATGGCAGGCTAACCTGTCAGATTACAAGGAGGGTAAAATCTCAAACTCTGAATAGTTCTTGACAAACAGCAAAAGTCTGGGGCAGAATATCAAGAGTGCAGTTTGGACACATTACGTCACAGATGCCTACCGGACATTCAGTTGGAGACATGGAAGTGACAATTAGATTTCCAAGTATAAAGTCCAGAGAAGAGACCAAAGCAAGAGATATCTTCTTTATTATCATCATTTATAGACACAATGAAAACAGCTGTGTTCCTGTATCCAAAAAAAAAGTTACTTAATAGCATCACTATATTGTTAGCAAGGTTGTTCTAAAATCAATAATCTTTTATGATCTTTTTATATGCTCTTGTTGGATGTGGAGATTAGTAAAATATTACCACCATAATCATATATCAAGAGCCTTAAAATATACATATTTTTTGCCTCATGATTTTATTTATCAAATTCTACCACAATGAAATTAGTGAAGATATGGAAACCTGTATTTCTATCAAAATGCAAATGACTAGGCAAATAACATTACAAGGGATGACATTTTGTGTAGGCATTACAAAAATGCTAATATAACCAAAACATAATATACTATAAACAAAATAATCTCATTGTCTTCAGGTACAGCTGCATTCAGGACACCAAGTTTCTTTCAACCAGTAAAACTCCTTTTTGGTAAACTAATTTGAGATGGGTTACTTCTGTTTACAGCTCAGAATCCTAAAGCATCAATTACATTAGCCGTTGGATCAGCCCTTGTAAGCCAGCCAACATTTATGAGATTATTTCTATAGGAATGTAAATATCATGAATTCCTTATTAACTGAGAACTATGTATATAAAATGCTTCCAAGGTAGAAACTCAGAAACCATCAATGATACTCCTGTGTTTGGAGTATTAGGTAACAGTAAGATAAAGTAGGCCAATACCATAGAGAGTTTCCTATAATCCTTAATACCACTTTGGGATCCATTTTAGAATATTAAGCAAAACAATTATATATCTGCATAGATATTATACGCCCAGACACTCAGATATGAATGCTGTCACCAAAATTACCGACATGGATTTTTCACAGCATTGCCATAATTTAACATAGTTCCCTAACAGACTGCAAAGACCATCATAAATTCTTTTCAGTAACTACAACATGGGAAATTTCCCCCTTTTTGAGACTGGACAAAATTTCAAAAACACTTATAAGTTATCCCTAAACAAGTCAATTAAATGAAGAGAGAAAACAAAGTTTTTGATGGGTTTCAAAGGTTTTTGGAGAAAGAAAAAAGAAGTATATGGAAATCGATACAAAAGATCAATAAAGCTGTGTATTTTATAAGATGGTATTGAAATTTTTTAAATGACTTCTAAAATGTGTTAAAAGAAATGGCTTTATCAATGGACAAAACTGAGCTTCTTGATGGAGATCACCTGGCAAAACAACACTTATTTATCTGCGTATTTATCAAAAAGGTGAACGCAGGGAAGCTGGATGGCTCAGCTGGTTTCAGCTCAGGTCATGGTCTCAGGATCCTAAGACAGAGCCCTGTGTTGAACCCCATCCAGCTCCACACTTGGGCAGGGAGTCTGCTTCTCTCTCTCTCTCTCTCTCTCTCTCTTTCTTCTTCTTTTGCCCCTCCCCCCACTTATGATCTCATTCCTAAGGGGGAAAAAAAACCTTTTTTTAAAAAATCAATTTTTTCACAACTCTTAAACTACCCAAAAGTTTGCAACAATTTGAGAAGCTTTTATCCAAAACAAAGTGAATCTCAGTAAGAAACAGTGAGCTTTGTGACATTTTAACTTGTCCTGTTCCTATCATTCTCTCCCAGCTCCATGGTAGTCTTGAAAAAATACAGCTTACAACAACAGTAACTGCAAAACCCAGCATCAACAAAACAGGCTTGGCCTCACCAAAAAAACACAAGACCTGTCAGGCAGCTCCCTGGAAAGTTCCATTCTCTGGGTCTGTCTGTATTTGACCTGATTCAGATTCAATGTGCAAAAATCACGACCACCAGAACTTGTGTTGAAAACAATCAGCAGCAACTAACCACACAACCCTGCGGCGGTCTTGGGTGCCCAGCCGAGTCAGGATAATGAGAGGCCGACTAAAAACACGGGGGAAAACTGGAAATGAAGTATCTATATGGGGCGCTGGAAAGCTCCAACACATTCCCGGGGATCTAGAAGGCCGTCTGCATGCGAAGGGATGAATGTATGCCCAGGCAAGATGAGAAGGCCCCGGCCTCTCACCCCTGGGTGACACTGAGACTCTGAGCAAGAAAAAGTAAAGGCTAAAGCGGGGCGTCTGGGTGGCTCAGTGGTTAAAGCCTCTGCCTTCGGCTCAGGTCATGATCTCAGGGTCCTGGCATCCATCGAGCCTCACATTGGGCTCTCTGCTCAGCAGGGAGCCTGCTTCCCTTCCTCTCTCTGCCTGCCTCTCTGCCTGTGATCTCTGTCAAATAAATAAATAAAATCTTTAAAAAAAAAAACAAAAAAAAGTAAAGGCTAAAGCGAAGCTGGAACCCATGGCACTGAACTCACGCCACACACAGAAAGGGCCCCTTAGCTATAGCTGGAACACGTGCCGGCTGCAGGGCTTTCAGGAAAGACCTGTCCTATCATGAGCTGACTACTAACCGAACTGAGAAAAGACTCGAGTGGCTGCCCATAAAAAATTCAGACTTTACAGAATCAGTACAGGAAAGTCACTAAACAAATAGCAAAAACAAAATTCTGGAGAGTGGAGGAATCTGATTTCCAGAGTCACTTCAATAAGCTATTTAAAATGTCCAGTTTTCACCAGAAAATTATGAGTCATGAAAATAGTAAATATGGCCCATTTGGGGGTAGGGGGGAAGCAGTCAAGAGAAATTGCTTCTGAGGAAACCCAGATGTTGGACACACCAGACAAAAACTATGAATCAGCTACTACAAATATGTTCAGAGAACTAATAAAAAACCATGTCTAAAGAACAAATGTATGAAAATGATGCCTCACCAAGTAGAGAGTATCAATAAGGAGTCAGAAATTATTTTTTTAAGAGATGAAAGTTAAAGGAAGGTAAACTATACAACATATAAATAGCAACCAAAGAAAGAGCCAGAATAACTAAACTAGTATTAGATAAATGAGGCTTTATGACAAATGTAATTACTAAAAACAAGGAAAAGCATTCTTATAATAATGAAAAGGTCAATCTATCAATAACCTATAACAATTACAAACACATAAACACTTCAAAAAAGCCCTAAATACATGAAGCAAAAACTGACTGAACTGAAGAGAGAAACAGACGATTAAACAATGATAGTTGGAGAATTAAATACCCCAGTTTCAATAATGGATAGAACAAGTAGGCAGAAGGTCAACAAGAAAAGCAGCCTTGAGCAGTACTAACCAACTAGCCCCAGAAGACATCTGTAGAGCACTCCCCACAACAGCAGAATACACATTCATCAAGCACATATGAAACATTCTACAGGAAAGATCGCATGTTAGAGCATAAAACAAGTCCCAATATGTTTTTAAAAACTGAAATCATACAAAGAATGTTCTCCAACAACAATGAAATGAAATTAGAAATCAAAAAAGGAAATTTGAGGAATTTATAAATATGTGGAAGTTAAAGACCATACTCATAAAAAACCAATGAACCAGAGACAGAATTACAAAGGAAATGAGAAAATACTTCCAAGATGAATCAAAATGAAGAAATACCATACAAAACTTACGTGATGCAGTTAAAGCAGTTATTGGAGGGAAACTTATAGTTGCAGATAACCACAATGAAAAGCAAGAAAGATCTCAAACCAAAAACTCAACTTCCCATATTAAAAACTAGAAAAAGCAGATAATTTATACTGAAAGAAGGAAGGAAATAATAAAACTGAGAGTACAAATAAACTCAATAGGAAATAGAAAAACTAATAAGGAAAAATTGTTCTACCAACATTAAAGAAATAAACAGGATTACAGGGTAAACAAGTTTTGCCAACAAATTAAATAACCTGGATGAAATCAATAAATCCCTACAAAAATACAAAATACCTAACTAATTCAAAAAGAAATTAAAAATTTAGACCAATAAAGAGATTGAGTGACCGGAGGGAAAAAAAAAAAAAAAAAAAAAAAACTTCCAACAAAGAATAGCCCAAGAACATTATGGCTTCACTAGGGAATTGTATCAAATGTTTAAAGATGAATTAACACCCATCCTTCATACCTCTTCCAAAAAACAGAAGTAGCGCTTTCTAATCCATTCTATGAAACAAACAAACATATCACAAAAAAGAAGTTATAGATCAATATCCCTTATTAATACAGATGGGGACATCATCAAAATATTAGCAAACCGGGGTCTATAAAGACATTTATGGGGGCACCTGGGTGGGTGGCTCAGTGGGTTAAGCCACTGCCTTCGGCTCAGGTCATGATCTCAGGGTTCTGGGATGGAGACCCACATCAGGCTCTCTGCTCGGAGGGAGCCTGCTCCCCTCTCTCTCTGCCTGCCTCTCTGCCTACTTGTGATCTCTGTCAAATAAATAAATAAAATCTTTAAAAAAAAAAAAAAAGAAATTAGCAAACCAAATCCAAAACTATTAATTAAAACAAAAACAAAACAACCAACAAAAACAAAAAAAAACCTATACATTGTGACCAAGTGGGATTTATCCCAGGAATGCAAAGTTGGTTCAACCTTCAAAAATCAATCATGTAATAAAACATTTAATAAAGAAACCATGGGGCACCTGGGTGGCTCAGTTATTAAACATCTGCCTTCGGCTCAGGTCATGATCCCAGAGTCCTGGGATGGAGCCCCACATCGGACTCCCTGCTTGGCGGGAAGCCTGCTTCTCGCTATTCCACTCCTCCTGCTTGTGTTCCCTCTCTTGCTGTGTCTTTCTCTGTCAAACAAATAAATAAAATCTTTCCAAAAAAATAAATTAATTAAAAAAATAAAGACACCACATGATCAGGGTGCCAGGGGGCTCAGTGGTTAAATGTCTGCTTTTGGCTCAGGTCATGATCCCAGGGCCCTGGGATGGAGCCCCACATCGGGCTCCCTGCTCAGCAGGAAGCCTGCTTTTCCCTCTCCCACTCCCCCTGCTTGTGTTCCCTCTCTCACTGTGTCCTTCTGTCAAAAATATAAAATATTAAAAAAAAAAAAAAGGCCATTTCAAAAAATACAGGAAAAGAATTGAAAAAAAATATGCCATTTCATGATAACACTCAACAAACTAAGATAGAAAGAAACTTTCTCAATGTGATAAATGGCATCTACCAAAACACACAGCTAACCAGACATACTGATGAACAACTGAAAGCTTTCCCCTTGCAATCAGAAGTAAGACGAGAACGTTTGCTTTTACCGCTTCTATTCAATATTGTTTGGGAGATTTAAACTAGAGTAATTTAGTTAAGAAAAATAAGTAAAACACCATTCAAATTAAATTAGAAGTTTTATTATCTCTATTTGTAGATAACATGATCTTTTACATAGAAAGCCTAAAAAATCCATAACAAAAAAACTATCAGAGCTACTAAACAAGTTTAGCATGTTATGGGATACACATTTATTACTGCAAAAACAACTGTATTTCTCTACACTAGCATGAAGTCTGAGAAAGAAATTACAAAAACAGTTCCATTGACAATAGCATCAAAAATAAGAAGACAGTAATAAATTTAACAAAAGAGACGAAAGATTTGCATACTGAAAACTACAAAACACCACTGAAAGACATTAAAAAATGAATATATGGAAAAGCATCCCTCATTCATGGAATGAAATAATAAATTAAGGTAGTTAATACTCCTCAAATACTCCTTAAATCCCCATCTAAAAATAAAACAAACATAAACCTCCACTATCCCCATCAGATCCGCTTTTTTTCAGAACTGCACAAGCTGACCTTAAAATTTATATAGAAATGCAAGGGACCCAAAACTAAACAAAACAACTTAATAAACAAAACAGCTAATTAAAACAAATCTTGAAAATAACAAACTTGGAGGACTCCTATTTCCCAAGTTCAAAACTACCTACAAAGCTAAGGCAATCAAGACAGTGTGATACTGGCATAAGGCTTAATGGAACAGAACTGAGGGCCTAGAAATAAGCCCACACTTTTATGGTCAACTGATTTTCAATAAGAGCGAACACAATTCAGTGAGGAAAGAATAGTCTTTCAAAAAATGGTGCTAGGACAACTTGATATTCCCATAAATGAATGAGGTTGGACCTGTAGCTCACACCATAGGCAAATATTAATTCAAAATGGATGAAAGACCTAAACATAAGAACTAAAATTATAAAACTCTAAGAAGAAAACATGGGTATATAAATCTTTGTGACCTTGGATTAGGCAACATATTTTTAGACATGACACTAAAAGCACAAGCAATCAAACAAGAAATTGGAATTCATTAAAATCTAAAATTTTTGTGCTTCAAAGAACACTGTTATGGAAACTAAACGATAATCCAAAGAATGTGAGAAGATATTCACAAATACTGTATCTGATAAAGATCTAGTATTCAGAATCCATGAAGAACTCTTAGCATTGAACAATAAGAAAGACAACCCAAAGGCAAACAGAATGATCAAAGGCAAATAGAACTATCATACGACCCAGTAATTCCACTATTGGGTATTTACCCAAAGAAAATGAAAACACTAATTTGAAAAGATATATGCACCACTGTGTTTAATGCAGCATTACTTACAACACCCAAAATATGTAATGATCAAACTATGGAAACAACCCAAGTGTCCATCAATAGATGAATGGATAAAGAAGATACGATACACACACACACACACACACACACACACACCGCCATGAAATACTACTCAGCCATAAAAAAGAATAAAATCTTGCCATTTGTGACAACATGGATGGACCCCGACAGTACCACCCTAAGTGAATTAAGTGAGAGGAAGACACACATCGTATAATGTCACTTATATGTGAAATCTAAAAAACAAAACAAACAGACCCTTAAATACAGAGAACTGGTGGTTGCAAGAGGGGAAGTGGGTGGATGATAAACAAAATAGACAAAGGGGATTAAGAGGTACAAACTCCAGTTATAAAACAAATAAGTCACAGTGATGAAAAGCATAGCATAGGTAATAGAAAAAAATTAAATTAATTCCAGGATATGTAAATTATATCTCAATAAAGTTCTTGTTTTTTAAAAAATCAGGACATGTCCAAGGAACTACAATTAGCTCCATTTAGCTGAAGCACAGGCTGCAAAATATTAAAATGAGGCATGGTAAAGAGTTAGATACGGTTTCGATCATGAAAGACCATTGCTAAGATCATCATGTTAAGATGTTTGAACTTTGTCCTGCAAAACATGAGGAAACCGTAGAAGAATTTTAAGCAAAGGTTTATATTCATCAGATCTGCATAAAAAATAATTCCCTAGTAATTGCATTCCTAGACAAGAGCAACCAAGAGAAAAACAGAAAAAAATAAAGATACCATTTATGACCACAATGACGACAACAAAAGCATCTAGGAATCAATCGAGGTACATGAAGTCTTAA
The DNA here is from genome assembly GCF_010015895.1 of Lontra canadensis. Taxonomy (NCBI): domain Eukaryota; kingdom Metazoa; phylum Chordata; class Mammalia; order Carnivora; family Mustelidae; genus Lontra; species Lontra canadensis. The sequence continues at coordinate 4,136,290 of NW_022630995.1, forward strand.
TGAGGGAAATTATAAAACTTTAATAAAGCTAAAGATACATATACATAAATTTCTTCATGAAAATGAGGGTTCTATATTATAAAGTTTTTAACTTTGAACAGATTATTTGATAAATCCAATGTAATCCATACAAAAATCCTCGTAGTTTTTCATGGAACTGTATAGGCTGATTCTAAGATTCGCATGGTAGTGCAAAAAAATTAACAATAGCTAACAATTTTTAAAAGGAATAAGGAGTGGGGTTAGTCTCTTTACCAATTATCAAATTATAAACTCTGATAAGATACATTATCACGGCAAGAGACAAAGGACCGCAGAATAAGAAAGAAAAATTCAGAAACAGAGCTATTTATATATGAAAACTATTTTAAAAATTGTTAAATGACATCAGAGACTGTATTTCATTGGGAAAAGGATAAACTAGTCAATTACATTTTGCTAAACAAATGGGGTGGATAAGGAAATTTTATCTTTACCCCATAACATGTTAAACATAAGTTTGATGGCTTAAAGATAGAAGTATGAGGGGCACCTGGGTTGCTCAGTGGGTTAAAGCCTCTGCCTTCAGCTCAGGTCACGATCTCAGGGGCCAGGGATAGAGCCCCACATTGGGCTCCCTCCTCGGCAGGGAGTCTGCTTCCCACCACACACACCCCGCCCCGCCTGCTTCTGTGCCTACTTGTGATCTTTGTCTGTCAAATAACTAAATAAAATCTTTAAAAAAAAAAAAAAAAGATATAAGTATGAAAAATTAAACATTTAAAGTTTTAAAAGAAAATGGAGGAAAATGTATGTATGTATGACTGAGGAAGAAAAGAATTTCTTCAATTAGATATTTAAAAAACTCAACTCAAAAAGATAAAAAAAACTAGTAATTTGAGCATGTTAAAATTTAAATTACAATTTGTTTCTACCAACATGGTAGACTACAGATTCAGAAAAAGAAAAAACAAAAACAGAAACAAAAAAACTTTCCTGATACGGTAGTTCTTAAAATGCTGGATAAAGTAATCATGGAGCTAGGGCAGGAAAATTGCCTGGAGACAGAAACAAGAAGAAAACACAAATCCCTGAGGTGCACTGGAGTCAAAGGCCAACCCTGGAGAAGGGAGGTGAGTCACAACGGGACCGCCGCATCAAGTCTGGGCCCACAAGCACCTCATGCTCAATGTGAAGCAGAAACCAATCCACACCCCGCCTTAGACATTAGTGAGAAAAGCCTGGCCTTAGCGCTGGATGAACTGGGAGAGCTTCCTAAGACCTTCTGTGCATGACCCTAACTCCCAAAGATGGGAGCTCAACTACGCGCATGAAAACACTCACTCACTCACTCACTCCAAGCCAACAATTTAAAGTAGCCCCACACGGGTATACCCAAAAGTCTGGTAGAGGGGAACTCATATTTTCTCCCGAGGAAGGCGCCCGGACCTCAAAAGACTCCAACCAGTGAGAATCTATGATGTAATCACATAATAAGGATGTTTTTTAGAGGAAATCACTGGCCATTCAAGAAACCGATCAGCATACACAGAAGACAGAAGGAACAACCAACTACACAATGAGACTTGAAAGACTCAAGAATACTGCAATAACCAAACAGCGAATATAAAATAACAGTTTCACATATTTAAGGAAACAAAATAAGAAAGTGGAAGTACAGAAACCCATTGCAAGGTTATCAAAATTGACAGGCTCGAAACAGAAAACTGGGCAGGCAACTTTACAGACAAACTGAATTTCTGAGAAGGGGAAGCAGCAGAGGACAGCACAGGGACAGGGAACTGGGAAGACGCCTCTGAATGCAGAGCACCGATGCGCACGACGCAGACCGAGGGTCAAAGATGGAAACGGGAGTGAAGGGTAGGAGACTCGCAGGGCGCAGCGGGAAGATTTTAGACACATGTGTCACCTGTAAGCACTGGGAAGAGGCATCACTGGGATAAGTACGGTTGAGAATTCTCCAGAAACTGATGAAAGACACCACTCACCAGGTTCAGAAAAATCAAGAATTATAAAATAACAGAAAAGCCAAACTTACAGCACCACAGTGAAAGACTAGAGCACCAAAGAGAAGATATCCAAGTTACCAGTGAGAAAAGGCAGATTACCCACAGAGGCAATTAGAGTAACCAGCAACTTGTCCACAGTAGAAGAAAATAAAAAGGCAGTAAAATAGTACCTTCAAAATACTCAAAGAAAAAAACTGCCTTCCAGAATGAAGCTGAAAAAAAAAAGTGTTCAGGTTAACAAAATGACCTTTACTAAAAGGAACTTTAGATTTTTTTTTTTTTAATTTATTTGACAGAGAGATCACAAGGAGGCAGAGAGGCAGGCAGAGAGAGACAGGAGGAGGAGGCAGGCTCCCTGCTGAGCAGAGAGCCCAATGCGGGACTCGATCCCAGGACCCCGAGATCATGACCCGAGCCAAAGGCAGAGGCTCTAACCACTGAGTGACCCAGGTGCCCCACTAAAAGGAACTTTAAAGGGACGTCAAAGTGAAAACAAGTGAGCATAGACGGCAGGTCTGACATTTAAGAAACGATGATGAGCTCCGCTATCAAACATGACTTGTAAAACAATAAGCATGTCTTATTTATGGATTAAAGTAAAAATGGATGCAAACGCCGGGGCGATAACATCATCAGTGACAAGCAGGTTAACAGTGAGATCGAGCTCCACATCAGACTACCTGCTAGGCAGGAAGGCTGCATCTCCCTCTCCCACTCCCCTTGACTGTGTTCCCTCTCTCACTGTCTCTCTCTCTCTCTGTCAAACAAATAAAAATAAAAATAAACAAAAAACTGTTTTGAAATACACTGAAAGAGTCACTAAGTTTTTAAAATATGTCATCCTCCCAAACATGTTTACAATTTTAATATGTGTTACATTTAGATAATTCTTGTATATAAGCAAGGCGATTCAATCTACAGTCCATTAACAAGTAAGTTGTCTGCCATTTTTTATTTTAGAGATTTACTTTATAATACAAATTACATTCTTATTAAATAAAAACAGCTGTTTCAAAGTTCTGAAAACAGTTGTAGTTCAAGCGATACAGATTTAAAAATTAACATGAAATCATCAGAGAAAGCAAAACCCATTTTTTAGAACACTTGGAAATTAAGCTACCTTGACACCAAACAACTCGCACACATAACTACACTCTAGATTTAGTTCGTTAGGGAAGAATTAAAATCACACAAAACAGCCTGTGGTTAGCAAACAAAAACCACTAAAAACTTCATAAATGAATGTGCACGAGGAAGTACAAAGCATGTAATTCTATATCCAATCCAAGTAAGACACACTTTTTTTGTCACCGAAGATACAGAGTGCGAACTGGACAGGACTCCTCCTGGCACTAGCCTTTATCACAAACTGGCCCCAACATGCGGTGCTTATGCAGGCACTCTGGATAACCGTCTCAAGCGTGCCAAGTAAACACAGCGCCTTCTGTAATGACTTCGGAAGGGGGAGCGGGGGCCCACTGAGAAAAATCGCAGCCCAGAGCCAAAGGACCAGCACAGAGCCAGTATCTATTACTTCAAGGCCTGACACCAAAGCCTTGGCTCAGAAAACAAATACATATTTAAACATTCTGGGTATGACTAAGAAAAGCACACTATACAGTGTTTCAAATCAGCTTATCTTGATGTCACCAAACACAAACAAGAAAGAATAGCTTGTGCAATTCCTCCTTTCCAAACACAGCTCGTCTGTTTCTTGATTAACAAGGTTTGTCAGGCACAGGAGAGTTTCTCCCTCTCACCAGCTTCCATGACTCCCTGGGCTTAATACTCCTTTGACTAAATCCGTACTTCTGTAGAAGTACAGATTTAGTCAGACTAATGGAAAACCATCCAGTATTACAACCCAGTCATGCTCTCCAACTACTTGGCTGGTCCCACGGGAAAATGACAGGAGTCCACTTTCGGTGTGAGATAACCAGCAGGGACCCCCCCCACCACCACCACCACAGTGAAGCCACTTTGAGGGCTGCGGAGGAACCCTCTCGGCATACCTCTAAGCCATCCGTGGTACACGATATGACCACAGCACCTCAGTAAGGAAGAATTTGGTCAAACTCTCCTGATACTCAGAGATAACACTAGATACAGCCCTACAAACATCGTATGTACTTTTGATAGAAAAGCCCATCACACGGAGAAAAAGAAAAAGATGTACACAGAGCTCTTTAAACACACGTACACATAAATACTTGAATCAGTACAAGAATATCCAACAAAAAAAGTACAGTATACAACTTTCATTAGATTCGCAACAAAATACACAATTCAAAAGAAAATTAAGTTTTACTACTTTTATTGAAATATGTTTTCTGAATTCTGGYCCTTAAAATGTCTATGTAACTGGCTTCCACATTAAATTTCAATACAGGAGAAAGTCCTCTTAGTTAGAAGTCTCTATCAAAATARTCTATATAAAATAAYTTAACAATATTCACCACTGATATTTTTACCTGTTAGAATGGTCTATAAAGACATTTATGGGGGCACCTGGGTGGCTCAGTGGGTTAAGCCTCTGCCTTCAATTCAGGTCATGATCTCAGGGTCCTGGGATCGAGCCCCACATCGGGTTCCAATTCTAGTAAGTGGCTGTGCCAGGTTCTGGAACACATTTTAAGTAGGACATGGTATGTGTGAGTTTACAGTCTCTCAGGGGGAGAAAGACAAAAATAAATTATTGTGGCACATTGTGATGAACAATACAGGAAGGGCAGTATCACTGAGGTGGCAAAAGGTTGAAATGAAATTATATTTGGAATACCCTCAATCCAGCCTTCTTTTTTCACTTAAGCGGGCCCTGAAATTTCATTGCTTTAGGAAGACTTTCTAGATGAGAACTGACAACATTCGTCAGGAAATCTATCCCATAAACAACATCACATATGTAACTCAAGCAAAACATGCAACCACTTAATTCACATATCCAATTCCGTGGCTCATTTATATCATCCCACTTAGGATTAGGGATACACAGTAAGCAAGCACCCTGTTTCTTCATCTTTGGAATGTATTACCACTTTATTTTTAATACATGCTTTTGTATTGGTTATACTATACAACCAAATAACATGCATTTTATCTACAACCTCTATGAATGCTCAACTGAAAAAACTTCCTCAATCGATCAGGGTTCCCAACATGACATGTAGGAAATCCCCCAATTTGTAGTGGATTCTGTTCTGACAGCTCCTATCCACACTCTGGCTTTCAGAGTATTTCCCCACACAAACAATCCTACATCTGATAATGAGGTGCTCAGGTCAACCTGCACTCTAGTACTAACAGCGCTGTAGTATCTTAATGTCCCTCTATAGAAGCATCTCTGTGTGAACATTCAGAGTTCCAACGTGAGAAACCAAGAATGCGTCTCACTACACCCCTCCCACTGCAGGTTTTGCCCAGCCTACCACTGAGAAAGAGACTCCCCCAGATCCAAGCCACTAACAGTACCCAAGTAACTACAAGCAGCAACAAGTTGTCTCCAGTTTCTATAGCGGTTCCTACGTTTACTGTGGTCATGTGTCCCTTGAAAATACAATGAAAGCCATAAGCCCCTGCCTAAGAAAAAAACACGTGACTGTCAATGAACCCCAGATGAACTACCCCAACTGCAAAGTGTAGCGTCCATACAAACTGTACACTCCAGACCAGTACTGTCCAATACATGTCCAACATAATGTAAGACACATATGCAATTTCAAATTTTCTAGAGGACAGTGAATTTTAATAATACATTTTATATAATGCAATACAACCAAAATACTATTATTTCAACATGTAAGCAATATTAAATATTAATAGTATCTTTTACATTCTTTTTTTCACATTAAGGCTTTGAAGTCCCATGTGTATCTTACATATGTGATACATTTCAATTCAGCCTTGCCACATTTCAAGTAGTAGCCACATGCAGCTAGTGGGTTGTGTGTTAGACAGTTTTGCTAAAGTATACACCATTCAGCAATTCTCGAGCCATTTGGGCTCAGGATCCCATTACAGACCCAAGAGAGCTTTTGCTCATATGGGTTATATCAATCCATATTTACCATATTAGAAATTAAAACTGAGAGTGGCACTCAGGTGGTGCAGTTGCTTAAGCGTCTGACTCTTGATTTTGGCACAGGTCATGGTCTCAGGGTCGTGAGATCGAGCCTCACATTGGGCTCTGCGCTCAGCGTGGAGACTGTCTGTCCCTCTCCCTCCCCTGCTGCCCCACGCCATGCTTACATTCAAGTGCACTTACACTCTCTCTCTCCAAAATAAATTTTTAGAAATTAAATCTGAGAATTTTTTAAATCTTTACTCATTTAAAATAATAGACATTACTTGTCAACATAAATAATTATTATTTCTTAAAACAAAAATTTAGAGAGAAAAATGGCATGCTTAACATTTTTGCAAAGCTCTTTAATATTTGCCTTAGGAGAAGACTGCTGGATTCTCATAACCGTTTCTGCAGTAAATCTCCTATCATATGCTTGGGCCCAATGAAGCATATGAACAAAATCTAGCCTCATGCATACACAGAGGGAAAGGTGAAAACTATCTTAATAGTCTTTTCAAATAAGTACAGATATTATTCTTCGCTATTACAGCAAAACAAGACAATTAGTAGTTTCTTAGAGGTTAGTTGCAAGTATCACTAAATTCTCGCACTATTAAACTAAAATCCAACGGTCAGTCTTGTACTGTATATTTGTAACATCATACATTTGGAAAATATCAGTTCACTAAGTTAAAGAGATCTTCCATTACACAATTTTTTAAAAAGAAAATAACATTTAACATTATCATCTATCTCCTCAGAAAAGCCTACGTAATGGGAAGCTGTCAAGTTCACAATGGCAAATACAGTCTTCCAAAATTCTAATTTTCTTTTGAAAGCTCAAATTCCATCATTAATAACATCTGTCAGCTGTTTTCCTTGAAGTGACAGCCTTACTTAATAGAGAAAATACCTGCCCAATACCCAGATCTAAAAGAATCACAGTCTGTCAGTCATTCTTTCAAATAAAAATAGTGTTCTATGTAAAAGCAGCTGGTCTAGGACACAACTCAATCACCCACATGCTTTTCCTCAATTATCCCACCATACTTCATTATGCAGCACGTGTTTTGTGTACACTTCCTGCTTCTTCACACATTAAAAAGATGTGAACTTACAAACGGCCAACAATAAAAACATGCAAAAGATGTTCAATATCACTTATATTTAGGAAAATACGAATCAAAACTGCAATGATATGCCACTTCACACCCATCAGAATGGACTTTCATAAAAAGTTTAAAAACCCAAAATATCAGGTTTTAGTGAGGATGGGAAAAATTGGAACCTTTGTGCGTTGCTGGTGGGAATTTTTAAATAAAAATCCAGCTACTATGGAAAATAGAATGTAGTTCCTCAAAAAATTAAACACAGAAGTATCACATAAGCCAGCAACTCCACTTCTGGAAATATACTAGAAAGAACTGAAAGCAGGGGCTTGAAAAGATCCTTGTGCACTCATGTTCACAACAACATTTACAACAGCCAGAAGGTAGAAACAACTCAAATGTGCCCACTGATGGATGAATAAATATGTGATATATACATACAGAATACAGAATTCACTTAATGGGAAATTCTGATACATGCTACAAAACGGATGAACTTTATTTCTAAGTGAAATAAGCCAGACACAAAAGGTCAAGTATTGGGTGATTCTATTATAAGATGCACTCAGAATACTCAAATTCACAGAGACAGGAAGTAAAACAGTGTTTACCACAGGCTGGGGGAAAAAGGGATATGGGAAGCTAGTGGTTAATAGGTACTGGGTTTCAGTTAGAGAAAATAAAGTTCTGGAGATCAGTAGTGGTGATGGTCACATAACAATGTGAATGTACTTAATGCCACTTACTTAACTGTAAACTTAAAAATGCTTAAAATGGTAAATTTTATGTTATACACATTTTACCACAATCAAAAGAAAAAAAAAAAAAAGATGTACTCAAGCAGCCAAGATTGACAGAATTTTTACAGCTTTATCCAGGATGTTCTTAAGGGTAACTGACTTTAAAAACAAAAAGAGGGACGCCTGGGTGGCTCAGTTGGTTGGACGACTGCCTTCAGCTCAGGTCATGATCCCAGAGTCCCAGGATCGAGTCCTGTATCTGGCTCCCAGCTCCATGGGGAGTCTGCTTCTCCCTCTGACCTTCTCCTCGCTCATGCTCTCACTGCCTCTCTCTCAATAAATAAATAAAATCTTAAAAAAAAATAAAAATTAAAAAATTAATTAAAAAAAACAATAAAAAACAAAAAACTGAGTGCAAACTGTCTTGGTTTGTGGTAAGATATTACAAGTTTTACCACCACCACTATTGCTTTTGGACCATCAACACAAATGCCAATGCAGTGTAAAATGTCTTGGTAGCATCATGAAAATAATTCTGACCTGAAAGCTCTCCTCAAAGGGCCCTGGGGAATCCTTCCTCCTGGGGCCCACAAGCCGTATTTTAAGAACCATTACTGAGCCTGTTCTTTTAGAAAAGCCAATTAATGTTGGGGGGGGGGGGGGCAGGGAGAGAAAGAAAGAAAGAAAAGAAAAAGAAACATAAAAGATCACTTAGTTCTAGTTTTGTTTTTATTTGACCTTTTAAGATGAGAGAAACAAACAGGCTTAAATGCTGAGCAGAAGTGAGATATAATAAGAATTTAAAAAACAAGCAGAAAACAAGAAAAATCAGACAGTAAAGAAACAAGCAGAAAACAGAAGAAAAATCAGATAGTTGATAAAGAAACAGGGCAGATTAGATAAATCAGGAACACAGCCTCTGAAGTTGGAAGTAAAGGAGAAACAGATAATCAGAGGTAGAATGGGGTTGGGGGTATACTTTGATACAAAAAAGCTCTAAGTCTTCAAGATGTACTGCATAGCATGCCAACTGTAATTAATACTGTATTCTATATTTGAAAGTTGCTGAAAGAGTAGATCTTAGAAGTTCTCATCACAAGAAAAAAAATTCCTAACTACACTAAAAATGAATGATGGATGTTAACCAGATTTACTGCGATCATTTTGCAATTTGTGAAAATATGCGATCATTATATTATACACCTGAAACTAATGTTTATGTCAATTATATCTCAATTTTTTTTTAAAAAGCTCTCCTAGGGGCACCTGGGTGGCTCAGACGGTTAAGCATCTGCCTTCGGCTCAGGTGACGATCTCAGGGTCCTGAGAGCAGGCCCTACAGCAGGCTCCCTGTATCTCCCTCTGCCACTCCTCCTCCCTTCCCCCACCCCCCACCTCCCACCTGTTTGTGCTTGTTCTCCTCTTCCTCCTCGTCAAATAAATAAATAAAATCTTCTTTAGAAATTAAAACATAAAATAAAATAAAAAATTTTTAAAAAGCTCTCCTACTCAGAAAAATCAAGACACTAGATATATGCTTCTTGATAATGATAGGAATGATTGTAGCATTTTATCCAAAAAAATTTAGAAATTTTCTTTAATATCTTTAAATCATATATCAAGAACTCTTCTGACTTTTCACCTGCATGTGTATAAAAATATGCCACATGTATCACAGAAGCATTGTCATGTCATTTTTAAGAAAACTGTTTAATGATGCAATAGGCACTCATTTCTCCTGCAAACACTCAGAAGTTTAGTATTCCAGGTGTAAGTCAAATGCATTTGTACCATGATCTAATAAAATGAAAATCTGACAAAACCTTGTTCCTTATTTTAAATACATGTAGCACAAATTTGTTAAATGAAATGCAAAAAGGGATTTGACATTACAGCACTAAGCCTTAAAGTTCCTAAGTTTGAACTAGGAACTGAAGGAAGTAGAGAATAAGAATTCAGCTATTCTCTTCTTTTCACTTTCCTTGTTTTTTATAGACGGTTCTAGATGTTGCTATGGTACATTCAACTGAAGAAGCTAGAGTAATGCGATTTTATGCTACTTACTTTACAGTTCTCAAATACATTATTTCATTTACGATTGAACATTTCTATGCCGAGACAACAGACTCATTTTGGGGGAAGCCGCAATTTTATTTAGGGGAAAACTGCAATTTTAAACTTTGTAAAAATTTTAAAACTTTGTAAAATGAATCCTGAGGTCCTAAACAACTGCAGTGCATGGTTTGATGGCCTCCGGGAAAAGCGAAGGGGGAAAGCTTTAACTCCGAAGTGGCTGGGAGTACCTCCTTCCACCTCAACCTCTGCAGGCACCCACGAATACTCCAGCTGCCTCCAGTACAGTAAAAGTCCCCTAGTCCCTTAAGCCTCCTTGAAGTCCCCACTCCAATCAAAAGCCAATGCCTGTATGTGCACAGGAGCCAGTTAAGGAAGCCACATGTAGTGTAAAGAGGTTAAAGCCACAAGACCTAAATTCCTCCCTCCACAACAACACTAACAGTGTGACTCTGGGATGCACTAGCATTTTAAAAGAAAAACTGTTAATCCAACAATACCAGTTAGAATAATATTTAAGAATGTTTTCTGAAGGAAGTCAAGAAGACCTTACCCTCAATTTAGATTCTTGTACACCACCCAACACCTTCATCCCTGTATTTAGTCTTCCAAAAAACAAAAATCAATGAACTGACCCCACAACATATGGCCATTAGTTACGTCCTACTTTGAACACTATGGATTCGTACAGCACCTTGCAAACTCACTTCCAATACTGCACAAGGACAGAGTACAATCAGCAAAATGACACAAACACAACATATACTTAAAAAAAAAAAAACTCATGGATTTGTAACATTTCTTGAGTTGTCACCCCTAACAGCTAGTTTCAGTATATTTTTAAAATATATATCAATTTGGATTGAGATCCTTAGAATTCCTCCTTTGGATTATACAAACAATATTTTGCTAAAAGATAAAAAACTAACAGATTTAACAACCCAGTTAACTATTCACTAGGATTTGAACTAGGTTAGTTGGTAAGAAAATAAAACAAACAAAAAAAAAACTCTTCAGATCTGCATTATTGCTTACAACACCAGTAAACTATCTTATAAACTTCTCTCATTGATCAAAGAGACCATTAAAGGCCTATGTATAGAGAGCATATACACATCCTACTTCTAGAAGAATAACTCAAAACACATGTCCTACTGATCATGAGTCAGTGTGATCATTTTTTTATATACAAAGAATAGACCATTAACATTCAGTAGGAGAGATTCTGTTACTACGCAGGCAAGAGAATGAAAAAGTGGGTCATGGCCAGTGATGCATAATCCCACTCCCTAATAAGAGTCCTGACAATATCCATTAAGTAAAATATTTTACTATATTATATTATGTGTAAATCATTTAATACTAATATCTTAATGATTCCAGAATGAATAGTAAAATCTAGACCAACCACACACAATCTCATTCAAAAGAGAATACTTAAAAATGTAAAAAGGTCCAGCCAGCTCTAGCGATAACCCAGCCACAAAAAATTAAGGAAAATAAGTAAACACAGCAATTAGACAGGGGAAGTGGTATGTTGGAAACCTCTCTCCCAAACCAAAGAAGGAACAGAATGTCGAGGGTGATAATGATTAGTTATTAAGAGAACTGCATAAAGACTTGGTTTGCTCCCTCTGGTCTCTTATGCCAGGCTTACAAATTCCCTAATCTAAAAGAAAACTGTAGGTCTCTCCACTGAGAAAAGCACCTCCAATATTAGACATACTAGTTAGAGGCGTCCCACAAGGTAATAATCGAGTAATTTCTTCCCCAGGGCACTGAGGATATGAGATCCCCTTCTTCTTAATTCTCTTTCTCTCGGATAGCTGTTCTCCCATTAAGCCTTGGTAACTATCAACCTCTCAAGAGAAACCCATAGCCAGTTGAGCATTTCCAACATTGTCACTGTAAGACTAGGTATTCAGAGCACATACTTTAGTCCTGTCTACCCTCTCTGTCCCACAGTAATGGCTCTCTCTAAAGCCAACATGGGCCAAGGGAACTCAGGCTAGAACACTGTGGAGAGTCACACCTAGTTAGAGGAGCAACGCAGTACCCACAAAACAAAAAATAGACTATTTGTGTAATCACTACAGAAATGAAACAGGCCAGGAATCCAGAAATAAATCTGGTAGTATTTTTTTTTCATTCATCTAGATAATGCTGTACCTATATTATCAGCAAATATCTCTACTTATTTCAGTTTCTGTAAAAGGACATAACTTGAAAAATGGGGCCAACCTACTCCCAAGCATCAGCCGAACTTGGATATGTCAAATATGGTTGTTATCCAATTGTTTTATAGTAAATGGCTGCTTTTCAGTTCAAAAGTTTAATCTCTTACAAATATACCAAATACCTACATGAGTACAGCTCCGTAAGAGAAAAGAGTTAAGAGATAAGATGGATGCAAATCCAATCTTAAAGGAACTTTTAATCCTGCAGTAGAGGGAGCTTTGTATTACACGCTGTCTTAGAACAGAACTGAGCTGCTCCGAGCAAGCCCCATGCGAGCAACAGTTACAACACAGAGCCTCGGAGGAAGGCATGATTACCCTCATTTGGTTGCACACAGGGATTTCATAGAAAAATAAAGACTGCAAGAAAGTAACTGTATTTTAACTGTATCCTTCAAGATACATTTAAAATAGAGTGGGGAGGCAGGTGCTTGCATTCCAGGCAATGTAACAACATAAACTGAAAAACAGGAATGAAAAAGCAAGAGCAAAGCACAGGAAATGTCAAGTCCTAGGGTTGGAGTGAGAGAGGGATTAAGACCTGTGGGGCGTTGGGGTCCCACCGCACAGGGCCTTGAATCCCAGAGTAAGAGTCTGCACTTCAATGAGTTGGGCAAATGATCAGAAGTCCACTTCAGGAAGAAAACTGGTAGGAATACAAGAGTTGATCTGGTAAGTAAAAGGGGAGGAACAGTCTGCATGAAAACCTAATTCTGTAAGAGCTAGTAAGGACCCAAACTAGAGGGAGCCTGGGTGGCTCAGCTGGCTGCCTTTGGCTGGAGTCATGATCCCAGGGTCTTGGGGTCGAGGCCCACATCGGGGTCCCTGCTCAGTGGGAGAGCCTGCTCTCCCTCTCCTTGCTGCTCCCTCTGCTTGTGCTCTCTCTCTGTCAAATAAATAAATAAAAATATATTTTTTTTAAAAAAGGTGGGGTGGGGGGCAAACTAGAACTGACAGCACTAGAAACAAAAGTAGCCAACTCTTCACACATTAGCATGGGTAAACTTTCTGAAAAATCCACCAACTAAGAGAAAGTACTGTAGTAGCTCTTCCTTATACATTCTTTCCAAAATAAAACTTGAAAAACACGAAAATTTCTTTACCTCCAGATACCCTCCAAAATATGAGTCACTTGGAGAACACAAACGATTAAAATGATAAAAGAATCCATTAAGGTGGCATATCCTTTGAAACTAAACAGTACTCTGAAATGCCACAGGATTTTATCTAGCACCAATCCCCTTATCTTAAAGGGTACTAAATAAGGCAACTTCCTAGAAAGGACTTTTTCACAAGGATTAAGAAATAATTTTATACTATGGGATAAAAAAATAAATTGCTAATCTATACTTGTCAAAGAACTCAAATGCATGATTATCACACATAATCCTTTCATTATGGTCTCAATCCTAAAACTGTTATCTTTATCCCTCCTTTCCCATGCTCCTCTCATATCAGAGAAGCAGTAAGAATCTATTACACAAACAGAATCGGAGAATGCTAAAATGGAAAAAGATGTTACAGATTCATTTTTTTTTAAAGATTATTTTTTTTTATTTGCCAGAAATCACAAGTAGGCAGAGAGGCAGGCACAGAGAGAGAGGGGGAAGCTGTCTCCCTGCTGAGCAGAGAGCCCAATGCCGGCTCGATCCCATGACCCTGAGATCATGACCTGAGCCGAAGGCAGAGGCTTAACCCACTGAGCCACCCAGGCGCCCCGCCTTTTTTTTTTTTAATAGCTGCCTCCAAGAAGGCACCGTTTGGAAGATTTAATGTAAAGATAAAATAGGCTAATCGGTAGCAACGACTGTTTCATATTTTTTAATAATATTTACTGCAAAATGCCTCTCTAAAGGCTGCATCCCAAACTATGCCCTTAAACTTTACTGGAATTCTACAAGACAAGAATCAAAAATTCCAAAATAAAAGTATCTGTGTAAAAGCCCAACACAACCACTTTCCTGCAGAGAGACCTGAGCCGGTTAGCAGAAATGTGCGGACTGACCTCATTTGTAAAGATGATACACGCAGACAAGAGAATCTCCAAATTAACTAAGTGCCCAACTATTTAAAACAGTTTGGTCATTAACCACTCAACTTCCCAACTCAGTTTCCAAAAACAGTAGGCTTGTGGGTAGACGGATGGTTCACGAGATGGATCCAGGATAAAACCAAGAATAAACAGTCACAGCTCCTTCTGATGAAACTTTTCTATAGCTTTGAAATCACCACTCAGGACTTGTAATTTCAGAATTCCAAGTCAAACCTTGAATCATTTTGATAGCTACCAAATAGGTTCTAATAAATGTTTATGTTCTACTTCAAATTTTGACCCAAAAAAAGGGGGGTAGAGAAGGAGTTAAAGAGAACAAGATAATGTACAAGTAAGATAGTAAAGAACACTAAAGGTCCAGAATCAACGTAAGGACAAACAATTCCACCTCCCAGTATGTTCCGTAATATAAGTAACATCAGGGATCTTTTCTATTTTTCCTTCCTGCAGATCCCATAATGGAAAGATGCTAACATGTATTAACTTTTTTCTACTATTTTTAAATGATTAAAGTCAACCTTTCTGAAGTGCTCAGCATGACAAAGTCAGTATTAACCGAACAAAGCTGAGTATAGCTAAAAGCAAAGAAATATGATGTTAGTGCAATTTAGCACTTTTTTGGAGATAAATGCATAGTTTCCACACTTCTTTCAAAATATTGAAAATTGGGAATTGCTTTAGTGTCCTTGAATAAAACTGCCACTTCTAGAGAAAACAGCAATCAAAATTACAACCAAAGAACTATCCCCACAATGATAACATATCACAAAAGCGAAACATGTGTGAGAGTCTATGTAATGTCTTTTGCTACAAATCACTTTCATCTCATCAAAGAGTATACTGCTATCAAGGTAAAAATTCTATATAGCTGATTGAAACTTAAAAGTTATATATTGCTAAATGACATATAATAATTATCTAATTAAAATGATTCAAACTTTTTACAAATATAATTCAAGATAAATTCAATTAATTCAAGATAAATACCTACTCTACAAGCAAATTACCACAAATCCAGAAGCAGATTTCACTGAAAGCTGATAACCAAATCTGAACCTAAAATTGGCCCACATTTATTGAAAGACTTGGCATGCACTGTTAAGTACTATCCTACATTATCTGCTTAAAAGCATATATTACCTATTAATCTTCATAATAAATATTAACTCCATCTGATAAAAGAGGAAACGATGCTTTCTGAGAGTTTAATTCAACCACAACAACAACAACAACAAAATTGCAGGACAGAAACTAAAGATACGGAGATAAACAAGAACCTGTCCTCAAAAAGCTCACTGTCAAAATCAATTATATTATACACAACTGCATGTAACAATACTTTCCTTCTTTAAATTCAGCCACCTTTGCAAAATAAAGAAAAATATGCCAACAGAGAAACATAACTCTAAGAGGACATCCAGGTTATCTTTCTTTGCTGTTTCAAGGAGGCTAACTAAAACAACACTTAGCCTTAAACACTGTCTTCAAAAGTTTGTCTTCACCTATATGTGATTGTTGAATCACTATACCATACACCTGAAATTAATATAACTGTATATTAACTATGTCAGAATTAAAAAACAAATAAATAAATCCCACATTTTAGAAAAAAGAGGTACATCTTATACTACCATGATGCTGACTCCTCCTGTTTCTAGTTTTTGTTTTGTTTTGTTTTTTTAAGATTTCTTTTTTTTTTTTTTGACAGAAAGGGAGAGAACATAGCCAGGGGGAGGGGCAGAAGGAGAGGGAGAAGCAGGGTTCCCCACTGAGCAGAGAGCCTGATGAGGAGCTCAATCCCAGGACCCTGGGATCCTGACCTGAGTGGAAAGCAGATAGAAGCTTAACTGACTGAACCAACCAAGCATCCGTGTTTCCAGTTTTTGGCTGATGAATAAAGATGCTGTAAACATGCATGTGCAGGTTTATAAAAAAGAAAAAGTCTGTCTTCACGGAAGTAGAAAATTCAGGGTCCCCTGACCTAAGCAGAAGACCTCTGATGGGACAAGAACTAAAGAGCCCTCCCTCGGTGCTTTTCAATTTGCAAATTAGGTCTTAAATTCTACGGAAGAACTCCATCTGTGTTCATTTAAAAAAAAAATTTAAAAAGTCAAAATTCGTTTCCTTTGTAAAGAATCTGAAGGTCCTTAATATGACAAGGCAATTTGTGTGATTTAAAAAACAATTAATAGACAGTACTTCTAGCCTCAAGAATTTTACTATCTGCTAAGGGAAATGAGACAGGAACAATAACCACCTTAGTATTTCCACGTGCTTACATAATTGTATCTCAAGACAAAAAATTAAATGTGATAAGAGGGAAAAGCAAATAAATAGCTACAAATGTCCACAGGAAGAAGGGATGATCCTAACTAGCAGTGAGGCGACTAGGCTTACACAGGCAAAGGTAGTGATAGGTAAGGAACAGGGGATGGCACACGGGGCTGGAGCACAGTATTATCAGGAAATAACCAGAGCTCAAATTTAGAAGGTAGGTTACGAACGGGCGGCGGGGGGGTGCTGAGCCCATGGAGCCTGTGACTCTTGATCTTGGGATTGAGTTCAAGCCCCAAGTTGGGTGTAAAGATTACTTAAAAATAAAATCTGGAAAGAAAAAAAATAATAATAACTAAGCATGAATAATTGTGAGTGTGTGGCCAAAAAATGTGATCAAGATGACAAACAATTCACTCCCTCCTCTTCAAAGTACCGTGTTCTCCCGGCCCTCTTCATACCTCCCTGCAGCTCCTGTTTACTCTAAATCAGCCGTTCTTGAGGTATGGTTTCTGGACCAGCAGCAGCAGCATCAGTGAGCAAGTTGTTAGAAATGAAAATTATGGGCCACACCCAGACATACAGAACCAAACCTTGGGGGCTCAGGCTCAGCAACCTGGGGCTTACCAAGCCCCCTAAATGATTCTGATGAACACTAATGTTTAAGACCAGTGTTCTACCAGAGTCCTTCAGCGAGAGCCTTCTCATTCTATACTCTCTCCCTACATTATCCTCTCCCAGGCCTTTCAATAACAGCCAATGTTCACTTATCAAAAAATACCTCTCTCTAAACCCAGACACCTTTGCTGAGCGCCAGACCACACATTCAGCTTCCCACTTGACGCTGATTTCCTCCCAGATATCTCAACTACACATGTCTGGAACTCCTGGATATCCTCCTAACTCTTCTCCCTCCCCCCAAAAAATCTGTTCCTTCTCTTCTCTTCCCCATCTCAGCAAATGGTACCTCAAGCCCAAGAGTTACATAAGTCATTCTTCCCAGTTCCTACAATACCCTCCCCCCAATCCAATCCATCACCAGGTCTTCCCACTTGAGCATTCTTCTCCATTCCCACTGCCACCACCTTAACCAGTCATCGAATCTGTACGCCTCTCGACCAGTGTCTTACAGAGCAATCACCATGATCTTGTCAAAGTGCAAATCGGAGCATGTAACTGCCCTAATCCTTCAGTAGCTTCCCATTGCATTTTCAGATAAAACCTAAAATCCTAAAGTCCTGGATCCTGGTCATCTTTCCAACATCGTCTTGGGTCCTTCCTCCAAAGTGATTCAATCATTACATTCCCCAGCTCTGGGCATATTTCAGCTTCTGAAACTTCCTCACACAGAGACTTCTCTGTGCATGACATACTCCACACCACCCCCACCTTCACACCTTCGCACAGTGCCTTTACCTAATTTTTCTCATGCTTCAGATTTCTGGTAAAATATCAAAACAGGTCTTCCTTGACCCTTCAGTATAAACTGAATCAGTTATTCTCTCACTAAACCCTGTGCTTTCTTCTCATGACAACTATTAAAATTATCTACATGACTTGATGATTTTTGTTTAACCTTCATCTTCTATATTAGGCTGCAAATTCCACAAGGACAAAGAAATATCTGTTTCGTTTTCCATTGTATAAATAATAACTACTACAGAGCCTGGCACACAAAAGGCATTTAATAAATAGTTACGGAGTAGTAACAGTTGCCATTATTTTTGTTAAATCCTCCCCTTCTGCTCTCTCTGTCCTCCCTCAGAAACTAACTTACAAGTTACTGGGTAGCCAAGATAATTTTTGCCAATGAAATATCATGCTTAAATCCCTCGTTTTCAGATTGATTTATATGACAAAATCAAATGTATTTTACTACCTTCCTGTAAAATTAACAGTGAGAAGTGGTTAACACTTAGCCTATATTAACTGACACTAATCTAAGCAGTTAACCTGAGAGCTACTGAGCTCCTTATACAGAACTCTCTAGCAAATTCCTAGTCTCCCAATTACCTGTACTGACAGTACCAACAACCCCCATGCCTGTGACAGAAAATCTTATCCTTACCCATGAAATTGTATGCAAAATACCATTCCTATCCAGACCCGAGAACCTCATCATTAGATTACCTCAACGAATTATGATATGTCCCAGTTCCCTGGTTCCACATTTATTTAAGCACTTTATACCAAACACATTTAGAACAACATAGAACCAAACACATTGAGAACCAACTTCTTCCCCTTATCAATCAACATTAAATGCTCTAACTAGCATGTGACCAAAAAGCCAGTCCTAGGTTTTGTTAGAATTTAAAGAATACACTGAAATACATGCGCTTGACAATCTGACTGTGTTTCAAGCTTAACTTTACACATGGCTCTATCAGATTCCTATAGGCCCAAAATGGATTTAGTTAGCGTGCACTCCTGAAACTAAAGTGTTTTTGAAAAAAACATGAGAGTGTTCCACGATATTAGTTCTCTAAACTTTGAGCAGGAATTAAAAAGGTACAAGGTGTAATAAGCATTTCAAACATACACATACTTAACTAGAGACTATGATACAAGGTACGTATTTCAGAGAAGAAACTACTCCAACAGTTTAAACGTACAAGATAAGTATATATCTGAGAATCTGCTTATTTCTTTAAATAAATATATAATATATAAATATGTACTTACATGTATACATGTGACCTAATATCTACATTCATAAATATCATGCATGTATATGTATACATACATATATACATACATACACAGGTGATTGCCACTATTTGGGGACTCCACATTTGTAAATTCATGTAGTCACTAAAATGTATCTGTATTCCCGAAAATCAATACAATGGCATTTTCAAGATCATCTGCAGACATAAGCATAGTGCTGAAAATTTTGAGAAGGCCAGCTGGACATAACAAGATACCTTTCTGCCTTGTTCATAAACAAGGGCTCTTTTTGAAATCTGTTTAGTGCCATGTTTTTCTCATTTTTGTGCTTTTTATTGATTTCATTGTTTAAAATGGCCCCAAGCATAGTGCCAAAGTGTCATCTAGTATTCCTAGGCTCAAGGAGGCTGCAATGTTCCTTATAGAGAAAATAATGTGTCTTAGATAAGCTTTATTTACAAATGAGTTACAGCGCTATAAGCCGTAAGTTCAGTTTTAATGAGTCAACAATATCTATTTAAAAAGACCTTTAAACAGAAACCCACATAAAACAAGGTTATATACTGACTGGTGGACAAAAATGTTGTCAACAGGGGCTTGCAGGACTTC
Organism: Lontra canadensis; assembly: GCF_010015895.1. Taxonomy (NCBI): domain Eukaryota; kingdom Metazoa; phylum Chordata; class Mammalia; order Carnivora; family Mustelidae; genus Lontra; species Lontra canadensis. The sequence continues at coordinate 4,156,127 of NW_022630995.1, forward strand.
ACACCTGTATTTCTAAAGGGCAATGATTCAGTACTTACTCACTGCTCCATGACTTTATAAAACACAACTACTCTGAACAATGAGAGGCAAGTATGTACATAAAAATACACTTAGAAAGAGGAGAGAGAATATGAGACAGAGAGAAAGAATAGTAGATTTACTGAAGACTCAAAGACACTACAGAGGTCATTCTGAACAAGATGCCTACATTTTCCGTATCAAGGCACAAACACCTCAGGGCACAGCACCTACAGTATTGGCCCTGTTTAAACAACAAGGACCCAAAGCAAAAAAAAAAAAAAAAACAAAAAAAAAAAAGAAGAAGGAAAAAAAAGGTGAAAAAGTGGAACCTACCAAGTTCATTTTTTCATTTTTTTGGTCTGTCTTTGTTTCTATCCCTTGTCCCACTAAATGGTATACCTCTGCCCAACTCAGGTACTCTAAACTCTAATGCCTTTCCACACCATTTGCCCTTAATCTTGTAATTCAGCACATGTATCTGTCAATTACTGAACAATCATTCTTGAGTATGAACCAGACTTTGCATTTAAACATCCTGTCTAAATTGTCTAAATTATTTGGAAAAGAGAGGATATTAAGCATTTGAAGTAAGAAGAAACTGTCAGGATAAAAAAGTAAACTGAATACAGGTAATTTCAGTTATATGTGTAAAGAGAAAAGAAATACACAAGGGAAGAAAGTCTCCCCTCCCATCCAAAGAAGATGAAATAAAAGTCTAATCCAAGAGCTGGAGTGTCGGGAAGGGAAGTCCCACCTTCCCAAACAGCTTCTTCAGCTCCTGCTTCGTCCCAGCACTTGGCTAAGGAGTTTCCCAAGAAAAATGGCAAAATTTATAGCAAAAGCTAGTAGAACACTCTAACAGTGACATTAGTCCTTAACTGCTTTTTAATGTTTTGTGGCTGAATGAGCACTCCTTTTGAAATTCTTATTTTCATTTTCCAAAATTACTTAACTTTTCCTGAAAATGACTTGCTTAGGGTAATGATAGGATATGCTTAGGGCAGTGATAGAAGCCACAAATCCAAAATCTAGTTTGATGAAACGTCAATGTTTTCTTTCCACTTTATAAAAAACCCATCTGGGATTTTGTGAAATGAAGTGACTGTAATACTACTCAAGCCACACTTCAATTAGTCACTACAATTCAAAGAAGTAATAAGTGCAGCATTAACTTAACAGTCATGTCTTCTTAAAAGCCACAACTCGATCTAAACCAACATTTGACATCCATGTATAACAAAGAACTAGGAAAGTTTACAGCGCAGTACATCTATCAAAACCAATGGCCGTATATATATTCAGTCCTCTGAAAAGCTAAGGCTCCTTCTCCCACCTCTCCAAGGTTTGCCTAGGCTCATCACTAGAGGCAGTGGCTTGTAAAACAATGACACCCATCCCCGAATAATTCAACATTCCTTTCTCTTTAAATATTTTATAGACAAAAACCTTCAGATTTTTTTGCACTAATGCATTATTGTTTATGGCATTTCAAAAAGCATAAGCGGAATCTCTCCGTCTACTGCGTCCAAACCACATCAGGTCTGACTTCAGAGAGCCAAGTCTACTCCCTCCAACTTTTCTCGTAACCTGGAACGTAACGGGACCGCTCATCAACTGATTACCTCCTGTGAGTCTTTAGAAGTACTTACTGGGTACGATTCGGCAGTGAAAAGCTCCAAGCTCAGAGGAAGCCTCCGTACGCGCGGCTCACACGGGAAACTCGACACCCGAGTGCGGGCCGTGCTTCCCCGCGGAGCGAGCTCCCCGCACCGAGCCCCGAACCGCCGCCGGAGCCCGGGGCGGGTGACGAGGGCGGGACGCGCAGCCGGTCGGGCCAGAGTCGGCGCGCCCTCCTGACACGGTCTAAGGTGCCAGAGACACCCTGAAGGCACGAACAGCACCTGGTCTGATGCCGGTTCCGAACGGGACGGGCGGACTCCGAGTCCACGCGCCGCTCCGAAGCCACCCGCCGACCGACTCCGGGGACAGCGCCGGCGCCGGCCGCGCACACGAGCGCGCAGAGCGGCACCGGCTTCTCCGGGGACCGAGCAGAGCGAACGCGGCTCGACCTCGGGGTCCGCAGGGCCCTCACCCCGCAGCGCGGGCGGAGACCGGGGGGGAGGCCGAAGCGTCGCGGCCGCCGGCGCCACCGCGGGCGGGGCAGAGCCTCGATCCGCACGACCGGCCCCTCCGCGGGTCGCCAGCCCCGTCGCGCCCCGCACCGCCCGCGAGGCGTCTTCCGCTCACTCCCTCGCGTCGCGGGGGACCGAAGCTCGGCCGGGAGAGCGGGGCCCGCGCCGCCACAGCCGGCTTAGGGGCGCCGCGCCCGAGCGCTCTTCGCGGGCCCCCGCGGCTCGGGAGCAGGAGCGGGAAGAGCGCGCCGAGCGGGCGAGCCCAGGGGCGGGCGGACGCCGCCAGCCGCCGCCACACCCCGGCCCTCCCTCACCTGCCCGCCGAGCGGCCCCCGCGCCCCTACCTTCGGCCAGCGACTCCTCCAGGGTGACCTGGTAGCGGCCCACGGCGAACACGCGGACGCCCACGGACGAGCCGCCGCCGCCGGAGCCGGCCCCGGGCCCGCCGGCCGAGCCCCCCGCCGCGCCGCCGCCGCCGCCGCCCTCCGACTTGGGCATCCGCGAGAACTTCTTCATGGTCCCGCCGGCGCGCTGGGGGGCGCGGGGCGAGCGCGAGAGCGGGTCCGCGGCCCGGCGCGCGGCTGGCCGTCCGCGAGGGGTCGCCGCCCCTCGCCCGTCCGAGCGTCCGTGCGCGCTGCGGCCCGGCCGGCCTCACATCCCGCGCGCGAGCGCGCCGCCCCGGCCCCGCCGCCCGCTCCGCGGCTCCGCTGCAGCTGCCCCGCTCCCGCAGAGGGCGGCGGAGAGGGCGGGGCCGGGGCGGGGCGCGAGGGGGCGGGGCCGGGCGCGGGGGCGACGCCGCCGCCTCCGCGAGCGCCCCGGGCGCCCGATCAGCCCTGCGACGCGTCGGGAGCGCGAGCCTGGGAGGGGGCTGCGCCGGGGAGGGAGACGGGGAAGGGGCGGGGCGGGGCGGCCGGCCCTGCGGGGAGTGAGCCGGACCTCTCCGGCCGCGCGACCCCACGACCGCAGCCCGCGGCGCCGCCGCAGCCTGACCGACGCCGCCCGCCACTCGCGGCCGTTGGCGGTGCAGCGCCGCTGCCAACCGCTCTGAGGCCCGGCGGGCCGCGCAGGCGCGCGATCGGCGCCACCGGAAGTGACGGTTCCGGCTCTTGTCACGTGGAGGGCGTGGGGGCGGGAGTGGCGGTGGGGGCTGGGGACGGAGGCGAGGTCGGGGTCCCGCGTCCGGGGTCCCGCCGGCGAGCGTTCCGGTCGGGCTTCCGGGGCCCCGCGCCGAGGTGGCCGGGGAGGCTCCCGCGCCGGCCGCGCGACCGGGTCCGGCGTCTGGGCGAGGAGCTGGCGCGTCCCTCCGGACGCTTCAACCCGCCGCCGGCCGCCTCCCCGCCAGCGGCTTCTCGCCCGTTCAGTGTCCCAGAGCGTCCCGGAGGGGCTTCCGCTCGCCGCCCCGGGGCGTGGGCGGCGGGAGCCGCGGGGCCGCAGCGGGTTCCCGTAACCCCCCTTCCGAGGCCGCCGCCGCGGCGCGCGCCGGTGCTGGGAAGCGCCTCTGCGGCGCGGGGATCGCGGAGGCGCAGTTTTCCGAAGCTCGAGGGCCGCGCGGCGTTGGCCGGACGCCCGGAGCAGGTGCGTGTGCGCTCCGGGGAGCCCGAGGTCGCGCCGCGGCCGGTGGGGCCGCCGGGGCCGTCCTGACGCCCCGCTCCGCGCTCCAGACCGCGCTGAGGAAGGACGCTGCAAACCGGCCGACGCGCGGTGTCTGGAAGCCGGACCGGCGGCTGGGTTCTCTCCCACCGCCCTTGCAACGGGGGGATTCGCCCGCCGAAGGAGGAGAAGGAGGCGGCGGCTCGTTGTGTCCGCTTCGTTAACTGCTGGCGTCTCGGTGCCTGCGGCGTGAGGCCGGCGAGGGGAGCCGGGGTGCGGAGACCGGGGGTGCCCGAGGCTGGGAAGGCGGCGCCCGGTTCTCGGCTTCCCCCTGCTCCCCCCTCCGTGACCCCGGCCGCAGGAGCACAGGCCCGCTGTGGCCGGGGGAGAAACCAGGCACCTGACCTTGTCTTCGAAGATGGCATTTCCTACACTTTCCCAACGCAGACCTAACGCATGGCGCCTCCGAGGCTCCAGCACGCGCCTCCTGTGCAATAGACGGACGCGCTCTGTCCCTGTCCTGCTGCTCTGCCCAGCTCGTCGGGGGGCTACAGGCAGACGACCGTAGGCAGAGGACTCCGAGCTTAATAATCAACATTTTTATTCCCCTCTGCTGTTTGAAGAGAAGCTGTTTCTCCCAATGCCAGAACAGGGCTCGGATTTAGGCGTGTTTCCTGCGTGACCCACTCAGCTAAAATCCTTCATCCGGAGACCGGACCAGTAAAGTGCGTTCCGGCTCAGTGGAAGTCAGGGTATGTCCCGTGATTGTGCTGTGACAGGGATTTCCATTTAGGAATAAGCTGACCATTTTCCTTCCTGTGGAGAGTCGCTGCAGTCTCCTTCCTACAACATTTGAGTTCTAGTTTTCAAGCAGAGAAATGGGGAAACGGAGTCATTTCATACAATTCAGAACTGGTATCAGCCTCACATACAGTGTGGGCCTAATGCACCGACACTTAATCACAATGCAAGAGGAAATAAAGTCTCCTGTGATCAGTCAGGGAACAAATTTACCCCAGTGCTATGGCAAAGAAACTCATACAACCCGACTACTAATATGGAAGTTAATAATTAGTTTAAGGCGTAACTCCCCTCCTAATACTGGCAATGTGTTCTTTAATTTTTCACCAAAAATGTAATAAAATTTAAATTTTCTCTCGTCTTGACAGAATGTTAACTCCACAATATTCTATGGCAGCTACTAACATGTTACTTACTGAGAAAGCAGAAACATTGTGTTACTAATAGTAAGAAAGCCAAACATTTTACAAACACTTTTACCACCAAAAGATGTTGAAATTAACTGTCACAGTGTATCTCCCTACAGCTTTGTGAATTGAGGATGAGTATCCTTAAACCAATGTGTAGGCAGAAATTGAGACACTAATATATATGAAAAACCTCTACTAAGAATTCTAGTCTTTTAGTTTTATACTCATCCTTAAATCATGGTTACAGATGAACATCAATTGGGCTTCCTACTGGAAAATAAAACCTCTAGAAAAAAAATGTATGAATAACGTAGATTCTGACCCTCTAAAATACTGTCACTGATGTAACTATTCTTAGAGATACAGAATAGTTTACTAAAGGTAAAAGATTAAAATTGCATTTCTCAATATTTCATACATACATATCTTAATATTTCAAATGTTTGTAGCCGTACTGCTATAAAAATAGTTGGAAACTAGCCATATAATGAAACCTTTTTTTTAAATTTTGCATTTAAATCCAATTAACATATAGTATATTGTTAGTTTCAGAGGCAGAGGTCAGTGATTCATCAGTCTTCTATAACACCCAGTGCTCATTACATCACCATTACATCACGTTCCTCCTTAATGCCCATCACCCGGTTACCCCATCTCCCTCACCCACCACCCCTCCAGCAACCCTCCGTTTGTTTCTTACGATTAAGAGTCTCTTACGGTTTGTCTCCCTCTAAAGACTTTTTTTTTTCTTAAGTAGATTGCTTCAGTTTGTATGGTTTCATGTTACAGTATTCTAATAAAGTCAACAGGTTGCTATAGTCAAGCGAAGGATTCCAAGATCCTTAATCAGGAAGGATTTTGACAATGGGGCGGCGGGGGGGGGGATTATTGTTGTATTTTTGTCTTCTAGTGGAAAGCTCTAACCCTTTTTGTTACTTTGACCCTCATCTACTTTACATTAAGTGGCTCTTAAAGATGTGAGGAGTGGGAAAAACTGGCATGGATCAAACAAAATATGTGTATCCCAAAAGGCTTATTCCAGTGCCATTATTGGCTTCATAAAGCATCTCTTCCAGTGCTTGATTAATCATTTTTTTCTCACAAGTCAATGTTTTCCTTTAATAAGATACCCTCTATCATTTTTAGACTCCTTATGCTTTACTGTTAGGAGTAATTATTCTCCTTCCCTAACAGTATTACTTTATACCTAGTTAAATGCCCGTATCTTGCTTTCCAAAAAAGTAAAAGTCCCGAAGTCCATTAGAAGAATACATACATGTCTCCATCATCTTAAAAAGTGTTCTTTAGGGGCACCTGGGTGGCTCAGTGGGTTAAAGCCTCTGCCTTCGGCTGGGGTCATCCCAGGGTCCTGGGATCGAGCCCCGCATCGGACTCTCTGCTCAGCGGGGAGACTGCTTCCTCCTCTCTCTCTCTGCCTACTTGTGATCTCTGTCTGTCAAATAAATAAATAAATAAATAAATAATTGTTCTTTAATGTCACCAATATTTTATCTTCTCTTAAAACTATATGACATTATCACTATAGCTTGTCAAAATTTTTATATATCTAAGAAAAATAAATCTGACAATGTAGTTTAAAACACCAAGCTCTTCACAAATATTCTAAACAGGGAAAAAATTACTTATTTGACATGAAATTCATTTATGATAGAATTTTGCCTACAGCTTGACCCTGCTTTTTATTTTTTTCATTGCACTTTATTTTTTTATGTTATGTCAGTCACCATACAGTACATCATTAGTTTTTGATGTAGTGTACCAAGATTCATTGTATATAATACCCAGTGCTCCATGCAATATGTGCCTTCCTTAATAAAACCCATCACTGGGCTAATTCATCCCCCCACCTGCCTCCCCTCTAAAACCCTCAGCTGGTTTCCTGGAGTTCATAGTCTCTCATGATTCCTCTATCCCTCTGATATCCGCCCCCTTCAGACACCATGCTTTTCGAAAAGACTGCAAGTGGTAGGCAACTTCACCATCAAAAGAAACACTGTGATGGCCATCCCAGCTAAATTGGTAGGTGGGGAGGGGTTCAGTTGGCAGGGAGGTTCCCCTGGATATACAGCACCTCGGGCTCAGATGTCACAGCGGGACTATCCTTGTGTGATTACAATCACACTCTTGGATCTGTTCCTGCCCTCCCTCTCCCTGCTACCTTTTGTATCCCCCCCCCCCATGGCCTAGCTCTACTACCCTGCACCTACCCTGCTCCCAAGTACATTTATATAAAACTTCAGCAGAATGTAAAATAAGAACCACTTCTTTTTGGATACTTGAGATGTATCAGTGCTATCAGTGCATTACATGTATTAACTCGGTACAGAAATGATGAGCTCTGAGATCGAGCTTGTATGGTATGTTGCCTTCAAATCTCCACCCAGCAATGCAGCTGGTGTTATGGTCTTAGAAACTTCAGGGAACAGAAAAGCAGCTCTTCTGGTTTGGGAAGCAGGTGAGCAGTTCCCAAGGTAAAATAGCAAATTACGTCCCAGTGTGTTGAACCACTGCTGAATCTGTACGCTTGCACAACATTCACATACACACCAGCAAAACTGTTCAATTTACTATAGAGGGACAGAGAAAGAAAGACTTAAAGCCAAATTCAACTTTCCAAAATCTACATCTTGTTTTACCCAGTCCTCTGCCAGCTGTAGTAGACTATTTATTGAACATGTGTAAAACAGTATATGAACTGACCTACACTAAGAACTCACACAGTGTGGTAAGAATCATGGGATTTCAGGGCTGGACGGGGACATAATCAAATGCAGCATCTCAGAGAGCAAAAGGAACATTCATTGAGCACCTAGTATGTCTCAGGCCTTATGCTTAACACTGTATAAATGTTACCTGTGTTTCCTCTAACAAGCGAAGTAAATGTTGTTACTCCCAACTCTCACTCCAGCCACCCTAAACCACCTTCGTTTCTTGCCATCCTGTTTCAGGCCCCAGTGCTGACTCCAGTTAGAATGTCTTGTTCTTGCTCACAATCACCTGATTTGATGGGTGACTCTGTGGACCTCCAGGAACACCTCCCCGGGGAAGCTTTCCTGACCTCTGCCATTTACCAGTCCTGGGTAGAATGAATTCATTTGTACCTCATCCTACTTTTGTAGACTTCCAGAACCACACCTAGCAGAGGGCTTCCTTACATGCTTGTCCCCCTCTACTGCATTCTAAGAGGTTTAAGGGAAGGGGCCATATCATGTTGTTTTCTCAAAATCTAGTCCCAAGCAATGTACATGACACATAGCAAGTATTCAATAAACGAATGAATAACTTAGCCTAAAATGTAGTAAGTGGTAGGGTTGGAGGCTTGAGACCAGGCTCAGATCTCAGGTGTGTCTGAAAACCCAAGCTTCTGAGTTTTGGTCATCTCTAAAAATAGGAAGAGTTGGTTTTTCTATTTTTGTGTGTGTGTGTGATGTTGTTGGTTTCTTTTGGTTTTTTTTGGAGTGGGGGCCGGGAAGGGATATGAACTATGATTATTAAATAATATACAATCAATACCAGTGATTGTGCTGGACACAGAGAAATGTCAGTTCCTCTTTCTTCTGTCATCTTGCTCGGAGGTGTAGTACACATGACAGGGCTAGGATCCAAACTCCCCGGTCACCATTTCACCACAGGTGCTGCACACATACAAGCTAGATTCTAATTTGGGGTCAGTTTCAGGCTTCTTCGCATTTATTCGTCGTTTTACTTTTTTTTGCTTTGGCTGACGTCAACCTGCGGTGGTGGTAGAGGGTAACGTAAGCAGAGAGGGGACACAAAAGAGCCTTCTCCTGGCTGAAAGCGTCAGGAGGGTAGGAAAGGTGCCTTCTTCATCTACACATGCCTGCCCCCTAGTAAGTGCTTAACAAACACTGGTGGAACCCAGTGCATGGGTCAGCTTAAACCTGACGGTTTCTTGGATCTTTGTGAACAGTCTCAAAGGGAGCAATGCAGGGAGTGAAAAAAGCAAATTAACAAAGGAGGAAATAGGAAACTGCTCAGTGCACGGAGCTACAAGAAAGGAGTGGAAAGGGGCGCCTGGGTGGCTCAGTGGGTTAAAGCCTCTGCCTTCGGCTCAGGTCATGATCCCAGGGTCCTGGGATCGAGCCCCGCATCGGGCTCTCTGCTCAGCGGGGAGCCTGCTTCCTCCTCTCTCTGCCTGCCTCTCTGCCTGCTTGTTGTCCCTGTCAAATAAATAAATAAAATCTTTAAAAAAGAAAAAAAGAAAGGAGTGGAACACATAAGCAGGTAAACTGAGGACAGCACCAGCAAAAGAATGCTCAAGGTAGCAGCATCTAGACAAAGACAGGGGAGAGGGGAGAACTGTAAAACCCCAAGCAGATCTGAAAGCAACGCCCGAGCCTGTAACGGAAGCCTGGCCCCCGCCACTCAGAACACGCAAATCTGCTCTAAGAGGCGTGTTTATTTTCTACTGACTCATCTCTCTCACCCTTTTCCTTTTGTGCTTGCTGTTTCCCTGACCCCTACACTGTCTTCGCCTGCCCCCCCATCTGCATTAGACATACGCTGTTTCCCAACTCAACTCGCCTCCTCCGAGAAGCTCTTTCCCAACTTCCCCACTTCAGAATAACCCATCCTTTCTCTAAACCACTGCAGCATTTTTGTCTGCATGCGAAATCTAACACTGTGTGGCTTAGTTGGCCAGTTATGTGTACATCTTAACTGTCAAAGGACATTCACAGTGTATGTCTTCTTATTTTAAAGTAATTCCATTGCAGACAGGGTCCAATTAGCCACATTACGGGTGCTAAACACTTATTGAATTAGACGGTCAAAGTACTTGAATAATCAATGCCACTTTGAATAGGCATTTTAAAGTACGTCTTTTTTAAATTGCATTTTGGAGTCACAGAAAGAAATTAAAGACAGATGCCTTGAGAGGAGAGTTATAATTGACCAGAGGCTAGGTAAACAAAGGTAAATTTGTACTGTTGTTTAAAGGTAAAGGAGAAGTTCCTATTACATATCTTTCCTCAAAAAACTCTTTATGAAGTGTGACCGGATATTATATGAAAGTGATTTCATTATTTGTTTTCATCTGGGTGAAGATCAGACAACACCTTCATGCATATTTCAAGCCAAAATGAAAATTGTATTTGTGTACTCACTCCTTAAATTATAAAATTTCCAATTTGATTTGCGTTGACCTTCTTCAATGATGTTATTTGCATGTTGCCCTAAAAATAGTATTCAAGGAAATCATTCTTAAAGGACAAGTATGCTTTTCTTTTTTTAACCTTTTAATTTTTTATACTTCATCACTATACCTTATTCCTCTTCTTTCTCTTATCTGCTGACAGTAGTGGCCCTACTTGCATGGACAGATTAGAAGCATTTTTTTTCATTTACCATGACAACACCCAGCTAATGTTTACTGATAAACTAGGAGCAAGTCAGAGCATCTACAAAATGCAGAAGGAATTCATACTCCTGAGTAAGAACTTTAATTCAGGAGTGAAGGGGATAGTATAGCTAAAGTAAATTCACATGTTATTAACATTTTATTAAAATTCTTGTCATTTTTAATGCAAATAAAATACCCTCTGTTGAGTCTCCCTGTTGTATCCTTTTCATAGACAACCACATTTATATAAGCTTCAAAATCATAAATTGTGTGTATGTATTTGTGTATGTAGGCAGCTATGCACTACAATGTTTATTCTGTATTGACAGATACCAAGTTCAAATTTTGCACACATACATAAACACTTTTGATCTTTGAAAATGTGTCTAATAATACGTTTTAATCAAAATAATTATGAGAGATATTAAAACTGGTATTTAGTATCAAGGAGGATTGACCAACTATAGATTTGGCCCACTTAAAATTTAAACTTTCTTATAATAATACAGCAAGTGATGATCAAACCCTTGAAAAATCAAGTCAAACAGCTAAAATTTTCTCAAATCATTTCATAGAACAATTTTTGTTTTTGTTGAATCTGTCATTTGTTTTGATAGCATTTACACACAGCCTCAAAGAAAAAGAGTAATTTTAGCAACTTCACCGGTCCTACATAATAATTAAGTTAATTAAATAGTCACTTATTGCAGGCCTGTATATACATACACATGCACACAACATTGTACCAGGCACATAGAAAAACACAAATAAGACATAAGATTCAAACTCTAAGCCAAACAAACATTGAAACTAGTCACCATAGACATATTTTCTCATGTTCATGATCATCCTATGCATTCTTTACACTTGTTCTGCTTCTGACCAGCACATCGTCTCTTCCATCATTGTTAACTTTCTCACGTATGACCCATAAACTTTCCTATAATAATCATAATGAATAATTTCTGTGTCTCTAATGATTGCTCTACAGTAATTCCCTGCACACCAGGGATAAAATTTAAATGAAATATAAACTGTAGGAACATTTGGAATAAAAATAAGTACCTTTCAGAGAAACATTGGAACACCTGCTTGGCTCAGGCAGTGGAGCTTACAACTCTTGATCTCAGGGTCATGAGTTTAAGCCCCACTTTTGGGGGTAAAGCTTACTTTAAATTTTTTTTTTTAAAGAGAGAAACATCAAGGTTTCAGTTCAATAAAAATATCAAGAAAACAGATTCCCTTCTTTAAAAGAGATTTCTTTTAAATTCTTTGTCAGAAGAATCCATCATTAGCAATTCCAGTAGAACATTCATTAATATTTCATGTTGTCACATCTCTATTCAAAAAGCAATACTAAGAACTAATTCAATCTATCTGAATTACTAAGAATTTTTAAACATTTTCTAATTATGCTCTAACCAAATCTTTAAATTCTAAACCTGATTTTTAAAAAGGAGTAAAATATAAAAACTGCTTGTACTTTTAGTTATATGTTTATTTAGGGGAGTCTTTTTTTCATACCTACTGAATGGGATACTTACAGAATGTGCAATCAAAATCAGCTTCATAGTTATGCGTTATTACATAGTGAATGTTGTTTGTAATAGCACTTTCAAATAGTATGTTATTATGTTCAAGAAATACAACTTCTTAACCAGCAAGTTCTACTGGTTCTTGTCATATAAAGCAGTATGTTTTATGAAAGAAAGAGAGGAGAATATAGTTAGATGATTTCTGTGTTTTTTGCTTATTAACAAAAAGAAAAATAAAGATTGATAATTTCACATAAATCGTGTTTCCTCATATGAAACCATGATATTATATAAAGACAATAGTGTTAGTTAATTCGCCTAAATTCTAAGGTAGAACACTTAATCTAGTAGGTTCTATGGTGAATGCATAATGCTCTGAAGACATATTTAAATTCTTGATGATGACACTATTTTGCTTGATTTGTTGGGTATGTTAATATGTGGTATTTCTACTAGAAATTCAGCAAAAGCAGAAAATAAAAACCTTCTCCAACAACACATATACCATCTCTCTAGCCCAATGGATGTTAGTAGAGGTAAAGAAAGTAAGTATGAACAGAGAGTGGGCACCCAATATCTACATGTATAGCTTATATTTTTGAAACCTTATATTAAGAGTACCTTTTATACACAATCTGGATCTTTGTCAATTTGTGTTCAATTTAGTCTTCATTGTTTAACAAACACTTATTAAGCCAACCGTTATGTGTGGTTCTGCAAGGGATAAAATGATTAATAAGAAACGTTCTCTTTATTAAGGAATCAGAGTTCAATGAAAAGACAGATGTATTCATATCTAAGACGAGGCAGAATGCTCAGTGCTGTAATAGAGACAGAAATGCTAAAGGAGCACAGCAGGGGGGATGCATTTTAAGTAAGGTATCAAGGAGGGTGCGTCTGAGATGAGCCGGGATTGCAACAGACTGTGATGATGGTCCTGTAAGAGAAACTTGGTCTGCTCCATACCTCCCATCTCATTCCCCTCTAACCTGTTCTGCTTTTCCTTGTTTCCGCAGTACTCATCCTCTGATTTGTTTATTCTATTTATCTTTATTTACCTAGAATGTGAGTGTTCATACAGGGATCTTTGTTTAGTTCACTGAATGCACTTTGGTGCTAGAATTTTCTGGCTCATCGAAGGTGACGGATAGATATATGTAGAACAATTAACGAAGAAAATATATAAGTTAACCATATGGGCAGAAAGTTCAAGGTATTTTTTCAAATAATTGGGGGTACAATATGACTGGTATGACCATGACAGACATCTTATGGCCACATGATATTAATAGGATGAGATAAAATGGCCTAAGTATTTTTCCTTACTTTTCCAATAAGTAATAAAGCCAATTTCTCTGTAGCTCAATTTCTTATCAGAGAAACTGATGGTTAAACTCTAATAATATGCATTTTACAGGGCGCCTGGGTGGCTCAGTCAGTTATGTGTCCTACTCTTGGATCAGCTCAGGTCATGATCTCAGGACGGAGCCCCACACGTAGGGCTGCCCTGCTTAGCAAGGGTCTGTTTCTCCTCTCCCTCTTCCTCTGCCCCTCCCTGCATTTGCACACATTCTGTCTGTCTCTCTATTTCTCTGTAAAATAAACAAATAAATCTTTAAAAAAATATGTGCATTTTATAAATAATTGCTGAGTAAATTAAATAACAAGAAGTTCTAGTTCTGAAGTCTTTATGGTTTTTAACCATTTTGATTTTATGTGCCTATATTTTATCTTTGCTTGTGCTTTGTTGCCCTGAAGTTAAAGTCTTTTGCTAAAGCTGCCTCTGTATCATTTCAGCTTATTGTTTTAAAAAAAACTGTATTCTATAAACTACACGTACTCCCTCTATCAAATAAAATGATATTAAATGAATGTGTCCAAAATTTGCCAAAGTCAGATGATATCTGAATGTAATATAACAGGCAATGTGAGGGTAAGTACATGGTATTCTCAGCTTCTGTATCAATTAGCATTTGCTGTTTTAAATTGCTTCAACTCATAGAAAAAGGAATTGTCTTAGGAATGGACCCATGCAGCTAGAATCACTAAAATTCAGTCCATGTGATGATAATAGGTTGGTGTCCATTTTGCAAATCTGCCTTGTCAATAAATACATACCCTTTCTATCCCTAGAATTCATAGAATCATTTGTTTACCCATCTGCTCATATTTTTCTTCCTGACCATTTTTACATCAACATTTAGTAGTATCATGAACCATTTTGTTCAGTGTCTGGCTCGCCCTTGTCCTATAGACTTTCTGAGATGTTCCAAGTATCCTGAATCTTCGCGGTCCTATATGATAGCCACTAAGCACATGTGGCTAAGCACTCAAATTGTTGCTAGTACAACTAAGAACTGAATTTTCATTTTATCTAATTTTAACTATTTAAATTTAAATATTCCCATATGGCTAGTGGCTACTGTGTTGGACAACACAGATCTAAATATCGTTGTTTCAGAAGGTTCAATAATGACTATCTACTTTTTTATTTGATATATTTATGGAACAAAATGTATTTTATAGGCTTCCATTTCCAGAAGGATAAAGTAGAGATATTTTTTATTACTATTTCTCTATTTCTCCCTGGACTAAAAATATAAAATAAACATGAAAAGACAGAAAGGTGGAAAGAAAGGTGATGAGCTAGGGACTTTGGGACCCAAGGGACAACATGGTGGTGAGTTCGCTGAGTTTTCTGTTTGCCTCATATATTCTAGATTTGGAGCTGAAGAAGCAAGCAATCCAGGATGCCAATGGGCACAGACAAAAAAGCCTCAGCAAAAGCCTACTCTCTCAAACCAAAAGAGAGTGTCACCCTAGCAAGAAAAGAAAATGTTCAGACATTACTTTCTCTGCTTCCAAGCTCCTCTACTTTTCTGTGGTACCAAACACAACAGAAAATACTGTAATCCTTCCCCAACCCAGACTAGCAAAGGCTGATTGGGGACCAAGACTCCCATCCTTATCAGGCTATAAGGAGGTGCCAATCCCCACAGTGGTGTCAGAAAAGGCCAACTAGGGAGCCAAGTACCTTTCATCCCCACTGGCCTGTAATGAGCCCCCCTTTAGTGTCAGTGGGGATGACACGGGGAGTTTGGATTTCCATTCCTACTCAACCGTAATAAGACCCTCTTTCCTCTCACCGCTGAGGTGTTAGAGGAAGTCTAGTGCAGAGTCAGCACTTTTATAGGTGCTCAGCTGGGATAAGGCTACCACCTGTGATGCCAGTGGAGATCATGTGGAATGATAAAAATCCTACTCCTGACAGTATTAATGAGGAGCCTATACCCCATCAGATGACAACAGAGGCTAAATAGGGAATATTGATTTCTACTTCCTCCAACCCATATGGACATGGTGTCCACTGTTCTCCTGCCTGAGTGATTTCAGAGAAAGCCAATTAAAACAAAGGGTTTAAATAAGATTCAGAATATTATGATACAAAAATATTTAGATTTCATTTTAAAAAATCACTTTCCTTTTAAAAATCACCAAAGCAAAGAAGAGCTCCAACAAATACTGTTTTTCAGAGGTTCATTAATGAATGAACCTCGATTAAATGAGTGAATCCCAAACTCAGATGCAAAAAAAAAAAAAAAAAAAACCAACCAGTAGATACCAACATTAAGGTGACAGAAATGTTAGAATTATCTAAGAAAGATTTTAAAGCAGCCATGATAAAAAGCTTCATTGAGCAATTATAAACACACATGAAACAAACAAAAAATTAGAAGACCTGGAAAATTAAATAGAAGATATAAAAAAGAACCAATTGGTAATTTTATAATTTTAGAAAATTGTAAAAAAGTGTAATAACTAGGGTAAAAAACTCAGTGGATAAGCTCAACAGCAGAATGGAAGGGACAGAGAAAAGAATTCATAAATTGGAAATTAGAACCTGAATAAAATAGAGAAGACTTATTTAAAAAAAAAAATAGTGAACAGAATCTCACGGGCCAGGGCAAGTGGGATCAAAACAAAAGATTTGTGACATCAAAAGGAGAGGAGGGAGAGAGTGGGACTGGGAAAAAACGTAGAGAATAATAAGTGAAAACTCGGAAAAAGCAAAACCTTGGAAGAAGCTGAGTAAAGCCAAACAAAATAAGCCCAAACAAATCCACACCACTGCACATTAACATTAAACTTCTGAGAAAAATGATACTTTACCTCTAGAGGAAAAATATTTGGAATGACAGCAAATTTCTCATCAAAAACCATAGAGAAAAGAGGGAAGTCTTTTAAGGGTTGAAAGAAAAAACTTGTTGATCCAGAATCCTATACCCAGCAAAAACATACTTCAGGAATTAAGGGGAAATCAAGAAATTCTCAGATAAAGGAAAACTAGAATCTCTCACCATTCTGAGAGAATAGCTGAAGAAAGTTCTCAAAACAGAAGGGAAAAATAAAAGAAAACTTAGAATATTAGAAGAACATGGTAAGCAAAAATATAGGTAAATACAATAGGTTTCCCCTTTCCTCTTGAGTTTTCTAACTTAGCAGTGATGATTAAAGCCAAAAATTGTAACACTGGATGGTTCTACACAGGAAATATTTAAGATATTCATATTATAAACAAGGGAGGATAATGGGACATTCAGGAAGGTAAGTCTCACACCATGTATAAAAATTAACTCAAAATGGGTCTTGGATTCAAATGTAATTTTTTAAGCTTTTATTTATTTATTTGAGAGAGAGTGAGAGAGAGAGAGCAAGAGATAGGGGGAGGGTCAGAGGGAGAAAAGACTCCCCACCAGAGCCAGAGGAGGGACTCAATCCTGGGACTCCAGGATCATGACCTGAGCTGAAGGCAGACACTTTACCAACTGAGCCACTCAGGTTGCCCCAAATGTAAAACTTAAAACTACAAAACTTTCAGGAAAAAAGTAGGATAAAACATTAAGGCTAAGCAAAGAGTTTATAGATTTGACAACAAAAGCATGATCAATCAAAAAAAATTGATGAGTTGGAATTTTGCTTGTGAAAAACCCTGTTTAGAGTGTGAAAAGATAAGCTCCAGACTGGAAAAAATATTTATAAACCACACATGCAACAAAAAATTGTATCTAGAATATATAAAGAAACTTCCAAAATCATAGTGAAAATGCAAACAGTCCAGTTGGAAAAGGGCAAAAGATATAAACAGACATTTCACCAAAAGGATATAAAAATTCATGTGAAAAGATACACAGTATCATCAGCCATCAGGGAAAGGCATAGTTAAACTACCATCGAGTATCAATACATACCTATCAGAATGGCTAAAATTAAAAAATAGGAACACCACCAAATGCTGGCAAGAATAAAAAGTGGATTATTCATACCTTGCTGGTGGGATAGCCACTCTGGAAATCAGTTCAGGAGTTTTCTTTAAAAACTAAGCATGCAACCACTATACAACCTAGCAATTGTGCTCCTGAACATTTATCCCAGAACTGAAGGCTTGTGTTCATATAAAAACCTGTGCATGAGTATTTATTCATAAGAACTCCAAACTGAAAACAACCTGATGTCCTCTAACATGTGAATGTTTAAACTAATTGTGGTGGGAACATGGAACACTATGTAATGAAAAGGAAGGTGTTATTTTTAAACTCAACAACGTATATGAATGTCCAGAGACTTATACTGAGTGAAAAAAAAAAAAAAAAAAGCCAATCCCAGAAGGTTATGTACTATAATCCTGGAACAAACAAACAAAGAATCAGAACATATATAACATTCTGGAAATGACAGAATTATAGAAATGTAGAACATAGTAGTTTCTAGGAGTTGGAAGAGTGGAGATAAAGGGAAGAAGGGATGGCTGTAAAAGAACAACAACGTGTGTGTGTGTGTAGACTGCATCAGTGTCAATATCCTGGCAGTGACATTGTACTGTAGTTTTACAAGATGCTGGGTAAAGGATACATGCGATCTCCCTATATTATTCTTACAGCTGCATATGAATTGACAATTACCTCAAAATTAAAAGTTTAATTAAAAACGAAGAAACCAATATACTGCATGAGCCAATTTGTGTTCAGCATTAATATCATTCAAGCTTAGGATTTCATTTAGAAAAATAAAAAGAAACTCTATAATCTTTTCACTTCTATCTAGCAATTAAAAATGGATTCATCTTAGTTTTATCCTTAATACTATAGTTCAGAAGAATGTTTTATTACTCTTATTTAGAAGAATTACTAGTCTATATTGTTTAGTCTAATCTGATAATTGTTGATTAGTTTTCCTCTAGACAATGTTTATTTGAGAAGTGTTCTTTTTCTCAGAAACTCTTGGAATATATACTGTATTCGAGCCTTTGAAAAAATGTTGTGTTCTTCTCTAATTTGTCCAGCAGAGAAAAGAACCACTTTATTAGATGATTTCTCTTCCATCACTACTGTTTTAATTCTTGGACTAACTACCGTGTTTTAGATTGTCGAGTGATTTTATTTCATTCATCATCCCAATTTTATTTTAATAAAAGCAACTGACAGCCTAAGACAGAAAAAAATTACTGCTAGTTTCCTCATAAGAGTTGCTCAGTAGAACAAAATTTGCAACCTATTTATTTACTCATTCAGTGAATATTTACTGAGTGCCTATTACGTGCCAGGCACTATTCTGCGGGATGGAGAAACAGTAGACAGCAAGGTAAAGGTCCCCCCTCATGGAGCATTTAGATTCTAGAAGGAAGATATAAACAGATAGTTAAAATATAAAACATGCATGTTGGAAGGCAATAAATGCTATCGAGGAAAATAAAGACAGAAAAGGGGACTAAGGAATGTACGTGGTTGGGTGCATTGTTAAATAGTGTCATCAAGGAAACTCTTGCCTTATTTCTAATAGCGGGCAGTCACACTGGAGCTGTTTAAATGTGAATTTTCTAAAAGTGATTATGATTAGCAGTGAAAGACTGTGACTACAGAACAGGAATTTGCCACTGTTTCTCCACCGCGATGCTTGTGACTAATGATATTCACGTGTATCACACACTCCCATAAATCAACCAGTGGCCGGTGCGACTTCTTGTGTGCTTATGTGTGTATCTGGATATAACTCTGCTTTGCTCTTTCTCACTCAGGAAAATTAACTCAAATGTCAATGAGAATGAGTGAGAATGTACGGGATTGTGATAGTCTTGAATCTGAATGTGTGTTTAGAATACATCATTTTAAAAATTCAGTACTTTATTGCCTACAATAGACCACTGATTTCAACACATTTGCATATTGAATCATTGGCATTGAAAGTAATAGTAACTGCATGTGTATAATTATAACTAATAGGTAGCTCACAAGCCTTCTTCCTATTCTTAGGAAATATGCAATTATAACATTCATCTTACAACCAGGGACATTGAGACAAAGGGCAAAAATCATGGAGTCAATAGTTTTAGAATAGTTTCAGGTGAACACTCTTTTTGTTTTTTTAAAGATTTTATTTATTTATTTGACAGAGATCACAAGTAGGCAGAGAGGCAGGCAGAGAATGAGAAGAGGAAGCAGGATCCCCGCTGAGCAGAGAGCCCGATGTGGGGCTCGATCCCAGGACCCTGGGATCATGACCTGAGCCGAAGGCAGAGGCTTTAACCCACTGAGCCACCCAAGTGCCCCTCAAGTGAACACTCTTGATGAATACTTCAACAGAAGCTGAAATTTTGGCATTAAAGTAAGCGAATATTCAGTAGACTGGACGACTGTATATCGCTGCCCGAAGGGGCAGATTTCCCTGGCTTAAAAGTTAAATAAATCAATTGTTAGTTTACTGCTAGTCAGTATTACTATTCACTGGTTCAAAAACATTTCAAATGAGAAAATATCAAGCAAATAGTTACATCCAGCCAAGCAAACCCCAAGGTAAAAATTCCTCACTATAGGAATTTTTTTCAGTGCAAGAAATGTTTGCGAGGGGTCTACTGTGGGACAAGCATTGTGCTGTGCACTGGAAGCCAAAGAGAAAATTAAGAAAGGTCTTTGTTTTTTTTATTGATTTTAAAAAAGATCTAGTTTTTATTGATTAATACATAGCCCAACAGTGTTAGCTTTGATATCTCTTACACAGTGGGTCTATCACAAGTCTATGTAATTAGATCTTAGCTTAGAAATTTTCAGGAGGAAAAAAATCCGGTAAAATTAATAATGATGCTAAATTGGTCATTTCCATTCGAAGGGGTGAGAAAATTGTGGGACAAGTATATAGGTGAGGATCCATTGGCCCCATACACAGAGGGCCTGTGGAAATCTGCTGGCCATCAGTCACAATCCCAAATTCCAGTTTCACTCTGCGGCTTCTCAAACTGTCAGTGATCCCATCCTTCCTGGTTTCACAAAACAGGTGCTTAGTACGTAGTTGCTGAACAAATGAGGCAATAAGTCCAGCATCCCAGCTGAAAGGTAATTCTCTAAGACCCTGCAACCCAAATTCAAAATTCGTCTGATGCACTCACTTCCAGGATCTCCTGAAAGGGTTGCTGGCCCTTCACAGACAACCATGGGAGCCACATGTTCAGGCCTGTGGCCCTCCATGGTATCCTACTTCTTCACAGAGTTCCAGAAAAGCTCCATTTTATTTGTTAGTAATCTCTACACCCAACATGGGGGTCAAACCTACAACCCAGAGATCAAGCGTTATATGTGCTACTGACTGAGCCAGCAGGCACCCCAGGAAGCCCCCATTTTAGAATGAGAGGCCAGAAGCAGAAATGAGAGCTTGAGAGTCACTAGAACTTCTGCAGATAATTTAGCTGCGTGTCAGAGGACTAACCACCATTTTAAATGAGCAGGTTCATAAAGAATGAAAATAAAGGAAAAGTTTGAACCTCACTTCTTCTATTTCCTTTCAGCCTTGGAAGGCTCACCTGTGTAGATGAAATGCATTCTGAAAGTCAGCAATACATCCCAGCATTGCCATCAGGACATTCAATTTCCCTCCGTGAGTGAAGGAAACTGAGCATAAGCTCGGATCTCTAATTAACGAAGAAGCCTCCTGAAAATTACTAGTCTGTCCATCCATTCTCAGGAGTCGAATTTAGTTTGGTTGTGTTTGTTATGCAAACCTAAGCCATGATGGGAAACTACTCAATGTGGTACCTGATTTCCCTCTATATCATCTGTATCTTGGTCTACAAGGTAGATAAAGGCTTCTCGAGGTCCCTACTCCAATGCTTGCCTCTGAAACGCCTTAGATGGCCTTCCTTAGCTGTTTGGCTTAGAGATACAAAGTTATAATTTATAGATAGATATAATTTATAGATAGATAGATTTCCTAAAGCTTAGAGCTGAGGCCCCAGAACATAATTCTGTTTCTATACCCCTTGAGTAATTTAATTTAATCAACTGTGCACTTATTTTCCTTCTCATCAACAGAAGATGCTATGTAGGAATACAAAAGGACTTGGAAATGCTGAACATATAACCCTTGGGGGTGTGTTCCAAAAGGAACACAAGAGAGCTATCTGCTGAGGTTGATGCGAACTCCCTGAAGAAAGCATAATCCTGGACTTAGTTGGGCTTGGTGGTGGCAAAGGGGTTCAGTAAAGTAAAATATTTTCCAATGTTGGGAGATCGGAAAGATGCCACATGAAAGATACTAATTCTTTAGACTTAGTATATGTATTGTATCCAAATTAGCACATTTGCAGATTTTCATTTCACATCTCTGTTTAACAGCAAGCACACTCAATCAATCAAAATGTAGCCTTATGGGTTATTTCATGGTTAAGCATCTTCATAAGTCTTCAATGTTTATTTCCAGCACAAGAAAAGATGCACATTGTGATGAGCAACATAAAATTAGGGATTCATTCATTTTTTAGTAGTGATTATTTGTTGAGTGTTTATTTTATATAAAGCACTGAGCTGAAATTAACTGTGTTCTGGAGTCTTTTTTCCTATTTATTGTTCTTTTGTCGTAGATGATTGAATTGGCTGAAATGTAGTTTTTACTTTGCTGGTTTGATCAGGCTTTACTCTTTGTCTATTTTCTTTTCCTACATTAGCAATAATGGCTATGTTATGTCTTTTGCTTTAAGTAAACATTTCTGAGTGCTAATGATTTGCAAGAATTTAGAATTTTAAGTCATATACTACCCCTAAGTTTTCTCATTTGTTGAAAAGAAGAAGATAAACTTTAAGACTTGTTTTGCCCTAAGCCTTCTAGGATTTTATGATGTTAGTTTATAAATGCTGACTATAAGGGAAAACACTTTTGCAAGCAAAGTTCTGGGGAGCCTTGAGCAAAGTTAAGGAGGTGAAATTCATGTTCTGTACTTTAGGTCTCAAGCCTTTAGCTCCCATCATTCCCACAAGGACCCCAGTATGCCTGCCCTAAATGGGAGGAATAAGGAGGACAAATCAATTCTGTGTCTCATTAACCATGTAACATTGGGTAAGCTATTTATCCCTTAGGCCTGAAAGTCTTCATCTATAATATAGAGATTATCAGAATACATTCCTCATATAGTCCTTGTGAAGATTAAATAAAACATTGAATGTGAAACATTTAGCACATGAACTTGTACACATTAAAAAATAATAAAAATTTGCTAGATTTCAAGTCAAGACATGAAAGGAAAAAAAAAGTCTCCATCTACTATCACAACCCTCTCATAAAAGAAATGACAGAGCACCATTTGAAAAAGAAGACATGATTATCAGAATTTGTAATTTTTATTTTAAAATATACTATCTGGTCCTTGTGGCTCAGATTTCACCATACATTAATGAAAACTTCATCTCGAATCAACTTGAAACTGCAGTCTTGTGTTTGGAAACCACAGTGACCTTTCTAATTCTCTTTTTCCATCAAAATTTCCCTACCATTGTCTCATTCCCTTGAAGCCCAATTCCCTTTCCTGACATTACAACTCATTGGTCTACAGTGAATGCTAAAGGATAAATGTATTCATCTTCTCAAAAACATATTTATATCCTAACATAGGAGGCTTTATCCAAGTAAGTAATTGTAGTGGTGAGAATTCTGCACCAGCTGGCAATTCTGGGGATCAAAATTTGGGTACAGGTGTCCTTTTCAGCACCTTGAATGTCCGCCTGCCTTATACATGCATATGACAAGGACCCAACTTTCCTTGAGCTTAAGAAAGTTAGAACTGAAGGGCACCGGGGCGGCTTAGTCGGTTCAGTGTCCAGCTCTTGGTTTCTGTTCTGGTCATGATCTAGTGATCGTGGGATCGAGCACCACGTCGGGCTCTGAGCTGAGTGTGGAGTCTGCTTCAGATTCTCTCTCCCTCTGCCTCCTCTTGCTCGTGTGCTCTCTCTCTCTCCAAAATATATAATAAATCTTAAAAAAAGAAAAAGAAAAAGAAAGGAAAAGGAGAGAAGAGAAGAGAAAAGAAAGGAAAGAAAAGGAAAAGGAAAGAAAAGAAAAGAAAAAAGAAAAGAAGAAAAGAAAAGAAAAGAAAAGAAAAGAGAAAACAACTCCAACAGATGGACTGGGCCTTTGAATCCTTTGAATGGTTTCCTTAGCACCTGTGAGACACACTTAACTTAAGGTATTATTGTAAATGTAACAATGGTTAGAAGATTTTTCTACTTGCGTTTCAATTTATGCCCTGTGTCCTGGTAAAAGCCTATCATCCTTAGACTTTTGACCTGTCATGACCCTGATGGAAAAATAACTTCTTTTTGAGTAGGTTTCTTTCAAGAGTTAACAGGAAAGAGGCACACCATACCCCAAAGGCTGGCCTACACAGAGCTGGCCCCGGGAGGTGGTAAGTAATGGGCTTCTCCAGGGACGATGGCAGCAGTGCTGGCGAAACAAGATGAGAGTCCGTTTCAGCTGTCCCAGGTGAATGGACCCCATAGCACGCAGCACTCCATAGTGCAATAGGGAAGCGTGTGAGTCCGGGGTTGGAAAACTGTCATTCCAACCCAAAATGAGATGCTTACCCGCTGCGGAAAATAGTCCATCTCTCTCAAGTTCAGTTTTCTGAAAATGGGCTTAAGAAAAGCACCTACTTCACAGGCTTATTGGGAGAATTAAACCAGTGAACTCATGCGTAACACTTTAGCCCAGCACCTGCCCACGTGAGCGCAGGTTAATATTAGCTTTGTTGTTATGTGCCTTGTAACGGGATGTGCCCGCTTGACTGCTAGCTTCAGTAACCATTGATACTAAGTGTAATTGCTGTTTTAGTCAGAGTGCCCTCTGAAATCACAAAATATGCAAACTCAGGTCCAGATCTGAACAATTGGAAGGCAGATCTTGGAGTTCCCCTTTTAATAGGTTCCACAGAAATATCCCAGCCTTTGCTCAACTCTAGTTTACTTCCTCAAATCACCTCTCACTTCTCCTTTGTTGCTAATGTCAATCTTGTCTCATGTAGACTGTGTCCAAGAGAGAACTTTCTTCGTTGCTGCTGTTGTTTGGTTTGGCATATCACGGTGGATGGTACATTCTGTAACCATGAGCAAACATAACTTGGGTTGTCCAGTGGGTGGAACATCTCATTCCACATCGTTTCTAAAGAGTAGTGCTCAACGAGTTGACTTGAGGCTGACAGATTTCATAATTACAGTCAATTTTCAATTATCCACAGAAATAAAAAGGGCTGTCAGCACAGATAACAGAAAATTGCAGATTCTAAAACTGTGGTTAACCGTCCAGCGGAGTTGAGCCACACATCCATATATACCCAGTGGCAATGCCAACTGGGTTAGGGGAATTTAAACTCCCTATAATCTCCTAGAAACCCTGTTCTTTGATATGAATACTTGGCATTTTCTCAATCTTATGTAAAGGGCTAAGAAATTATAGCTTTGAGTCTTTTTTTCTAGCGAGACCGTAGCTCTTACGTTCCTGTTAAATCCACGTTCCGAAGCAGGCTCTGTCCTAGCTCTGGGCGTGTCTTAGGCAACGGGTTAACCGTGTGTTCAAGCCATGAGGCATATGATTAATCTCCAACGCGTTCAACCCGGAGTGGCATGACTATACGTCTGGCCTGCCTCATTTTCCTAAAGCTAGTTTCAAAACATAAATAGCCTGGGATAGCCTATTTCAACAACGGAACACAGAGATTGTTAGACATTTCCTCTTTACCTAGTCTTCTCTAGTTTTACCACTGATTTTTATCCCTTGGGTTTGCACAGAACAAATCTATTTTCCTTTTTTTGAATATTTGGAGAAAGCTATTATAACCTGCCTGACATGGCCACAAAGAACTCTGTGTCCTTGGCTAAATTCCTTCATCCCTCTAAGATTTTTTTTTTTTTTAATTCTAGAAAAGGAGGGAATTGGACTACTGGACTAGGTAATTGAAAACAGATCCTTTAATTTTAATATTGTATAATTCTATGAAAAATCTCTTTTGATACAATGTAGAATGGTTTATTAACTTTGTTACTGTATCCTATACTATAAATGTACCTACCATACGTATTATCAAATTTAATCCTCAATAATATTCTTATGGAGCAATTATTTTTATTTATAAGTGAGGAAACAGAGGGTCAAAGAAATTAAGTAAATCATGTCCTGAGTTTCTAGTACCAGCTCTCAGCTCTAAGACAGGTTTCACCTCCAGGTTTTGTTTTGTTTTCTTTTTTTTCCTTCCCTTCCCTTCCCTTCCCTTCCCTTCTTTTCCTTTCCTTTCCCTTCCCTTCCCTTCCCTTCCCTTCCCTTGCCTTCTCTTCTCTTCTCTTCTCTTCTCTTTTTTCTTTTTAAAGATTTTACTTATTTGAAAGAAAGAGAGAAAAAGAAAACACAAGCAGGGGGAATGGCAGAGAGAGAGGGAGAAGCAGAGACTCCCCACTGAGCAGGGAGCTTGAGGCAGGGCTGGATTCCAGGACCCTGGGATCATGATCTGAGCTAAAGGCAGATCCTCAACTGACTGAGACCCCCAGGCGCCCCTGGGTTTTATATTCTGGAGAAACTAACTTTAAAATCCCTAGGCTTAGTTGTCCAACTGTAAAATGGATTAAATAACAAAACCAAGTTGACCTTCAACTCAGCAGACAATAAATCATGTCCTGTGGTCATTGCTGCAAGATGTTGTGAGGCTGCAGGAAAATTCAACCAAGGTAAAGATTTGGAGGTTAAGGAGAAATCAGCACCACAATTCATAAGCATGTGAGTCTCTCACTAGGGCCTTAAAAAAACTAAAGACATTGTACGAAGGAGCTCATTGCGCCAACATTCTGTCACTGGAGACTTCTGTAAGCCGGGCATTGAATTAGTCACTTTTACTTAATGTTTCTCATTTATTACTCATAATAACTGCAGAGTACCAGTTAGTGCATGTATAATTATCCTCATTTTACATAAGATGAGCTTGACACTGAAAGTAGATAAATGACTTGTTTGGCCAGTAAGTGGAAGATCAGGATTTTAACCAAGGCCTACGTTCTCAAAGTTTCAGACTCTTTCCACCGCCAGCATTTCACAGAGTGTTTCCGTCCACACTCATTCTCCAAAATGCTTTCCCCAAAACTGTAGCATACCGTGGGATCCTGCAGAGATTCACAGAACTTCGCACATTCAAGGTTCCCAGAAAATTCTGGAAAGGGAACATGTTTACCCTTCCTAACTTTTTCCTAAACTTGTTTACAAAGGCACTTTTATTTTTATTTTTTAAAGATTTATTTATTTATTTGACAGAGATCACATGTCAGCAGAGAGGCAGGCAGAGAGAGAGGGGGAAGCAGGCTCCCTGCTGAGCAGAGAGCCTGATGTGGGGCTGGATCCCAGGACCCTGGGATCATGACCTGAGCTGAAGGCAGAAGTTTTAACCCCCTGAGCCACCCAGGCGCCCCACAAAGGGACTTTTCAATCCAATAACACGTGTTACTATTCTGAGGAATCAAATCCTGTTTCACTCTTTCTAAGAAGTCCTGTACCAGGCCAGGCTATGTGAGTAATTTCTACAGACAAAGATAGTCACTAAAAACTAACCTTTTCTTCATGTTAAAAAAGTATATGTTTTCTCATGAGTTAACCAGTGGATATCTTGAGATGAGAAGCCAGGTAATTACAGCCATTCGACAAACGTCCTTGCTATTACCTGAGAGCATAGCACGTTGCTGTGGAATTACATATATGAGAACGCCGAGCAGAAATACCAAGAAAGTATATAACCAAGTTTATTACTTATGCTTATGATACACATTCCATATTTTGAAAGATTTTATTTACACATGGAAAGTACCAGTTGCTCCTTCCCCAAATTTCTGCTGTTCAACATGTTTTGCATTTTTATTCTAATTTGAGTGAAAGAAAAGTGCAATTTTTTAAGACATCATGGAGAACTTTGTGATTCCTTGAATGCATTAATTAATGATGTTGAAATATTTTAAAACTGGGATTGGAAATCACTGAATAAGGTAATTAACTTGGATTTGGCTATGAAATTAATATTAAATTCAGCTCTTTGTTCTATTGTTTATTTTTAAGATCTGCCTGCCAATTCACACTGGTTCTGTGGCAGGCTTTACACATTTTCAAAAGTAATTTTTTGGTTGGTAATCACGAGTCAACAACAATCTTAGGAATTTCTTGATGAAGTTCATTGTTTAGGACGTGAACTCTAACTTTCAGATGACTCTAGCCATAGAGCGACAAAAGCCAGGGGTGTGTATTTTACTGAAAGTAACCAGAAAACAAAAGGGGGAAACACCAAGTGAGTTATCTCTTGATAAGTAAGTATCTCTTGATGTCTGTCATTCACACATGCTGTTCCGGTTACCTACTGCTGTGTTACCAACTATACCAAAATTTAGTGGATTAAAATAACAAACCATTTATTATATCTCACAGTTTTAGGAGTCATGAGGTTTGGAAAGGGGGTCGCTGGGGGATTCTTCTGTTCGATATACTGGTAACTAAGCTGGTCTGAAGGATCCAAAATGACTTTGTCTGCATGTCCCATGCTTTGGTGGGATGGCTGGAGGGCTGGGCCCCTCTTTCTTCATGCAGGGTCAGGCCTTCTCTGTGTCTGTGTTCCAGGATCGCTGACTTTCCACTCTTCAGCAGGGTCGCTGGACTTGTCACTCAGCAGCTCAGAGCTCCAAGAGCAAGTGTTACAAGAGACAGACAGTGAACATGGTTGGGCCTGGAAACAGGCATGATGTCACTTCCACTGTATTCGATTAGTCAGAGACTAGGAGAGGGTACAGGCCCGTGTCTCAGCAGTGACTAGGAGAGGGTTAGGCCCGTGTCTCAGCAGCAGTATCAAAGAATTGCAGCCACCATTAATCTGTAACATGGGCTTAGACAGGCAGAAGGGCCTGTGTCATGGAGGAAAATAATACAAACTCTCTTCTGAACTTTTGAACGGGTTAGCCCTCTGATAAGGAAGTTCTTTTATTCCTAAAGTTCTTTTATTCCTGACGCTATAAAAGTGTACACAATGGGGCACATCTAAATCAATTGTCTTATGAAAGAACTACATGTTCGTTCTGACTTGTCACTTGAACATCTCCTCTGTCCTCATGTACCCCCTGAAGGCACTTGCAAGCAGTTCATCACTCCTTTGCTATTTTCCCTTGCCTGCTAGCTGGGATAGCTAATGTTTGAAAAATATCTCCGAAGTAAGCACCAAGATAAATAATAAGTTAAAACAAACCTGCCAATACTAGTAACACAATGATCACAAAGACAATAGACTAATAACACAATGATCACGATGATAATAACTGTTCTTCACCGCCTGGCAATGGTAGAGTTATGCCTGTGCCCCAAGCAAGCTTGGTTTTTGCTCTCAGGTCTTTGTTCTTATCGATAAAGATTTATAATCTCTAAACTACTTCAGAAGAGTTTCGGTATTAAGTTTTGTTTAGGTGAGGCAAAGAAGGCCTTGTGGAAACTCTTTCAACTTAAGCCTTTTTCTTTGACTCTTCCCTTCTCTGTCCCTTCTGCCAGAGCAATGACCCTTCCTTAGAAGGTCAGTGGCATCATGCGATCCCTCTCACTTAACAGTTGCTTAATAAAAATTATATCTTAATGCAAAGAATTATTTCACTTCATGTAAACAATGATTTCATTTCAGGAAGATAATTATGTAAACATTCCTCCCTGCATTTTTTTTTTTTATAATCAAACAGTAAGCCAGAACAGGGGTTGGCAAAGGGCAGCCTGAAGGTTAAATCCACCCAGTTGGCTCTTTTTGTAAATAAAGTTTTATTGGAACAGAGCCACGCTCGTTTGCTGACCTATCATCCCTTACTGTTTTCGTGCTATAAGAGCAGAGTTGAATAATTGTGCAAGGTGCCATACGGCCTGGCCTATAAGTCCAGCTGAAAATATTTTCTCTCTGGTTCTTTCAGAAAAGATTATTTGGTATCTGTGATAGTATAATTCCTTTGGAATTTTTTTTAGGAAATTAATTTGTTTTTGTTTTAAATATACTTATTTTGTTGTGGGTAATCAAAGATTGAACAAGTCATAGCTTTTTAGTTTCATAGATGAATAGACAAACATACTTTAATAAAACATTGAATTTTGTAGAGATAAAAGATCCCTCCTCAGTACTGTGTTCCAACTCACTTCTTTTGCTGACTTTTGTAATTTTTTTTAAAGATTTTATTTATTTATTTGACAGACAGAGATCACAAGTAGGCAGAGAGGCAGGCAGAGAGAGAGGAAGGGAAGCAGGCTCCCTGCTGAGCAGAGAGCCCGATGTGGGGCTTGATTCTAGGACCCTGAGCATGACCTGAGTCGAAGGCAGAGGCTTTAACCCACTGAGCCACCCAGGAGCCCCCTGACTTTTGTAATTTATTAAATAACCTGAAACAAAGGCAGCTTCAAGGCTAAGACACAAGAGTGTGCAAGGAACAAATGAGTCAGACAAGGGAAGTTATGGACATGGTGGCCCAAATTATGTTAACTTAGTCCCTCTGTCCTGCTTTTGAAGACTTGGTCTCGACTGACATCATACTCAAACGTAAAGGAAACTCCAGGGAAATCTCTGGACCATTTAGAAGGAAATATATACAGTTATTCACCCCTTGCACTTGTTAGATTACACTGTGTCTACATATGAAAGAAAACACGTGGTTGATAACGCGTTGGCAGACCAGTCTTCTTATCACTATCTGTGAGAGTATAATTTATTTCGAGGTTTCTAAAAGGCTAGCTGTTTATCTTCGAATCCAGTGCTAATGTTTCCCTAATGAAATAATGGAAAGTAGATACACGAATTTATTTACAAAGACATTTATTGCGGCTTTATTTATAATAACAAAACGTTGGCAACAATTTTTACATCAATCATGAGAAGATTAAATGTAGCAGAATAAAGGAAAACTGTGTATAATATTGAGGGGGAAATGAGTGACAAAACAGTGCATACAGTTTTGTTTAAACATATATATAATTTATGCATAGGAAAGTCCAAAAGACATATATTACAAAAGTAATGGTGCTGACACTTCAGAAATGGATTTATGGGTAATTTGATCTGGTTTTTAATTTTTTTTCATATTTTTCAAATTCCCCATAATGGGCATGCATTACTTTTGTGATTAAATAAAATAACAACAAATATTTATTTAACAGATCATATTAGGAATTTTTTTTTTTTAGATTTTTATTTATTTATTTATTTGACACAGAGAGAGAGAGATCACAAGTAGGCAGAGAGGCAGGCAGAGAGAGAGGGGGAAGCAGGCTCCCCGCTGAGCAGAGAGCCCGATGCGGGACTCCATCCCAGGACCCTGAGATTGTGACCTGACCCAGAGGCAGAGGCTTAACCCACTGAGCCACCCAGGTGCCTCCATATTAGGAATTTTTAAATATCTTCAACTTACCAACTGTTTATCCCATCTCACGACTGAAAAGAAAAAATAAAGAGGCTTTTATTGATTTTTATGGAATTTAGTTCGCTGGCTGAATTCATGTAATTAAGTGAGTATTTGTAATTATGTAGGCACAGCCCTGCGTTTTAACTTTTCGTGTCTCCTAAATATTGGTACCTGTTTTTGAGATGGGGTTTTTTCTATGTCTCTTTCCTAAATGCGCACACTTTTTTTTTCGTCTAGAATAAAGTGTTTTTCCGGAACTAAAAAGTTAGCCACAGTGTTCCATTTCCTAATAGGAATGTATAATTTAATATTTGTATTATGTAACTTTTCAGGATGCTCAATTATGTTTACGAGAGCATGATTTTCAAAGAAAAGTAGGAAGATGAAAGACCCAAGAACAGCCTTTCAAAACTGAATGTCTTTTTCTCGAGTGTTGTGTTGTTAAAAGCTGGTGCCCCAGTGGCTTGCTTGCGTCAATCCAGGACAGGACCAGCTTCCCCTCACCAGGTGAATCAAGTCTATTTTAGCGAAGACTTTTGTCCTGCAGGCTCCTTCGTTCTTTGACCTTATAGCTAATGCGGTAGAACGGAAGAGGCCAAGAAATGCAATTGTTTGAGGCCAAAACCACCTGCCTCCTCCCTGTGCCTATCACCAGGAACAACTTATGTCCTGTGGACCACTGAACAGCTCCGGTGTGTGGACGGCTTTGGGCTGGTGGAGGCTCAGACGTTTCCTATCCTCTTTCCCTCTTCCGCATTACTTAGCTCACCCTCTGACAACTACTAATCAGATTAGTTAGAATTTAACCACGTAGTTTCTATTAATCTAGCTATAGAATTGCTTTCCTGCTCATGAAAGACTCCCAGTATGAACTCGAAATGTAAACAGAGTAATTTTCTAGCAACTGTGACAGAAAATAGAATATTTAAACAACAGGTGGTAAAACAGATTGCATTACAGAAAGTATTAGCATTCATTAGGAGAGAGTTAGCCCCAGCTTTGGCCAAAAAGGTACCCGGAAACACTGTGCATAAATGCAAAGTTGTCTACACTCCCAGGCCTGCTAGAAGTCCAAGCAAAAGTTTTAGACTTCATAGCAGAACTGGCCAAAAGTTTCAAGAATCTCAAATTTTGGGCTATGTGTCTTGTTTTAATTGAAGCCCATTTTTATATTTGCATTGAGAAAAATAAGCAGTAACTATATCAGGTATTGGTCTGTGCCAGAAAAGGTCTGAAACAAATGTTGATGGACTAAATTTTTTAAAAATTCTCATGTTTTCTGACACCACATTTCAAAGCTTATCACAAATGCTCCAAATGACCTTGTGGATTCTCACGTATTCCAAGCCGTTTTTATTTTCGTTTATATTACATGCAGTAAGAACCTCACAGAGGAAACAAAATACTACTGTAAATGTGCAAGGGGAGAGAGCAAATACTGGTCATTTAATTTCAATATATACCGTTGCTGGTTCAGCCTTTTGTCACTGTTTACACCTTGAGCAAATTCTTAGTAATCATATATTTGGTTTTCAGTGCATGCAAATAGGGAGAAAGAAATTTCCTTGACAAAGATCCATATCAGAATTGTTTCATGCTAGCAACCTGTCAACACATGGGAGCTTTCCAGTTAATTGTGGTTAACTCAAGAAGTAAGATCTGAGTATCAAAATTATTGCTTCAAATCCTTGGGTTAATTTCTTAGCATAACACCTCTCATGCCATTCAGTAGTTCCATCAGTAAGAATTGTGGGGCACCTGCGTGGCTCAGCCGTTAAGTGTCTGCCTTTGGCTCAGGTCATGATCCCAGGGATCCTGGGATCGAACCTCGCATCAGTTTCCTTGCTCGGTGCGAAGCCTCTTTCTCCCGCTCCCACTCCCTCTGCTTGTGTTCCCTCTCTTGCTCTCAGTATCTCTCTCTCTCCATCTCTCTCAAATAAATAAATAAATAAATCTTAAAAAAAAAAAAAGAATTGTTTGATGGTGGTGATGATGGAGATGGTACCCTCCCAGGATGGAATATTATATACGCCGTTTGTAGCCCTTCCCTGATACTGACTTTTGCTTGACAGCACCCAGTGCCTTATTAATGTGACTTTCACTTTTCAATTAAGCACAAAAATTTCAAGACCTACTAAAAGCAGGTAATCTTATAAATCCCAGATTCCTTCTGTCCAGCAGATTCTAAACTTCTGTCTTAATTTTCAGTCTCTCTTCTGTCTTAATTTTCATGTCTGACATGTCATCCAAACTTGATCTACTGGAAAACATCTTGTACTGAAAAACAAAACAAAGCAAAACAGGACTTTGCAGTTAGATAACCTTAGGTTTCAATTCTTGCCTCTGCTGTTTTTTGTCTGTCTGAACGAGGGACTGAATGTTTGTCTCCCTGTAAAATTCATATGTTGAAATCTTACCCCAAAAGGATGGTATTGGGACATGGGGTCTGTGAGAGGTGATCAGGTCATGCGGGCAGAGCCCTCACAATTGGGGTCAGTGCCCTCATAATAGAGGCCCCAGGGAGATCCCCAGAACCTTCCACCACGTGATCTTACAGATGAAAGCAGCTCCTAGGAAGTGGATTCTCACCAAACAGTGGATCTGCCGGCTTCTAATTTGGACTGCCAGCCTCCGAAACTATGAGAATTAGATGTCTGTCGTTTGTAAGCTAGTCGGTTTATGGTATTTTGTTTCAGTGGTCTGAACAAACTGAGACTGTCCGAGTTTAGCAACTTTTCACAATACTTAGAGATTTCAAGTGGCTACATGTGGAAGAGTAGTTAGGGCCACGAGAAGAACGGCTATTGGTGACTGTGGTCTCAGGTCTCAAACTGGGACAAAAACCTCTGATCAGAAGCCCCCCCTTTTTTTTTTCCCTTTAACGATTTTACTTATTTATTTGACAGAGAGGGAGAGCCCAAGTAGGCAGAGGGAAAGGGAGAAGCAGGATCCCCCCCAAGCAGGCAGCTAGATGCTGGCCTCGATCCCAGGACCCTGGATCAGGGCCTGAGCTGAAGGCAGATGCTTAATGGCTGAGCCACCCAGGTGCCCCTGATCAGAAGCATTCTTGAGATGACATTTGTCCTTAGTAAGGAAACACCTCAAGTTTAGAAAGGTTTAAACCAAATCATTTTGCAAAAATTCTCAAATTTAAGGAGACGGTATACATTTAGCATTCCTTTGTTATAATGAGCTCCTAAGTAGGCATGCCTGCCTGGTAACAATGTCACATCATTAATGCTTCTCTGTGAAAACTTTCCTAATAGGTTGAATTGGAATCTGGTATATAGAGTCTTGCCTTTTCCTTTGTAAATGAGACACATTTTACCTGAGATTTATTGATTTGCTCATCCGTGTATGTACTCAACAGATATTTACTGAACCCTTAAAGGGGACAGAACGTTCTAGGTGTCTTGCTAGGAATCCCGCAGCCAATCACCTAGCTGAGGTAGACAGTGGCTCTTGTCCAGCTCACACTGGAGCGGAATTAGAGGGCAGATCAGAACATTTCAGATAGTGATGCGTGTTACTCTAGAGGAAGTAAAACGTTGACTGGATGGAGAGAAACCAGAGGAAGTTTAACTGACACGGGGAGGTGGGGAAGAGCCTGATCTCACCGCAGTGGCCTCTTGCTGTGAAGACAGAGAAAGTGGGTCTGCAAGCCAGTTTCCGAATGCGCTGTTATCATTTCAGTTGAAAGAAGACTGTAAGATACTGAATCTTTTAATGCCGACATGTGCAAATAATCCAAAACGTACGTATCCTTGATTGTGTACTAAATTTGTCCACATGAAATACTTTAATTTAGGCTTATATGCCTGACCCAGAAGAATCATTTGAACTTTCCTAAGTTTTAATTCGCTTGATCAGTTTGTAATTTTACAGTTGTTCTTTAGTTTTTGTGGTTTTTTTTTTTTTCCGGATCGCTTTGAAAACCACCGTAACAGTGACTCATGTTGGCAAAAATTCAGGAAAGACAATAAATCATCAACAAAGTGTCAATTTGTCTCTTTTATAGTATCTTTCTTAAAAAGCCTTCTAATCTCAGTATCTGAAAAGCTACCTCTGGAAGAGAGATAAAGGGGTGATTTTCTTCCAATTGCTAGATCATTTGGAAATGATTCTTTCCTGTTGCTGTCCTATCAGACTTTTAGGAACTAACAGATACAATGTTGTTGTAGCTACAAAAACTATTCTCGATTTTCCTTGGAAGAGCAAGAAAAGAATACAGGTTGTGGCAGTAAGACTTTTTTTTTTCCCCCTAATGACAGTAAAACATTCACATACTAGACGACAAATTAACTTTTTCCCCCCCTCATCCAATTTGTATAGTCTTACCATTTGGGGATTCTATTCTAGAACTCTCTCAGATGTATATGTTATTTTAGTAATAATAATAATAATAATAATAAAAAATCTGACTCGCTTGCTGTACTGGGTAAGTTAAAATTAATCTTGATTCCCTTCTAACTCTTGAGAATGGAAAGAAGATCTGACATGAATTCTCTCTCTCTCTCCTGGAAAGTTTAGGAGCCAAAAAGTGCTGGGACTAGTTTGTACATCTCTGTGACATTTGAATGTAGAGTTCTAGAACCAGTATTAGAAAGAGGGAAGTAAGGCCAAGATTCAAGAAGGTTGAAGAAATTATGAAGAGTTAATCATGTAATTTAAGTGAGTTTAAGGCATTTCAACTTTTTAAGTTATATCCAGATGAATGTTAAGATGCTTTTGGCTACAATTACAGAAATCCTCACTTAAAATGGCTTCAATGATAACATTTATTTTCTCATATAACAAAGAGTCCAGAGGTAGGGCAGGACCCAAATTTGGCTGATTTATTGACTCAGTGATGTCATCAAAGATTTGGAGTCTTTGCATCCCTCTGCTTTATTGTCCTTGGGAATGGCTTTATCCCGATATTTTTCTTTTGCTCGAAGATGGCTGTCAGTAGTCAGTCATTGGACTACAAATGTTCTTCTATATGTGCAAAAGAAGAGAAACCAATCTGATCTTGGGTTAGGTACACCCCTGACCAATAACAGTCCCTTGGGGAATGCCACACACAGAGTTTCTGAACTAATCATGATCAGGTGGTGGGGATGGGAATCTGGTTTCTTCACAGTGCATAGCTGCATTAGAAAGATGTTATTTATGGATTAAATGGAAATAGGTGTTTGGTAGGCAACCATTATAATTCTGTTTCAAGATACTAAAATAGTTTGCCAATGAGATCATAAGACAGCAAGACAGCAAGCAAGATCACATGACAGCTTCTCTTTGAAACAATCAGAAAAACAAGAAATACTTAAAACTAGAAAGAAGTTGACCTCAAACAACAGATCAGTGTCCTTAATATCAATTCTAGTTCAAAATCAAGAACTGATTATGAGGGGCACCTGGGTGGCTCAGTGGGTTAGACATCTGCCTTCAGCTCAGGTCATGATCTCAGGGTCCTGGGATCAAGCCCCCAGTCGGGCTGTCTGCTCAGCAGGGAGCCTGCTTCCCCCTCTCTCTCTGCCTGCCTCTCTGCCTACTTGTGATCTTTATCTGCCAAATAAGTAAATAAAATCTTAAAAAAAAAAAAAAAAAGAACTGATTATGAGAAGTGCAGAGAGGAGTGCCTGGCTGGCTGAGTCAGAAGGGCATGTGACTCTTGATCTAGGGGTTATAAGTTTGAGCCCCACACTGGGTATAGAGATTACTAAAAAAAAACAAACAAAACAAAACAAACAAACAAAAAACTTTAAAAAATAAATATGTAAAATTTAGTAAAACAAAACAAAAAAGGAGCTACAGTTACCTCCCACCCACCTGCTATGTGACCCCATGAGTTTTTCTCCCTACCTGCCCCAAACATTTCATCTCAGTCACCCCAGGCCCCTTGCCAAAACAAGCTAGCTAGCTCTTCCTCTATTACCCCCAATCTAATCCATTCTTCCTTCTTCTTACTCTTTAATTATAAAACAATCCTCCTACATTGTTCATCTCTTTCCCAAATGCTTTCTCCCCCTTTGTAATCCGAGGTAACTGAAGGAGAGTTCGCTTGTTTGCAAGAGGCGTGTGCGCACGCATGCATGCCCGTGCACACGCGCACATGATGGGAAGGGTTTGGAAGGGATGACTCCTGCCAGTCTACACCCTACCTTTCACCTCCCCCCCACTTGGCCCCTTGATCCGGGCATGCCTGCAGTTTTACTAGGCTGAACCAACCTAAACCCTTGTCTCTCTACCAAGTCAAAGGAAGTGGACTGTAGGGAAAAACAAAAACAAAAACAAACAAAAAAAACCAGGGTGAGGATGATGATGTAGACCTAGCGAAGGCGTCATGGAGGAGGTGATGCTTAAACTGACAAGTAGAACCTAAAAAGAGAGAACAGCAAGTGGGGAAGAACTCCATTTCATCTAGCTAGAATACCAGGTAGGAGAAAAGAGATTAAGTCGGACAAAAAGGCAAGGGTCATCGCTGGTGGTTTAAATCCTGGCCAATCCCTACTAATTCTGATTCAATTCATCTGGGATGGGGCCTGGGCTTAGGGAGGTTGTAAAAGCTCCCCAGGTGATTCCAATAGACAACTGGCTTGTCTAAAGAGACACTGGATAATTTAAGCAGGATGATGACAGTCAGATTTGGGAGCAGCGCCTAAGGAGAAATTACGGGAGGCGCCCTTGAGGAGTGGTGGGAGAGCTGGAAGGCAATAGCGTCTGGAACTCAAGAAAGAGGGGAGGGCCGTCCGTGTCAGATTCATTACGGGGTCAGGACTGGACAGGAAAAGAGACTACTGGGTTTTGCTTGTTAGCATCATTTACAGGAGTAGCTTCAAATTACTCAGAGAAGAAAGACCGAGAGTCACCTGGGTTGGGCCTGAATAGAAGGTAAAAAAGTGGATGTTTGGTTGTAAAGGGATGATCACTGCAGAAAATGGGGCCGGGGGGGCTTTTCTAACTTAGCATGGAAGTTACCAGAGATATTTATAATTTGAGAGCAATGAGTCTCTTTCACCGCCAGCATGGATGAAAGTGATTTCTGTGTTCTCTACCACAGAAAGCCCAGGATGAGTGTGTCCCTGATCCGCAGTATAACGTATCCTATAAGAGCACACCAGCACGCTTGCCACTGGGGTATGAGTCCGTCATCCTCAGAACAAGTAGCTTTTCCATTCCACCTTGGTTAGTTCACACCCAGAGAGCTGTGTTCCACTTGGCTTGTCCTTTTTTAACACCTTTTAGGGATTTGTCAAGAAACTGGGGGCTAGTCCAAGGACAGTAACCAAAATATCAGAGGGAATCAAAACCAAGTCACATGACATATAGTTAAGGAAACTGGGAATATTTTATCTGGAGGGAAAAAAAAAGATTTGTGAGAACGTAATGTTTTATATATTTAAAGGCCATGCTACAGAAAATGAAGGAGGTGTTCCCTAATGCTTCGGAGACAAAATTTTGGCTGTCACCAAAGCAAAGTTACTCTGAGGCCTAGAAAAATAGGGATGGCTTTTTCCCAGTCCGATCGGTATGACTTAATAGAATAGAAAGGCAGGGGCCTCTTTGAGAGCCGGGGAAATGGATGTTTTAAACTGTAAAGGGAAAAGTACATATAGAACAAGAGAGTTAGTGACCAGTACCAAGAGAATAGCAAAGCACCCCTTCTCAGCTTGGACGGCTCTGTGTGGCTTTAAGCAACTGAAATATAAAGAACACAGATGGAAACAGATCAAAGAGGAGACAGGAATTCCTACTACTGGGTAAAACTGTGAGAATGTGGATTTCACGACCCATATTCTATCTGGCATCTATATGTAATATATGCTCATTTTAACAAAAAATTCAAACAATACATAAGCAGAAAAAATACAAAGAGAATATGATTTTCACATTTGAGGCTTCCAATAAATGACACTTATTCCTCATCCAAGATCAAAAACAAGGAGATAAAGAGTGGAGCAGACAGCCATCAAAGTGTCAGCTTTGTCATTGTTAGAATTACTGTAGAACGTGGCCTGGGGGGAGACAGCAGTAGGCCTTGCTAATACCAAACCCCAGGGTAGCACTCAACGGCCCCAGTCATCCAGAATACCAGAGGGCCTAAGAAGGTGCACCTCCATAAAACTTCCAGCGCAGAATGGAAGGGCAGAGGAGTGGGTTCTGTTGAGGCCTATCCCAGCTGAAGGAAAGATATGACATGAATGAGTTACACATGTTCACGTCTGCAAACCTACCCATCTACCTGTCTACAATAGTGGCGTTTCTCTAAAGCCTGCC
The DNA here is from genome assembly GCF_010015895.1 of Lontra canadensis. Classification (NCBI taxonomy): domain Eukaryota; kingdom Metazoa; phylum Chordata; class Mammalia; order Carnivora; family Mustelidae; genus Lontra; species Lontra canadensis. The sequence continues at coordinate 4,195,001 of NW_022630995.1, forward strand.
CCTTACCTGCAAATAAGAGTTGGAGAGAACAAGCTTGCCCATCATATGACCCAGACACCTCCGAGGAGTGGACTAGGGCCAAGAGGTCAGAGGTATAAAGGAAACTCTTCTCCCAGTTGGGGGTGGGAAACGGGGAGTAAGTTGTTTCTACCATCATCCCCGTAGGAAACCACTGTTAACAATGTGAAATTGGTTGGAATTTATCCTTCTAGACTACTTTTTGCAGATGGATATAAACGACCGTTTTTTGTACAAAAACCGGAACATCATGTGAACTATTTGGTAACCTCTTATTTTTTTGCTTAACGATGTACTGTAGGCATTTTTCAAATAGATACATATAGATCCAACTTACTCTTTTTTTTAATTTTTTAAATTTTTTTAAACATATAATGTACTATTATCCCCAGGGGTACAGGTCTGTGAATCACCAGGTTTACATGCTTCACAGCACTCACCATAGCATATACCCTCCCCAATGTCCATGACCTCACCCCGCTCTCCCTACCCACCTCCCCTCGGCAACCCTCAGTTTGTTTTGTGACATTAAGAGTCTCTTCTGGTTTGTCTCCCTCCCAATCCCATCTTGTTTCATCTATTCTTTTCCTATCCCCCAACCCTCCCATGTTACCTCTCAACTTCCTCATATCAGGGAGATCATATGACAGCAACTCACTCTTTTTAAGAATACTTAGAATTTCAGCAAATGAACAGTTTTCCCACTGGCTGTCATTTCAATTCTTCCTAATTTTTTTATTACTATTAAAAAAAATAGCTCAAGGAAGATCGATGTGTGTACAGGACGCAGACTTTAATCATGCTGTTTCAGGTGTGATGAGCTGCCTGGCGTGGAATGTATTTATGATGGATGATGACTTGGCAGGTATCATTTAAAAACGACGGGTTGCAAACAAGCCGTGAGAGCCCATGACCGTTGTGAGCTGCCCCAGTAGCAGAACTCTGGCAAGTGAAGGAATTGGGTATTATTGGTCATAAAAGCCCTTCCAGCCTTCACAAGCTGGGGCTGCCCCACACACATCTGCTCAAGTTGCTGGAAAGTGTACCATTCGTTCATTAATAGACCTTCTCACCACCATATCTGTATTATCTTTGCTCACGAACTCAGCAAGAGATTTCCTGACCGACGTTTCCCAGAAACCCAGGGAAGAAATAACAGCGATGCATAACCTTTGAACCCCACATCTCAGCTGTTTTGCTGTTTTCTAATGAATTTTCACAGTTCCTCTGAAAACCAGGTCATCAAGATAAGGGAAAGGGCAGCCAAGATTTGAAAGACCAGAGCCAACATTACCTTTTGTTTTCAAGTGGGGGAAAGTGTGACTATTTATAATCACTTCCGAGTGAATGTTTCCTCTTTTTTTTTTTTTAAGTGAGCCCAAATGTGGAAGCTTTAAGAATATTAACTCATCAGGATCACCAGGAATTTTTTTTTTTATGGGTAGCCAGTAAAAAGATAAAAGTCTGCTGACCCTGAAGTTATATGACTGAAGTTTGCTGTTTTTGAAAAGAAACTTTTTATCTGGGAAAAAAACCTTTTATTTGGAAATAATTTCATTACAGAAAAGTTCCATGACTAGTATAAGAACACCCATATACTCTTTATTCAGAAACTCTCCCTCTCCTCCCTCCCTCCCTCTCTCTCTCTCTATACCAACATACACATACATACATACATACACACATATAATTTTTTCTGAGATTTCAAGAGTAAGTCGTATACACCTAAAGAGAAGAATATTTCTTACACAGCCACAGTACAGACTACGGTTATAACATTGTCTTTCTCCTTACTTAATTTGACAAGAAATAAATGTAAATGCATGTTTCCAGTTCTCACTTTTCACTCAAGCTCCAGAACAATATTTGAAGGACTTAGCAACTATTTTCAGTTTGTTTTTCTACAAGCACTCCAACTTTTACACAAGCCCCATGCTCCAAACTTTGTAGATCTCTGTCTTTGTTTGAATTTCCTTTGAAGAAAGAGCCAGAGATAAGGACCTGCAAGTGCCGGGGGTTCTTGAACCAGGTGACCTGATTCTATGGGGCCAGAGGAGGGACTGAGGGAGGGAAAGCTGACAGTGTACGTGTGCATTATCAAGGTCAAGGTCACCACTGGGAATGCGTCCCATGTGACCTCCTGAGAAGCATAGAGGAGGGTCGCTCAGAACTGTCCACAGAAGTGAGAGTGCACAGGAACTAGTTTACCCAAGTTGTTATCCCCCATCGGTTGACAGTTACCCTCGGGAGGCTTGCCTTCCTCATTCCAAGGCTGAATTTCCGCTCGTGAAATCCCCTTTTGGATTTGATGTTATTAACACCGAGTCGACAGAGGAATTTGTGAATTTTTTTAACAGGTAGATGCTTTTGCTACAAAGTCGAATCAGTTAGAGAAGAACCAGTTTTGTCAAGGTGGATGCAAATATAAAAGGGAAATGCTTGTTTTCATACTTGCTTCAGTGATAAGAAAACTTTGGAGTATGTTTGGAACAATTTGGATACATGAATATACTTTTTCAACTGCAAAATTTATGAAATCTAAATTCACAAAATGTTTCTGACAAAAATTGAAGATCCAGATTGAAATGTGCTGTAAATGCAAAATATATGCTCGATTTTCAAGACCTTATATAAAAAAGAATTTACAATATCTAATTATTAATTTTACTATTGCTTTAATGCTAAAGTGGTATTTCGATATATTGAATTAAATAGAGCATACTCTTAACTTATTTCATTGGTTTCTTTAACTCTTTTTCATTAGCTACTAGAAAATTTAAAATCACACATCTGACTACATTATATTTTAACTGGACAGTGCTACCTCAGAAAATTACTTATGAAAGTTAGATAACAATCAAGTAACTCAGTAAGGGAGCAGGATATAAAATTAACAATGCAACATTCAAATCCCTTAAATCTCAAATCTCTTAATGCCCATTTACAAGGGGATCAAATAAAGATAAAATATTTAGGAACGGACTTTACAAAAAATGTTGAATACATATACAAAGAAAGTTATCAAACATTTCTGAAAGACAGACAAATAGATGGAAACAACTGGAAATATGTCCTTTATTCTAGTCTCAAAATCATTAAGATATCAGTTCTGTACCTAATTCAGAATTTTAACGTGATTCCTATAAAAACACCAATACATTTTTTCTGGAGCTAGACAAGTTGATAGGAAATAAAGCTCATAGGGAAAAACAAACATCCTGAAGTTTCTAGGAAAACACAGCAAAGTAAGAGCTATTTGGGGAGGGAAGAGCCACGTCAGCTATGAAAATACTCTGCAAGACCTCTAAATTAGAACCGTATGATACCGGCACATGTATAGTCAAACAGACCAATGAAATAGAATTAGAAGTCCAGAAACAGACCCAAATGCATATGGAAATCTCATAGATGATAATGATGGGATCCCAAATCCTTGGGGCAAAGATTAATAAATGTTATTGAGACAACTGGGCAGCCATTTGGAAAAAGATGAAATTAGATTCACTCCTCACACCTCACATAAAAATAAATGCCAAATGAATCAGAGATCAAAATGTAAAACACGAAACTGTACAAGCACTGGATGAAAACATGGGTGAATCCAACTTTAATGTCAGGGTAGAAGGAGCTTCTAACTATGACTCAAAATTCAGATGTAAAAATAAGATTCACATTAAAAAACCTTTTTGCACGGGTGCACGGGCAGAAACATACCATAAGCAAAGTCACAAGTCAAATGACAAATTATGAGAAAACTTCTGCAGCTTATATCAGAGATAAAGGTCTAACACTTCTAATATAGAATTTCTACAAATTGATAAAACGTTAAAAATCCTATTAAAAATAGGGAAATGGCATGAAAACTCACAAAAAGGATACAAAAATGCAGTATGTGATCCTGGGCCAGATTCTGTATAAGAGGAGGGAAGAAACGCTGTAAAGGACATTACTGGGGCAGACAAAACTGGAACGTGGACTATAGATAAGATAAAAGTGTGTGTTTATTTATTTTAAACTTCCTGAATTCGATTACTGTACTGTGGTTATTAAAACATATCTTTGTTCTTAGGAAGTACACTCTTAAGTCTTAAGGGTTAAAGTGTGTGATACAAATGGCTCAGAAAAGATGTGCGTGTATGTGTGTGTATGTTTGTGTGTGTGTGTGTGTGTGTGTGTGTGTGTTTAATTCACATTAAAGGTTAAAGTTTGGGACCAGTGGTTTAGAGCAGGGATTAGCAAACTGTTTCTGTAAGAACCCAAATGAATATTTTCTGCTTTGTGGACCAGATGGTCTTGGTGGCAACGATTTAACTGTCGTTGTAGCACAAAAGCAGCCATAAAAAAAAAAAAAAACACAAATGAATGGGTGTTCTCTAATCAACTTTATTTTAAAAAGCAGTGGCTGATAACTACACTTGTTGTGGTGAACATTTTGTAATGTATATAAATGTTGAATCACTACGTTGTACACCTAAAACTGAAATAACATTGTCTGTCCACTATAGTTTAGTTTAAAAGAAGAGAGAGAGAGAAACAGTTGGAAGGATTTGCTCCCGTGCCCTGCATCAAGGTTATACTAAGTTTGGAAGAAAATAAGAAGAGATACTGGGAAAACAGTAGTTTTGCCACAAGTACTTTGCATAGCGCCTCAAATTTAAGTTCTAAGTAGTAGATACTGGTTTTTTTTTGTTTGTTTTCAATCATAAATGAACTTTTTTTTAAAAAATTTCAATTATTTATTTGACACAGAAAGTTTGTACACAGTAGTGGGGGCAGGGCAGAGAGAGAGGGAGAAGCAGGTTTCCCTCTGAGCAGGGAGCCAGATGAGGGGCTCCATCCCAGGACCTCAAGATTATGGCCTGCGCCGAAGGCAGATGCTTAACTGGCTGAGCCACCCAGGTGCCCATAAATAAACTTTCAAAGCATTTTTTTAAAGATTTTATTTATTTGGGGACGCCTGGGTGGCTCAGTCGTTAGGCATCTGCCTTCGGCTCAGGTCATGACCCCAGGGTCCTGGGATGGAGCCCCGCATCGGGCTCCCTGCTCAGCGGTGAGCCTGCTTCTCCCTCTCCCACTCCCCCTGCCTATATTCCCTCTCTCGCATCTCTGTCAAATAAATAAATAAAGTGTTAAAAAAAACCAGATTTTATTTATTTATTTGAGATAGAGAGTGGGAGCGTGAGCCTGGGGGAGACACAGAGGGAGGAGGAGACGCCGGTTCCCCACTGAGCAAGGAGCCCTGCGGGAGGCTCCATCCCAGGCCCCGTCCCCCAATCCTGACCTGAGCAGAAGGCAGACGCTTAACACTTTCACTGGAAAGGCGTCCTCACACAGGGAACAGTCCCACCCTCCAACCCACCGTGCCCACTGACAAGGTGGCGGACCCACGAGGAGGGACAAAGCGCTGAAGTACAAGCCCCGCCAGTGTCACCCGGCCTCGGAGGACCTGACACCGGACCACAGGAACCTGCTCTGGTCTTGGGCACGTGCGGCCTCCGGCTCGAGGTCAAGTTGGCGTGCGGGGTCGCTGCCTGCTGCTCCTTCCTCAGCTTGGCCAGCCCCCAGAGCTCTAGGACACTAAGCACATGGTGGGTGGTTCCCACTGTCCCTCTCTGCTGCGGTGATGTTACATCCGGAACCCTCAGCCCACGATGCCCCCTCCTTCCCCGTGATGTCCTCCTAGGACACTGTCCACCTTCCCCGGGCCTGGCCCCTGGCCAGTCAGCCTTCTGCCCTCAGCTGCCGCCCTGGCCTTCCTGGGTGACCCGCTCCAGCGCCCGCAGTGAGATGGAGGGAATCTGGTGCTTTTCCTGGGATTCCACGTCTGCTGGGCAGAGGGGGATGACCGAGGCCTCCCCCTCCCGCCTCCCCCGGCCTTCCCCACACTGCGGGCTGCTGGGGGAGATGCCGTCCCTGTTTCCAGGAGAATCCACTCGTTTCTCTTGTTGTTGTTCAAGCCAGTCCATAAGAAAGGTTCGCATTCTGGCAACCAAAAACCAAAATGAAACAAACTTAAACTGACAGAAAACTTGCAGGATAGCATAGATGATAGCCATGTGCACTGTACCCCCGGATTCTGTAGGTTTGAAAGATTTTACCTCGTTCCCTTCATTCTCCATTCTCCCTCCCGCTCTGTCTCTCAGAAGAAAAGGTGCATTTGCAGGCTCCGAGGAGGCAGCTGGGTGGGTGCGTGTGGCCACGGAGCAGCCGGCAGGAAACGACCTAAGTGAGGTGCTGTCGAGGAGGGACCGCGCGGCCGCTGTCCCCGTCCGGCCCCCTTGCAGCCCGGAGTGTGCATGTCCCGACGGTCAGGCTGGACCCCGTGCGCAGAGGCAGCTCCTGCTGGCCGGAAGCACCGACGTACAGAAGGAGCTCGGGTCCCTGACTGGAAGGCTCCTGCACACGGCGGGCTGAGAAAGACGAAAGAAGTCTGTCCGTGCAGTCTTCTATTAATCCGCTTCGACTGGCAGAGCCGAGCTCGACGGTGAGTGACAACATGGGAGCTGACGGGTGTGCTGGGGGGTCAAGAGCGCCTTCTGGGCCCGCACTGCCCTGTGCAAGCCCTGGCGCAGGCTCGCCCACTGGGTGACTTCAGGGAGCTTATTAGTGTCCCTCGGCCCTCCTGCCTTTGACCTGAGCGCCCAACTCACAGCCGTTTTCCCGGCTGACGGGCTGCCCCTCCAAGCGGTCGGAGCGGGGCTGGCGGGTCACAAGCCTAAGGGTGAACGCTTTCTGGGTGAAGGCTTGAGGTTCACTCAGCAAAACTAACAGATTTGCCCGGGGTTATGCGATCAGGAAACGGTGGACATAGGATAAGACTCATCTCCTTCCCACGTCTGTGCTTTCCACTTCTTTTGTGCATTTTCTTCCTACAATTTTTTTTTGAAATTTTACTTATTATTGATTTGCCAGAGGGAGAAAGAGAGAGAGGGCAGGGGGAGCAGCAGGCAGACGGAGAAGGAGAATCAGGCTCCCCGCTGAGCAGGGAGCCCAGTACGGGACTTGATCCTGACACCCCCGGGATCATGACCCCAGCTGCTCAGCCAACTGAGTCACCCAGGATCCCTCCTTCTCTAATTTTAATACTTAAAGCATTAGAGTTGTCATCTTAAGGAAAATCAAATTTTTGCCAGCTTTTCTGAGATTTATTTTCTGTTTTAGTGTTGCTTTTATTTGGATTAATAGGAGGTTGGGGGTGGGCCCTAAAGTCAGTAGAAGCTTCCTTCCCTGGGGCTTCCTTGACATATGCTCACCCAGCCCTGTGTGAGTTAAAGATTTCAGTAATATCACTAAGTGGTAGGTATCTTTTTTTTTTTTTGTAAGACTTTTAATGTAGCCTCATGTAACAATATTTTGACCTATACACCATGCAGTTCCAATACAGACTGAAACTTGGTAACCTCCCAAATATGTTAAAATATAGTTAAGTATAGCTCCGATTGGAACTAAAGTGCTTACAGACCCTAACACATCTACGTTGGTATTATCAGAGGTTCCCCAGAAACCGAAATCCTCCTTTTAGAGTTTTGGGAGGGGATAGGATCACGTGTTAGTATTATGTTTGCCACATTCCTTTTCTTTTTTCTCAAGCACAAATTCCTTAATTCTTTAAACCTGTCCTGATCGCATATCAAAGGTTGTACAGAACACTGTTCATGCCCAATAGTGACTGTGTCCTCAGTGTGCTGGGGGCATCTGTTTAGACAGTAGAGCTCCGCAGGCTTTTGTCCTGATGTGTCCTTCTGGCACTGACTGCCCATGCAAATATATATGCACTTAAGTAACGTTATAGTTCACATCTTATTTCAGTGTTTATTTTATTTTTGTGACACGTTGTTAATATTGGAACTTAAGCCGAATGGGCTATCGTGTACTTTAAAAATATTTTTCAGTTTTTTGAAAGTGTTGGGGCCGATTCCACGTTAAAACCTGTTAAACCCCTGGGGCCTGCCTGGGCCTACTTAGCCATGGTGACTCCATGCTGCCTAGGTAGACATTTTGTTTAATAAATGCCTCAGCAGTTACTAATATCAGTTGCAGGTAACTGTTGCTAAAACACACACCTAAAACAAGGCCATTTTGTTTAATAAACGCCTCAACAGTTATTGATATCAGTTCCAGGTAACTGTTACTAAAATACACAGGTAGGAGACATCCAATCAACCAAAGCCACATATGTAGAGGTCTGTGGTTGTGCCCTATAAAAGTAACCTGTAAGACCAAGAGGGGGTGGCTCTCTTTGGAGGTGGCCCTGGCCGGTCAGTCTGACTTCTAATGCTTGGTATAGAATAAAGCTTTATATAACTTTCAATTTGTATCAGCCTCATTCCTTTGATAACGGACCCAAAAGAAAGATGTTTAATTTTTTAAAATAAATAATAGAAGCATGAGAGTAAAAAAGCAGAAGGCATGAAATAGAAGATGGTCTGAACATCTCCCTTCTAACCTTCCTTTTCTCCCAGATGCCCACTTTCTAAAAAAATTTCTTATTTATTTATTTTTTTTAAAAGATTTTATTTATTTATTTGACAGAGAGAGAGATCACAAGCAGGCAGAGCAGCAGGGGTGGGGGGTGGAGGTGGGGAAAGCAGGCGCCCTGCTGAGCAGAGACCCCCGATGCAGGGCTCCATCCCAGGACCCTAAGATCATGACCTGAGCCGAAGGCAGAGGCTTTAACCCACTGAGCCACCCAGGCGCCCCCCAAATGCCCATTTTTGTTCCCATCTTCTCTTGGGTTAAAATATATCCTTCCAAACTCATTTGTATGATATACAAGCAAATTCTAATACAGATTCTGATCTCCCTCCCTTTTTTATACATAAAAAAGGCATAGTTAGCATATTGTAGACCCTGTTCTGCACCTTTCCTTTTTTCAGTTAATGCGTCATTCCATATTAGTGCATGGACGTTCAGTATAGAAGAGGGGTTAAGCACACACATGTTAGAACCGCTATACAAATGTCAGAGATAAGATGGTGTTGGTTCTTACATCATCCTCCAAATCCTCTGGAGACTGAACCAGGTACGACTTAAATTATTTGGCTAAAGCAGCAGTTCTGATCCAATGTAGATCCTCTTTTGTGGATCCCGAGTGGTAAGAAGCTGTGAGCCAGATGCAATAAGGAAATAAGGGAGGGCAGCTCAGCTGAGCAGAAATCCAGACCCGGCTGCAGAAGCAAGGGCATCTTCGACGATTGTATCACAAGGAGTAACTTAATTATTGTACAGGACCAGGGAGCAGACGTACATCAATTGGTCTCATTGACGTCAATAAAACGGATAAGAATTTGCCACCCCCAAATATGCCCTTTGGCATGAGATTATTTTGAGCTGAAGATAATTAATAAATAGCAGACCCAAAGTTCTGCCTGCCCCCTTTCTCACCGAGGCATGCATTCCCCTTTGTAAAAGTCACCTAAAGTTCCCTGATACGAAGCTGTGTTCCCTCCCCTCTCCAGCACCGGGAGGAGCAAACCCTTATCGCAGGACGCAAAACGTCAGCACCAAGATGAATCTGCATAAACAAACCTTATTAAAATGATTGCTATCTTCTTAATTTCTTCCATATATTTACTTTCCCGCAATTTTTCACCCCTAGAAACCTCAACCCCTTTTTTTATGTTGATATGTCATCACTTATCACCCAGTGTTAAAATGGGCCAAAGCACTTCTTTGGGGGTGGGGGGTGAGAGAATGAGAGAGAAACTCACGACTGCACACAAAATAAACGCTTCTCCTGTTAATCTGTCTTTTGTCAATTTAATTTTCAGCCCTCTCTCACTTGCCATAAGAGGATAGAGGAAAAGTTTTTCCTCCCCTACAACAAGGATATCACAAAGAGTTCCCATTAAAGAAAAAAAAAGACGTAAAGATGCCAAATTGTTCTCTGACTTAGAACGACCATGCTCGAAGGAACACTGATGGTGGCATGCTGTATTTAAACCTACTAGCTCCAGGGGTAAAGTTCGAATACTCATTTTGTACACAAAACACCCTGCTTTGAAATTACAAGCTTATATTTGTTCTGTCCTCTCCCTTGTGAATAAGATATGCACATCTGATACCTTGTTTAGCTTGTTTTCCCCATGTGTAAAGGATAATTGTTAAAAAAAATAAAATCATGGCTTTCATACAGATATAAACCGGGTAGGTGCCAAATGCTTTCTTTAACTCATTAATTAATAAGGAAACCAGTCAGATGTGATAACCAGTTCAAAGAACAGGTATGTGTTCAGGCAATCAGAGTACTGAAGTGAATTTGCTAAAAGAGGCAAAATTGGCCTCTTCCCTTTGGTGGAACCAACCACAGGTTCACCTGGACAAAGTTCATTTGCATTTCTATGACGGGAATTTTGTAATCACCATCAATTGTCTACAATTTACAGAGTTGTAAATCCCTCAGACACAATGAAAGGCAGACCCTGTAGAGTGAGGTTGAAAGGTGTGCTAGACAACACCTCATCTTCCATTAAGAAGACACCTAAAACCCAATATTTAAAGTTGCCCATCTCAGTCTTTTACAAGTGTCCTTAAAGAATGTTCTTGATCACACACACACACACACAGTCACAGTAAAAGAAACAACAGGTTTTGGGAATGGTCACTTGCTAAGCCTCTGTAAGTGCTAAAGGAAGAGCACAAGGTTTAATCTCTGCAGAAGAGTCACATAGATTCCAACAGCTTTTATTTATGTCCCAGTTTTTAGTACCCACGACACTACTCTGTTCCGTGGAGTATGCTATTAGAGTAGAGTACAGCGGACTGTGACCTGCAGTCAAGGCCCCGACCCCTTGCGCAGGACACAGGCTTTGTCCTCATCCTGTCCCACAATGCTCTGGAGCTCTGGCATCCCAGCAGCCAACCTCAGCTGGCTGGGTAACTGCGCTGTTCCAGACAGGGGCAGGCCTTGGCTGTCATTGTACCTGCCACACACCATCTCCTTTGTCACTTTTTTCCCTCCTCCCTACCTTACTTTCTTCAGTGAGAAAATTGCCAACAGTTCTAAGGCTAGAAGCCTCCGCTCAGCCAGGAGTGGAGGGAAATTCCCAGCAGAGAGGGATACAAGTGTACAAGCATCACCCCTCCCCAGCTTACAAGAAAGAAAAAAGAAAAGAAAAAAAAAAAGTTCATCAGAGATAGAGTAAGGGGTGATTTGCACCCTAAGGGCTCAGCTGCGACTAGCAGAAAATTCTGTTCAGAAAAAGAAAAAAATAAAACAGGGAAAAATGGGATTCCCTTTTCAAGAAATTAAAGGCTTGCTCCACATTCGCTTCCTTCTTCACCGGCTCATGCGTCCAGCGACACGTACGGATGTACGATGACAGGCTCCGTGGCCCTCACCGGGCCCAGACTCTGTGCTGGACGGACCCCATCATTGCCATCTCTGGTCGTAGCTTGCTACTCCTTCCACAGTAACATTTATTCGTGTCCTGTCAGTTTTAACATTTGTCTATCACTTTCAGTAATATTGAAACTCCTGAACGCAGGGGGGTGTCTCATTAAACTTCATTTTCCACAGTCCTTAACCTAATTCTTGGCTTTTGATGGACCCGTAAGCAGTGTCAAATTTCATTTTAACCTCCAGACTGTGTTTGGAGATCGTGGATGAGAAATCTAGACAACTCTTGCACATCAACTCCTGACATTAAACATATGCTACATCAAGCCTTTCAAAGTCTCTGGGCCAGCTCTAGTGGGAGTCAGGACCCGAGGGAGGCCTCGGGTCTGCGAGAACCTGTTGGGCGAGCATTGACACTCTCCCAGGGAGGTAGGTCAGCGCCTGAGAGCAGGCCGTGGAGGGAGGCGAAAAGAAAAGCCCAAAGGCTCATTCATGTTCAAGGCTTACCTCTCTGAAGTTTGCTCTCCCCTTTTCTCATTTTCCCAAGGACAAGAGGCCGCGGGTCTCCTGCCCGCTGTCCAGGGCTGGGGCTCAGTGTTGCACACAGGGCCCGTGATTGCCCAACCTCGTCTGGAGCATTCCCGACTTCCCACAGCAAAGCTCATTCCTTCCTGTCCGCAGAGCAGCTCATGGTTTAATTCTTGAGCGAGGTTTCAATTGGCAACTGCCGATGTTGTTAGTTCATTTTGAAAAGGAGTTTCACTTCATTAAAACATAGTGAAAGGAGCATCGTGTTTAATAGAAAGAAAACGAATAATGGGCATGTTAAGTGAGTCCCTGCCCCAGAATGAGAATGAGGATGGAAGGCAAAGAGGCTGGAAATTCTGGGTGCTCCCAACCTGAGGATCCCCATTCTTGTGCATGTGCCCTGGGGCCTTCTAATCCGAGAGTGGGGAAGCAGCTTCCTCGTCCCTATCCCCGAGGAGCTTGATAGATGTTAAGAACTCCTCCAGATTTAAGGAATCAAAATCTGCATTTTAACAAGAGCCCCAGGTGATTTGTCTTCCAATTAAAATTATCTGGATGCATTTGAATCATAAAAGTCTTCAAAGAAGGGCCTTCTATCTTGCCCTGGAGGAGTTACTCACCTGCCCCACCTCCCCCATTTTGGCTGTGTACTCAGTCACTCCTGTGGACTAGGAAGGGTCACTTTAAATTGAACCAACAATTAAGCTTGATCCCAGCAGCCTGGGATCATGACCTGAGCTGAAGGCAGAGGCTTTAACCCACTGAGCCACCCAGGCACCCCCCAACAATTAAAGCAGATCAACGCTCAGATGTTGAGAAGCTTCTCGGCCAAGTGGGAAATACTATATTGTGACATTTCAGCCTAAGAAGAAGTAGGCATTATTGTTTTGTTTTACAGATAAGGAAATCGGGGCTCAGAGAAGTTAACTGGTTTGTCCGCCATCATCCTGCCAGTGAGCAGCACGGCAGAGGTTCAAGATTTTTCCTATCGTGATGCTTTTGTGGTTGTTATTATTAGCTGTGTTCTTTTTAAACAGTACTCTACTTGTCTTTCCCTTCGTATTATATATATATATTTTTTTCTTTTTCAGGATAAATTTATACAACAACCTAAATTAGTGCTGTTTCATAAGGTTTAAATTTAGATATTTGCAACTGCCAACCACCTGGTCCCCCTTCGAGCAATTTTCAACACAAGGTTCTCTAACTGCCAAGCGGGAGGGGAAGGAAACTGGAAGGCGGAGTGACAGAACAAGGCTTCCACTCCGGAAATGACCCCCCAGAGGAGTCCGAGCGGTGCCAGAAAGAGAAGGGAGATAAAAAAGCTCAAAGCTGGAGACAGAGGAGAGCTGTGTAAACACACGATTCTGTCAGCGTTGGAGGTTCTGCCTTTGTGGCCTCATCCTGATCCACCCCCCACAGTTCACGCGGAAGGGACTCAAAGTGTCAGCAGGGACAATGTCAGTGCCAGGATGTGGGACACCCTCACCAGAAAGGATGTGGGGCAGCGCCCAGAGCATGGCCACAATCCACCGGTTTGTGACACAACATATACGCTTGTGAAATGGGAATTTTTCCACGCCCCTCCCTCCTGCAACTCGGGGAGTAAAAGACATTTTTTCAAAAAGGTAGAGGTTGAGATGAGAATGTGGCAAATTGGAGCCGGCAGTTTTAAATGGCAACTCAAGGCCTAGAATGAAGATTTCCCCGAGAACGTTCATTACTTTATGATGAAATTCTAATACTGGCTTCACTTCTTTGAAGCAGACCTGTCCTCTTCTGCACTGCAAAAGGAAAACAATAGCGTACTGCATATTGAACTCTGCAATATTTCCGCTCATTTTAAAGAAATTTCAAGGTCTTTGAAATGTGTAGCCTTTAGCTAGATATAATTGTTATGATTTTGTCATATTCTCCTTCATTGAACCATATTTGCAACACTCCAATCCTTAAACAGAACCATGTATCTCTAAGAAACAAAGACATTCTCTGTATAGTTACAGTAACATTATCATATCCAAGAAATATAACATTGATTTAATATCATCTACCTTGTAGCTCATATTCAAACTTACCCAATTGTCCCACATGTATTCTTTATAGCAGTTTTTTTCCCTTTTTTTAATCTAGAGTCCAATCTTCATGCATTATATTTGGTTGTAAGCTCTCTTAAATTCCTTTTAGTTTAGACTAAAATAGTCTCTCTGTTTTCCCCTTTCTTTTCTATCACATTTTCAGCATCTAGGGCATTTTCTTATAGAATTTATCACAATCTGGATTTCACTAATTTTTTTCTTCATAATTTGTTTCAGATTTATGTTTATTTAAACCTATAGTCATCAAACATGATTTGGCGGGGGGGGGGGGGAGAAGATAGCTCCCAATCTTGAAGTTAAACCTTGGATTCTAAGTCTTTGACTAGACTAAGTGAAATGATCTAGAATCAATGAGGGCAAATTACTACTTCCCATGGGCCAAATCGGACCTTCCTGATTTTGTAAATAATATTTTATTGGAATTCAGCCATCCCCATTCATTTATCTATTTTCTATGGTTGTTTGGCGGCTTTCCTGTTAAGAAGGCAGATTGAGTAGTAGTAGGTATAAGAGAGACTGCACAGCACAGCCCACAAAGCCTGAAGTGTTTACTATTTGCCAATCTCAGGTCTAGAATAAATTTGCCAATCTCAGGTCTAGAACGGGAAATGCAAATATGACTTTCTCCTTTGACTTTTAGTCAGGACATGCAGTCAGATAGACTGTGCAGATCCCCTGATGATTTTAATGCCTCACTTGGGGGAGCAGAAAGAACTACATTCACCAAGACCATTAATCTTTTGTTTTAAACATTCTCCCCTTTGAAAACTCTTTCAACAGCCTTACATTGCCCAACTCGTATTTAACCAGAAGTCCTCAGCATGAAACCCAAGGAAAGACTCTTCATAACCTGACTCCGGGCACCATTTTCTGTGTCCTATTGGTTCCCCTACACTCTAGTTCAAGGTTGTCAAATGTAAGGGTATAAAAAACCCAACAACCACTCAAGGGGGAAGGTTAAGACTCAGATTATCAAGACCTATGTCCAAAGATGTGAATTAAGAAATTCTGGGACGAAAGGCAGTAATGTACTATTTTCACAACTACTCCAGGTTGAACTGGTACAGGTGGTCTGAAAAACCACATACAGAAAATCACTGGTTCAGAGACAGCAAAATATTTGCCTTTGACCCCTCCATGCCTTTCATGCCCCTTCCTGCAAGTTCGTTTTAGTGAACGCCTCTCTTTTCCTTCAAGGGCCGCAAACGTCCTTTGGTGAAACTGCTTTAACGTTCTTCCTCCTGGTCTTCTTCATGGTCTGTTCACTCCAGCCCCATCTCATGGACAAGTACATACCTATGATCACTTCTCTCATTACGTTATTTCGGTTTATTGCTTGCCAGCCTCCTGGAGCTCCTTGCGGGAGAGAAAAGACGACGCCCTGTTTGCACCCATGGCACAGTGCCTCACACAGAACTGACTTGGGGGTGAAATGAGTGCTTGAGTAACTAAAATGCCTATTTGAAATAGATTTCATTTGAAGCCACTGACATAAATTTTATTACATGTTTCTCAGGTTGATAACTTAGATAAGTTTTCTCCTTTATATGTGTTACATAAAATATATTTATTACCTGATTCCTGAAGGGGATTTGGTGTTAAAAGACACCCTTAAGAGGGGAAAAAGAGAAGCCAGACTGAGAATTTATTCCCAATTACATGTGTTTGACAAAAGACTCCCAACAAGAATGTGTTAAGAGCTGCTATAATTCAATAAGAAAAAGACAAACCACCTAATTAAAAACAGAAGGAAAAGATTTAAACAGACACATTACAAAAGAGGATATCCAAGTGGCTAATAGGGATATTAAAAAGCACTTGACGTTCTTAGTTTTCAGAGAAATGCAGATTCAAACCGCAATGAGATAGCACTACATGCCTACTGGAATGACACGGAGTTGGCACGGATGTGGAGAGACTGGAACTCTCACGCATTGCTTGTGGGAGTGTAAATTGGCATGATCATTTTAGAAATCTGTTTGGCAATCTCTTTGGACTCTAAATACACATCCACTTTATAACGCAGCAATCCCACTCTTAAGGATACACCCGAGAGAAGTAAGGGCATTTGTTCTTTCAAAGACACGAGAAAGAATATTCAGAGTCACTTTATTCATAATAACCTCAAACTGGAAAAAAGTTCACCAACAGGGGAATGGGTAAACCACTGTGGAATGATCGTAGGATGGAATACTATATGGCAACAAAAAAGAAAGAATTATGAATTCACACAACTGCACGGATGACTTTCCATGTTGAGTGAGAGGAGCCAGAAATGAGTACAAACTGTATGATTTCATTTATGTGAGGTTCAAGAACAGATAAAACTAACATATGATGATGAAAATCAGAATAAAGCCTACCTTTAGGGGAGGTATTGACTACGAAGGATCAAAAGAAACCCTTTTTTGGGGTGCTGGAAATATTTTATATTTCAATCAGGTAAAGATGTCCTGGAGGATATACTTGTAAAATTTCATCAAGCTGTAAACTTCACGTCGGTGCCCTTACTGCCTTATACACGTGTTAAATGTCAGTTAAAAAAAGTTAAGAAAAGAGGGACACCTGGGTGGCCCAGTCGGTTAAGCATCTGTCTTGGCTCAGGTCATGATCTTGGGGTCCTGGGATCCAGTCCCACTGAGGTCTCCTTGCTCAGTGGGAGCGGAGGGGGGTCTGCTTCTCCCTCTGCCTCTGCTGCTCCCCCTGCTTGTGCTCTCTCTCTCTGACAAATTAAAAAAAAGAAAAAAACTTAAAAAGTTAAGAAAAGAACGCAGGTCAGTTTACATCACCTCTCTATTACGAACTGCCAGAGTTACAGATGACACAGCCACAGGATTTTGTTAAGTCTTTTCATCTTCCATTCCTCTCCAGCTGGGGCCAGTTCCTCACCAGGAAATAGAGATTAAATAGTACTTTCCTTGCCCAGTTGTTGTAAGAATTAAATAAATAAACACAGAACAAAGAGCTCAGGACAGTGCATGGGACACATTAAGCGATAAGAATTAGTTACTATTATGGCACACCTGTGCTAAAATTGACACAGTACCCTAAAACATACCTGGCTGATATTATATTTTCAAAACTTTTTAATTTAATGGCTGTCAACACTTAAAAAAAAACATGATTGTCTCCTACAACCTGATTTTATACACACACACACACACACACACACACAGAATGTCCAATAGAAAAAAGTAAAAAATAGCCATAATCTATTACTCCTTTATTTACTAATGTTACAGTTTCAAAAATAGCAAACAGAAACAAAAAAGCAAGCAAACAAAACATACTTCACTCCTCTGTTAAGACTTCATAAAATAAAAGTTTAATGCCCCCCATGTTCCCCTTCACTTCAGAGGTAACCAATGTCACCAGATCGTATCTGATTCCGTGTTCAGGATAGAAACATCCTGCTCGGAGTATGTTGGTCAGAGGACGATTAATGGTGAGCAGTCGGGACACACCAGGCAAGGGCCGACTCATGCCAGTCTCTGGTGGAGAAGGTGCCTTGGCGCATCCTCATCTCAGTGGAGTCCTAAGTCCCTCCTTTGTCCTTTGTCTAGACCAGCCCCTTCAGCATCACTCCCGCCAGCACCAAGACATTTGGTAAAATAAGTACTAGGCGTGCAGCACCACAGATTCACAGCCGAGGCTTTGTCTTTTCGCAAACAAACATAATCCCAACAATGAGACACTGTCTGCGGGGACTAGGAGGTGGTGGGAAGGGTGGTTAGTCCAATTCTTTTTTCTGACCACTTACTAGATTTATAAAGCTTTTTCCCCTTACTCACTCTGTTTTCCTCTTTTCTTGAACAGATCCCAAGTGACATTTGATGTTATCTCTAGTGTGACTTTCCATGGGGGTCCCATGAGCCCCTTAGGGCAATGCAACTTGGCTGAGGCCTTTTTCCGGGTGGGAGGGGCTGGAGGGTTTCTGGAATTTTCAGGCCCTTTTACCCAGAACCAAGGGCCCAGTTTTTCTCTTTGAAAATGATCTGATGCGTCTTTTCTAAAGCTCACAAATATTTTTTGAATGATTCTGAGCAATTTAGCTCGAATTTGGGTGGGTTCAGGACTCATATGTCTTTTTATCTTAAATTTTAAGATGTGACGAAAGGTTTCACTTTTATTTGCCCCCCCCCATCGTTATTCATTGCATCTCTGTCCTAAACACTTACACTAGCATTCTGCCTTTTCCACTTCTCAAATTAATTTTCCACTTCTCATTCATTAATTTATTCAACTCAGACTTGGTCAAGTACTTAGCTACTGTCAGGGACTGCCCTAGGTGTAGGGCTACAGCAGTGAGTAAGACCAGGTAACATACAGAGGACAGTCTGTCGAGAGCCAAGTGTTTATTTTAGGTACGTTGGTAGGATAAGGCCTTTCCAAGAAGGTGATAGTCCTTTCAATGCCTTTACTTTTTTCTCAAGTTTTTCAAGGTCTTTTTTTTTTTTTTTTTTTAGATTTTATTTATTTTACTTAAGAGAGAGAGAGAGTAAGAGAGAGAGCAGGAGCAGCGGGAAGAGGGAGAAGCAGGCTCCCCATTAAACAGGGACCCTGATGTGGGGCTCGATCCCAGGACCCTGCAATCATGACCTGAGCCAAAGGCAGATGCTTAACCCACTGAGCCACCCAGGCGCCCCACTTTCAAGGTCTTGGTGATGGTTTCCATACTCCTCACTCTACTTCAACCTTCTTCCCTAGACCTTACATCAGCACCCCCTTTGCTTCCGCCCTTTCCCTGACTGTCCTGCTTTCCTCTGCTTGCCCTCCCCCTGGACGTCTCCTTCCTGACTGCCTCATGTTCCCTCCCTAATCATTTCCAGGAGTTTCCTTCAACAGCCACAGTTCTGTCACAAAGAATTTGCATGTGGGTGCTTCATGCATACTTTCAAGTGATTTTAATATCATTCAGACGCCTTGGAAATTGCTATTCGAGAAATAATTCCAGTATAAACAGAGGTTTTGAAACGTCTGCTCTGATGAATCGTTGGATGTAGGAGATAGAAACTTTAAGAGCGATACGTTTCCCAGCTCCTTCTGCTCAGCCTCACAAATGGGCTGCTTGTCTTATAAAAATGTCAGTTTAATAGAGTTTTGCCTTCATATACAGCCATGGGGATAGTTATTAAAAACCCACTTGAGGGGCGCCTGGGTGGCTCAGTGGGTTAAGCCTCTGCCTTCGGCTCAGGTCATGATCCCAGGGTCCTGGGATCGAGCCCTGCAATGGGCTCCCTGCTCGGTGGGGAGCCTGTTTCTCTCCCTCTCTCTGCCTACTTGTCATCTCTCTCTCTCTGTCAAATAAATAAAATCTTAAAAAAAAAATAAAACCCACTTGATATGAGTAACATATATTGAAATCTGGAGTGGAAATGACTCTTCAAAAAAATCCCACACCCATTTTAGTGTGACTCACACTTTGAACGACGCCCAGACCACCTGTTGTTTATTCCCTACTATCTGGAACTCTACCTTCACTTTTGGGTTTCCTCCAGAGGACAGGGAGTAGATAGGGACTCGCATCTAGTCTTTCATTTAGTAAATAAATCCAACAGCAGAGTGGATCCTGGGAGCTTCATTAAACAATAAACAGGGCCGAATTTCTGAGTTTCTTGGCTTTCTTGGCCAGACCCGTGGTACCACGTAACCCCCATAACAAATGCCAGTGCTTAACATCACACCCGGACCATGACTGCTCGTGAATATGGGAATGACTAGGAAGAGAAGGGCCAGGCTTGTTATTAATATTCACAAGTTCTTCAGAATAATTCGATTCTGTCTCGTCCGTCATTTGAAAGCGGTCTGTGTCAGCTTCTTCAACACTTTTATTCTCATAAGGAGAAGCAGTTTTTATTAGAACAGTAAACACGACACTGCTATCTACACAGACTCGATGGCCTACAAAAAATATTATAATGCTACCTTGCACCCTCATTAAGAACAAAGCACCCAATTACATCAGATTGAACTTTGGAATCACATCTTTGCTTTTGTTTCATCTTGTAATACTGAGCCAGGACTCAGAGGGAAAGGGTCAGGAAAAGTGGCTATTTGAGGATTTAATCAATGGAGTAAGTCTCATGGCTCCTTTAGGGGCTGCTCAGGTTCAGCCGGGAGGGTAGCAGCATTGTGGGGCTAAGAATCTGATCGTCAGTTTTGCAGGCTCTGTGATTTCGTTCTGTCAGCCTGCCAAGGAGGGAGCTGTCAGGCTCTCTCTGCATCTCGGCTTCCCTCCTGGGTCTGAGCCTTCTGCCTCCCAGCGTCAGGCTTAGTTGGCCCCACCCGGATTCTGTGACCCGTCGCGTGTGGAGGCCAGAGTGTTCCAGGGCTTTGCTACCCAAAACATGATCTGAGCTCCAAGGGCATCATTTACTCACCTGTTAGAAATGCAGAGTCCCAGGCTCTACCGCAAGCCTCCTGAATCAGTAGCTGTCTCTTACTGAGACACCAGTCTGCCTGGTGACGTTCGATAAACACTCTTCAAAGGGGCTCCTCGCCCAGCAGTGAACAGAAAGTCATCAACCTTCAGTGAGTGTCTGAGTCACTGCCTGCATCATCCATCCAAAAATGAGCACTCGTGGTCCCCACTCCAGGGAGTCTGGGATGGGGCTAGAATGCCTCTTCACTCAGCATGTGCTTCTAAGCTCACG
Organism: Lontra canadensis; assembly: GCF_010015895.1. Lineage (NCBI taxonomy): Eukaryota > Metazoa > Chordata > Mammalia > Carnivora > Mustelidae > Lontra > Lontra canadensis. The sequence continues at coordinate 4,215,634 of NW_022630995.1, forward strand.
TACCATCCTGACTCTTGGGTTTCTAAAAGGTCTGGGATCTATTCTCGTGTCCCATGTCTCAGTCTCTGCTTTAAAGATGATATTCAATGGTGGCTCCCAAATTTCTCTGCAGAAATGTCTTAGAAGAACAACAGTCTGGTTTGAAGAAGGAGACTTGAAACTGTTCTTGCTGAACATTCTAGATAAGACCGAGGAAACATCAGTTGTCCATATCAGAAACCAGAGATGGCTAATGGAGATGACTGGGGGACACCATTACTATTTGCTTGATTCCTACCAGTCCCTCTCCCTGGGCCCAGAAACCTTCTCCTGAACTCCAGACTTGCAGTTAGAGCCTTTTAACTACAAGCAGTAGAACAAGTCTCTGCCCAAGTCAGTGTAGGCATTTATTAGGAAGATATCAGATGACTCCCAGAATAACAAGAGGACTAGAGAACAAGGCTCAGAAATGGGTAGGAGGCAGATTTTAGGGTCTGAGTAGAAGGAGCTCTTAGACAGGTTTTTGTTTGTTTGTTTGTTTGTTTGTTTCCTGGGAACCACGCCTGGAGTGAATGAATTCTACCTATTTTCAATCTTTTTGCTATTTTTCTGAAGACTCAAATCCCTGGACAGGAACATTGGCCTGGCTTGGTCAGGGGAGGGCTGCACACCTTCAGGAACAGCCTTAATAATCCAGAAGGAAGGCTAATTCCCCAGTGGAGATGGGGGAATAGATGCCAACAAAAAAAGCAATCAGTGTCTCGTGACCTGATAGCATGCTTCTGTGGCTTCTCAGACTTTGCTAGAAGTAAGTTCCATGAGACCAGGATTTTCGTCTGTTTTGGTCTCTGTTGTGTTCCATGCACGTAGACTCGTTCCTGGCACATGGCAGATCCTCCATAAGTACACACGGAATGAATGAATGAATGAATGCCCAGAGACAGGCTGTATGCCGTGAGGGCTAAGACACAGCCTCTGGAGTCGGGCTGCCCGAGTTCAAAGCCCAGCTCTCTCACTTCCTCATGGTGTTAACCTCGGTGGCACCGAGCTCCTTTGTGCTTGTGTGCACAGACCTCCTCATAGCTAAAGTGACATGGACTAGAACACGTTCCATTTCATAGGGTCGTAGTTAGAATGGAATTAGAGCAGTGTCTTATGTTGGCTGTTGTCCATCTATCTAATGCTCTGTACAAACTATCCCCAAACTCAGAGACTTAGATGACTTTTTATGTATTTGCTCGTGAATCTTTAATTCAGACTGGGCTCAGGAGGGATGACTCGCGCCTGCTCCCTGTAGTGTCTGTTGGTGTTGGAATATCCATGATAGCAGCACAGCTCCCGTATCTGACACCTCAGCAAAGATGGCTCAATGGCAGAGCTGGCAGAAAGAGTTTGCCTGGAATCATGTATCTTGGACCTTGCTTCTTGCCGTTAGCCGGGTTCACGGTTCTCTTCCGTGTAGCTGTAGGACTGCTGCTTCTCCTGGGGTCTCTCCACAGAGTTGCTGAGCTGCCCACGTAAGAAGTTTGGCTGACCTGCTTCCGAGGGTGCAAAGGTGGAAGATTCTAGATTCTTAAGTCATAAGGTCTCAAGGCTTAGATTGCATTCTTTTGGGTTTCTCAACCTTGGCACTATTGACATCTGGGGCTGGGTAATTCTCTGTAGTGGGGGACTGTACTGTACGTTGATGTCTGACCCTTTTCTGGCCTCTACCCACTAGATGCCAGTTGCACTCCCCTTCCCCTAACTCTTGACAAAATTGTCTCCAAACATTTTCCGAAGTCCCCTGGGAGGGCCAAGTCTCCCCAGGTTGAGTACGATTCGGTTAAAGTAAGTCACAGGTCCAGCCGAGATTTAAGGAGGGAGACGGAAGAAGGCACGAGTACCGGGGAACCTGGTTCTTTCGGGGCTACCAGTATGCGGACTCCCATCGCTAGCATCGTCTCCGAACATGGCTTGCTGCAGGAATCCCCGTTCCTGGATTCTGCCCGTGATGTTGGGCCATGTCTCCTTCTACCTGATGGGCTGCTCATTCTGTTTGTCTGATGTTCTCTCTTGTCACCGGCAGGGCCCCTGCCATCTCTGTGTCCAGTCACTGCTCTTGGCTTTCTCTCCTGCACCGCCCTTGGGCCAAGAATGGCTCTTCCGTCTCTCCTCCTTCCTCCAGCAGTTAACCGAGCCGTCTACAGGGCCTCCCTGCAGCAGGTGACCCGACTCCGCGGCGGAAAAGGCGGGTCTTGGAGCCTCTGAATATGGTATACGGTCTCCTACCCACACACGAGCACTACACTCTCTCTCCCGAAGGCACTTGCTATATCCTCCCTTCCCCCTCTCACTCCTATTTTTTCTTCCAGATTCATCTTAGGGTCACCTCCCCCGGGAAACCTTCTGAAAAGCCCAGTCCAATTTAGGAGTTTGTGGAGGGCGGAGTCGATGTCATATTCATCTTCACGTTCCCACAGTGTCTGTCGCATGGAAAGTATTTCTTATATCAATAAATGACTGATTTAAAAGCCAAGGGAAAGAATTTAAAATTCGAGGAGAGACTGAGGAAGTGTGGAAGCAATCATGTCGTGATCTAGGGCAGAGCCTTCTGGGCGGGAGGATCAGCACGTTCACGGCCAGAGGCTTAAGTGGGTAAGTGTGTTTGAGGAGAGCGAGGAGGCCTGTGAGGCCAGGGCGGAACAAGGAAGGGAGAGGACGGCGGGAGATGAGGTCAGATAGGCAATGGGATGGGATCGTTCGGCTTTGTAGGTCAAGGTAAGTGCTCTGGATTTTATTCCGAATGAGACAAGAAACCACGGGGAGAAGGTTTGAGCAGAAGAGTGACTTACACCGACCTGTGCTGTTAGAGGATTATTCTGGCTCCGGGGTTGAGGGTAGACTGGGCAGGCCAGCGTGGAAGCGGTGAGGATGCTTTTGCAATATCTGGCAAGAGATGGCCTTTCTTGGTGGACTGGATGTGGGATCGGAGAGAAGGAATGGTGTCGGGATGATTTCATGGTGTGGGGTTGAGCAAGAAGAATGGAGGACAGCTTTCTGATAGGGGGAGATTGCTTGGGATAGAAATTAATGTGTAGGGGCGCCTGGGGGCTCAGTGGGTTAAGCCTCTGCCGTTGGCTCAGGTCATGATCCCAGGGTCCTGGGATTGGAGCCCCGCATTGGGCTCTCTGCTTAACAGGGAGCCTGCTTCTCCCTCTGCCTGCCTCTTTGCCTACTTGTGATCTCTGTCTGTCAAATAAATAAAATCTTAAAAAAAAAAACCAAGAAAATACAATGGCTCAAAACAATAGAATTTCATTTCTCATAATGCAGCCATCTGGGAAAGTTGTAGATCATTGGCAAACTGAGAACAAGACCTACATCTAAGGAGAGTTGGGAACAAAAGCCTGGTTAAAGTGGTTGAACAAGAATGGGAAAAGGGGGCATTGGAATTGGAGACTGTGCATGAACAGCTCGTTTAAGGAGTTTGGTTATGAAGGGAGCCAAGAAGTAGGGGGGGAGGGGTGGTGGCTTGAGGGAGATGGAGGTTCCAGGCTTTTTGTTGTTATTGCTATTGTTGTTTTTTGTTTTGATGTTTTAAGGCTTTTTTAAAGTAGGAGAAATGACAACATGTTTGTATGCTGATGGGAATGGTTTAGAGAGGATGATGCAGAAGGAGAGAGGGGATTTCAAGAGCTCCCAGTCCCTGAGCAGCAGAAGAAAGGCCGACCAGACGAGGGCTTGGCTTTAGGCAGAAGGAAGATGCGGGCAGGGGGATCAACCACCCTGGTGTGTCTGGGACTGAGGGTTTTCGGGGATCATGAGGCTTTCAGTGCTCAAATGCACGTAGCCCATGGCAAATAGGAATGCTTGGTCAGTCCCCTCCGAGGTAAGAAACTTTGTGGAGTGAGTTTATGGATGTTCTCTTTTGACTGTTTGGAGTGTGGCCAAATGAGGAAGGGCAAGTAGATTTGAACCGTTACTAAGCATCTACATAGCCTGAATCCCACCACTATACAATGTGAAGGGTCAACTGAGGTTGTTTTCCCTGTCCTTGGGGAGATTAGGCTCATCGGAAAACAGAAAAGAACGTGACTGCTCTAAAGCAAGCCAACATGGGGTGCGTGTAGTGGAGCCCCTAAGTCATGTTCCATGTTTTCCAGGAACCCATTATCTGCTAGAATAGATAACAGTAATAACAACAATAGCAATAACAGTTAACACCCATTGTTTTATTTTATCTTTCACAACACCTTATTAGGGAGGTCCTATTGTTATCATCTCCATTTTACAACTGAGGAAATGAATGCAGAGTGACTAAGCAATTTCTTCAGGTCAGTGGTAGAAACATGTCTTTAACCCTGGGGACTCCTTGCCCAAGCTTTTAAGTGCTATAAAGCGTGGTAATATGTGATGAATAACTGACAAGTGTCCTACAAATTTAGGAGAGATAACTTTTGTTTAGGGCAATCCAGGAAGCCTTCCTGGAGGAAGTTTTACTAAATGGAACTTGAAGGAAGTTAGGATTTCATTAGACAGAGGTGAGGGAAGGATGTGCCAGGCACACAAACCTCAAAGAGAACTAAGTTGTCTTTTTTGTCACCTGCTAACCTAATCGACTCCCAGTCTCTATGGCCAGCTTGGTTTTCCTTTGCTTCCAAAAGAGTTCTTTGTGATTTTAAGAAAGTAGAATCACCAGCTAGAATAATTTTGATTTTCTTAGACATGCCCAGTTTGTCTCTAGAGTTCTAGAACGAGCATCAGAACTCTGTTGGTCTTCAGAAGAAAAATAAGTAAATATATATTAATATATATATATGTATATACACACACACACACACACACACACACACACATATACATAACAGACATACAGAAATTGCACCAGTCATAACTATTTTCATTATACACACCTGTATAACAACTTATAATTAAGAAATAGAATTTTTGCCAGCATCACAGGATTCCCACTCATGCCACTTCTTTTTTTTAAACTCTTTTTTTTTTTTTTTAAAGATTCTATTTATTTATTTGAGAGAGAGAGAGACCATGAGAGGGGAGAGGTCAGAAGGAGAAACAGGCTCCCCACCGAGCAGGGAGCCCAATGTGGGACTTGATCCTGGGACTCCAGGATCATGACCTGAGCCGAACGAAGGCAGTTGCCCAACCAACTGAGCCACCCAAGTGCCCTCTCAAGCCACTTTTTAATCACAATTCCCTATCCCCCCTCCTATAACTGCTAAAATTATAAACTAGTTTTGCCTATTTTTGAATTTGATATGAAGGGAATCCTACACTTTTTTCTTTCTTATATCTGGCTTTTTCTTTTCCTCAGTGTGTTTATAAGATTCATTCATAATGCTGGATATAATCATAGGTTTTTCATTCTCCTTGCTGTGTGGTATTTTACTGCATGAATATTCCAGACAATTCCACCAGTTATTAAATCATTCTACCATTGGGGCGCCTGGGTGGCTCAGTTGGTTAAGCATCTGCCTTCAGCTCAGGTCATGATCCTGGCGTTCTGGGAGGGAGCCCCGTGTTGTCAGGCTCCCTGCTCATAGTGGAGTCTGCTTCTCCCGATCCCTCTGCCCCTTTCCTTCCCTGTCCCATGCTCATTCTCTCTCTCTCAAATAGATAAAATCTTTAAAACAAATCATTCTACTGTTGATGTGTGTTTAAATTAAGTTTTTTTGGCAATTAAGAATAGTGTTGCCATGAACATTTTTCCACATGTCTTTTGAAAATGTGCTCATTTCTTTTCAGCATAAACTTGCACGTGTGTTTAAAAACACGCCAGCTTCTTTCTAGTGTTCCCACGTCTTAGCACCGGACTGTGCTTCTAGTACCACTGGGTCTAGTACCACTGGGTCTTCTAGTACTTCTAGTACTGATGAGGTTATGGGGTCAAAATGGCCACTTATCAGCACTCTTGGTTTGAGACAGAGCTTTTTACCGGATTACAAAACGCACTGAAACCAGGTGACCGGGTCTCCAGAGATGAAAATAAAGTATGACACGTAGGCAATAAAACATGGCACGTAGCAAAGATTGAGCACAAGCCAAGTCTATCTCCTTCCTGAGTGGCTCTGGTCCCAAACTATTAACATGGCTCGTTTTCATTCCTTTTGAGCGACTTCAGTCGCAAAGCCCTTGTACGTGAGCTGTTTCTGGCCAGGGGGGTTCTGTTTCATCATCATATTTACTATGTGCAACACATGATAGATACTCAATATTTGTTTGCTGAGAGACCTACCGGTTCGGTCCCTGATGGTATACAGGATCACATCCTTGTACTTCCTCGCAGGCTAATTTTCTGTACTGTTCTATATGGTACCTCGTCGTCACATGAAACTAGCGAGCATTTGAAATGTGGCCCTTGTGACTGAAGGACTGGATATTTTTAATATTTAGTTTTAATTGATTTAAATTAAAAAATGATACTCAATTTTATTATGAGAACTTCTAAGGATGTTTAGACCAACTCAGCTATGTAAATCTACCCTTTTTCCAGCTGTAAATTTTATGAAACCTAAGTCCTATTAAGTATTTTTTGATAAATATTTTATTTATTTATTTGACAGAGAGGTCACAAGTAGGCAGAGAGGCAGGCGGGGGGAGGGAAGCAGGCTCCCCGCCGAGCAGAGAGCCCGATGCGGGGCTCGATCCCAGGACCCTGGGATCATGACCTGAGCTGAAAGCAGAGGCTTAACCCACTGAGCCACCCAGGTGCCCCATCATTAAGTATTTTTTGATAAATATTTTACAACCACATTAAGTGTAAAATACAGAAAAAGACTTTGTATGAAAAAAATGTAAAGATCTTATTAAATTTCTATATTGACTACATTTCAAAATCACATCTTGAATATACTGGGCTAAATAAAATGTACTATTAAATTTAATTTCATTTGTTTCTTTTATCCTTTTATTGTGGCCACTGGCAAATTGTAAATTACATATCTGCCTCGCACTCTGTATCTGTTGGAGAGTTGCTTTTCTAAAGATTCCCAGATATAGTGTTTTGGGGCAATTCCTGATAGTCTCCTGCCTCAGAGAGCTAGGTGAGAATATCGATTTCCATAAACACAGGCTACGTTTCAGTTCGTGGCTGCTGGTCAGGAGAGGGAGGCGCATTTGGTAGAGAATGAACGTGAACTGTGGGGTCAGGCTTGTCTGGTTTGTATCTGCTTTCTGCCACTTAGTATATGGATGACCTTGAGCAAAGTGTTTGACCTCTCTGAGTGCACGAACACCCGGATTTCCTCTTATGTAAGTCAGGGATGTGAATACCACAGAGGACATGGTCCGTGTTCCATCTAGGTTCTTTGGGTCCTGTTTATTATTTGTGTGTGTGTGTACACACCCAACCCCTGCCTCAAGTGGGGACACATGTATGGATACCCTCCCAAACTTCCGGGGTTCCTCAGCCTAAGTAGAGACTCTACCTGGAAGTCATATCCCCATCTAAGGTTCAGCTCTGGGAACCCAACCTAAGACAGCAACCTTCCTTATATTTCTTGGAGATTAAATGAGAAGCACCTGGCACAGAGGAGGTCCTTAATCCTACCCCATGTCGCATACCAGCCAATACATAACAGCCATTTTACTACCTCATCAGGAACATGTGATTGTCAGAGACTTTTTATACTTTAGGAGTGGGTCTGTGTTGACACATCGTGGTCTCCCTCACTGAGCTCTGTACCCCAGCCCTGTTTTCCTTCAGCTCAGATGTCACAGACATGTAAAAACTCATAGGTTCTAAAGACCATAAAGAACATGGTATCAACATGTGAACACCAATGTTAACTTGTGTTCCCGCGATTTCTCTCTGAGTACAGTGTTGGACACTGAGTAATGACATCACCCCAGGGGACTGATTGTATGGTTTTGGAGGAGCATCAACTATTTTAGTAAAAAAAGGAGATTCCTGCAGCCAGAAGAGAGCTTGCTGACTTCGATAACACACTATAGGAAAACATATTGTGATTAGAGCATTTTGTGTATTAAAGAGAATCTGCTTATAGTTTCACATACTTTTGGTTCATTCTTTTGACAAATGTTCAGTCATACTGATAGTTACCATTTATCAAAGTTTATTATATGCTGGTTATTATTTTAATGTGTTGGCAGACACTATCTTATTTAATTTACTCCAAAACTCACTTCAAACATTATCTCCTCAGAGAGGTCGTCCTGGATGCTCTGAATTAACTACCCTCTGTTGCACTTTGCAGCCTCTATCATTACTTGAACATTTTTGTTTACTTGGATGAAGGGTTTATTGTGCTCCTCTCTGCCCAACTCACCCCTCCGCACCCCTTCCCCATCCAGTTAGAATCCGTGTTGCAGAGAGTGAGCTCTTTTCTGTTTCCACAGGTTCTAGAATAATGCCTGGCAGAGGGCTGGCTCTCAGGGAATATTTACTGAACAACAGAAGGAATGAAAATATTGTTGTAGATGAGATCTCTGAAGCCCAGGGAGGCTAAAAGGTAAGATGCCAGAGCCGGGAATGGCAGCTCTCATTTGAACCTCCGTCTCTTATGTTAACACTATTGTCATGTGTTATGTGCGTGTCAGAGGAAGACATATCTTACCCATAAGGAAATCACTCTGCTGAGGAGGAGACACGTTCCTCTCCAGTCAATAATTTTTAGCTAACTCTTGCTAGGAACTGTATTAAGCGCCAGGAACACAGAAGTAAACAACGCAGATGCAGATACAACTCTGGAGCCTTTGGTCCAGAATCCTGAGCGGGGAAGACCCATATTATGAGGAACAACATGTGAGCTAAGTATTTTGACAAGGAATACACAGGGATGGGAAAGAAAAGCAGGGTAGCCCAACAAAGTCAAGGGGGTCGGGGAAAGCGTCTTTGTGGGAGGGAATGTAGCCTGTTCAAGATGCTGAGGGAAGTACAACGTGAAGGTCGTTAGAGGTGAGGGCAAGAATGGCAGGAAGCAAATAGAGAACAGCCTGGAAAATGACGTTTCTAAATAAGAATCACACAGCGTGGGGAGTGATTCGTCCTAACAGACATTGGTTTCAGTGCTGTCGCGAAGGGAGCTGAGGAAATGGGGAGGTTCTCCCTCCAGGGGAAGCTTCATGAAGTCGTCTCAATGACACTTATGCTTGGAGGGGTCGCAGGATACAGATACACCGAGGCAGGAGAAGAGCGTGAGGACAGTTTTTTGTTTCTTTCTGCTTTGACTTTGTGAGTAATACATTCCAATGGTTTTGGACACACAATGCACAAAACTGTGAAATATCTCACTTCCGCTCCTGTTTTCTCACCTGTTCAATTCCCAAACTCACACTACCATCGGTAATTTATTAGTTCTTTATATGTCCTTTCAAAATTACTTTATGCAAACACAAGCCATTGAAAATAGAAATTCTTACCCCCACCCTTTTACTGCACTAGGTAGCATGTTATATTCATCATTTTATACTTTGTAACAATATATCTGGAAACCTTTCCATATCGGTACATAGAGATCTTTCTCATTTTTTAAAGTAGCTGCACAATGTTTATACAGATGTGCCATAATTTATTTAGCTAGTCTTTATTGATAACGTTTAGGGTGTTTTCAATCTTTGAATACTAAACAATTTTGTAGATATGGCAGTGTATAACTGTGCAAGTATATTTATAATTTTTAAAGCTATGGCTGAACTGTCATCAAAGGAGGTTATATGAAAATGCCTCCAAATGGTTAAATTTAACTACAAAATTAATCATAAAACTGGGAGCAAATAAAATGAGTTATTTTTTAAAATGATGCCACTAATGTATTTGTACATTTCCAATAAAATACTGGATATAACTAAAAATTGGAAATGGAAAGTGGTGTCATATATTGGATAAGGTACAGACCCAGATTTTGTGAAGCCTGAAGTTTATGCAACTTAGGGCGGTCTTCTTTAAGAAAAGTGATGTGAATTACAAACCGGGCAGTATGGAACCTCGGAAGGGGCTCAGGCGAGAAAGGGGTTCCAGAAGGTTCACTGGCTTTGTGGCAGATCTGCTCTTTAAAGGACATGCATCACACATGCAGAAGAAAACTAATTACTCCTCCTTTTCAAGAGGGAGAAGCCATGTTCAAAAAGTGTTGAGCCCTGTCCTTAGCTACGTACCAACGAGACTAAACCCACAGGCCTTCGAGGTCTCGGCTCCGCGATAAAGGTAATGTTCCCTGTATCCACATTCCGTCTTCCCAAAGGGATTTGTTCCAGTCACATGATGTATTTCACCTTAGGAACTCCAAACACCCTACAGGTACTTCTAGTTAATATTAACAATAATTCCATGATATGAAATTTCACATCATAGAGATAATCCTGGGAGGAGTTCCAAGCGCCGCCCATCACTTTCATCTATCCCAGTCAGATGCATAGAAGTTGTAGCTGGCCAGTGGTTAGCACTGGGAAATGACTTCCTTATCCCAAGTTTGAAAGAGATAAGCTGACACATTGCTCTTAATGACCTGAAGTTAATGATCTCTCTCTCTAACAAGCAGCGGTTTGTTTGCTTGGTCCCATGTTCGGCTGTCATCCCTGAGACTGCTGCCCTCATGCTACCTCTGGGGAGAGAAGAGAGCTAGCGGGTGAGGAGACAAACACATTCTTTGGAAGAGCAGAAGAGAAAACACAAGGAGAGCAGGGAAGAAGGAAGAGAGGGATCCAGAACCAGGGCTAAGAGACAACGGAATTAACTAGTGTAATGCCAGTTAAAAATAAAGCAGAAGTCAAGTCCGAAGGAACACAAGCACAGAACAGACATTCAGAAATACGGGCCACCTGCCGGGCGAGATTAGGTTTGGGAGAACCGACTACATTTAACACAGAGAGACACACATCTGATATTTAAAATACAGGCATTATCCAGTTAGGTGAGACTTGGAAAGAGCCCATCTGCAGCCACCTGTGTGGCAAATTTTAGAGGTTCCATGACTATGTGGAAATAATGTTGACCTTTAGTCAAACATGCCTTGTAAACTGGGTTTATGTTCACTGCTAGTGTTTAAACGTCCATAGTTGAGTTCTCAGGCCCAAGATGAACAGATTTGGTAACTGTTTGCTAGGAAGCTTTTTCTGCCGCTGTTTCTTTCCCTCTTCTTTCCTTCCTTCCTTTCTTCCCTTTGTTTCAAATTGACCCCTCAAAGGCAAAGTTCTTTTTCTTTTTTTTTAAGATCATTGATGCTTGTGCAAGATGTAATGAATTTACAACCGCAGACTCTGACATGCAAGAAACATCACCTCTTACCTTTTATTTTGTTGTTGATTAGAAAGAATGTGTTTATTTCATCTTAGTTGGTTTCTTTAAAATTCATTCTACTCCCACTGTACCTCACTAGGTGGAGGAAGATTGACTTTGGGGATTTCACCACCCACTGATCATATAGACTTAGGATGCTCATGTAGTGCCCCAGATTGGGTGTAGCAGTCACTGCGGCTTTGGCTAACCCACAGGTGTTCCCAAGTCCCTTTTGCTTTGCCACCTTCCTTGATGTGAGCCGTAGACAAGTGGTCAGTGATGGTCCTGACTAATGAGAGGTAAGAGAACTTCTTTCTGCTGGGGGTGTAGGAAACGACTTGTTTTTTCCTGACAAAATGGGTGCAAGACCCTCGTATTCTCTCTTCCTCTTATTCTCTGGACTTAATAGGGACATGGTGTCGCAGCAGCCATCTTGCAGTCATGAAGGACGGCCCAGGAGAGCTGCACACTTGGTGGCCCCAGCATCGTTGAGCCACTGAACCAGGTCTGTGAGCCACTTCCTTCTAGAACTTCTTCCTGTGAGAGGAAAAAGAAATACCCTCTTTGTTAAGCCACTGTATGTTGAGTTTCTCATTATTTACAGTTTAAAGGATTTCTAACTGAGTCACAGAGAAAACAACTCTATTCTCCAGTCCATCCTGGTGACTATGTCAACGATTCCTTGAAATCCAGTGAGAAAGTTGCTCCTGGACCACTCACTGGACGAAGAAACAACCAGGGCTGGGACCCTGGTTACCTCGAGTTCAAAAGCCATTCAGCCATTCCCTGTGAGGCCCGGGGAGGGAGCCGGGACTGCATCCCTGCAACTCTGAACACCTGTAGAAGCTGTCTGCCCTCTCCTCCTCTTGCCACTTTCAAAAGAACACACCTTTTCTCAGGAAGCTCCTACTTTCTAGTCTGCTTCAAACCATCACCGCGACACGGACGCAGAAAGGGAGCTCTCTGAGTCAGACACAGGGGAGAAAATGAAAGAGAGAGCCAGTAGAAGTTAATATTTCAATAAATAGCTTGCCACACCTAGCAGTCGAGCAAAGTAGCCTCAGTGGGAGGAGACACTGAGCATGATGACAGCTGAGTAATTAGGACAACTTTTGAGTCCTGTGCAAACTTGCGTGGATGAAGTCATTTGACTCGCTTCTCGCCCGCACTGCAGGCACCGGGATGCTTCTTCATGGTAGGCAGGAGCGCTGCTGTACTCTGGGGCCGTGGGAATGGGCAGGGAGTGGGGGAAGGAGAGATGCTTAACATTTCCTCCTTCCAAGACTTGCCGTCCTGAACTTCACCATTTATATTTAAGAAGCTGGAGCTTTCATTTGAAAGTGTCCTGTTCTTAGTTCTGCAAGTTTTTTTGGTTGGAAGTTTTATTTATGGTTTAAAATTCATTTTCTTGAGAAGGTAATCATTTATATGATTAATAGTAGAATTGATTGTAATAGCAAATGCCTGGAAATGATCTACATATCAGCAGGAGTCTGATTAAAACAAACTGTAGTGCAAACACAGAACGGAATGCTTTTTAGTTACAAAATTGAATGCGGAGGTGCTCTCTAATGGGTATGAACAATCCTGTCTCCCTTTCCCGTCCCTTATCTGCTCAATTTCCATTCCCTTCCTAGAAGGTTTCTTAGGCATCTCTTCAGAGTTTCTCCATACACAAGAAAATAGAAATGTGGATTCTCATTTTTCTTTTTTATAGTAAGATACTTCACGTGCTGCTCTGCTCCTTGTTTCACCAAATAGTATATCTGGATCTCTTTCCAAAATCAAAGACTTTCGCTTGTCCAAAGTCTCCCTGCACATCATGCAGCAGCTTTGTAAAGTTTTCTTCATATCAGTCGTACACATTCCTTATTCTGTTTATTCCTAGGATTTTTTTCCTTTCATCTTTGTCTTTTTGTTATTCCTAGGCTTGCTTTTCCCTTCCGTCCCAGGGCTGTTCTCTTCTGCTCTGGTTGTTGTCCTTTTATATGTATTGATTTTTGTGCATTAACTATTAACATTTCCACTCTGCTTTTATTTTTTAAACATTTTCACAAACTCTAATTAAGGTAAACAAATCCTCCTCTTTTGGCACAGGTTTCTTTCTTTCTTTCCTTTTCGTTTTTCTTTTTTTTTTTTTAAAGATTTATTTATTTATTTATTTGACAGATAGAGACCCAGAGAGAGAGAACACAAGCAGGGGGGTACTGGGAGAGGGAGAAGCAGGCTCCCCTCAGAGGAAGGAGATGGACACGCAGCTCAGTCCCAGGACTCTGGGATCAGGACCTGAGCCGAAGGCAGACGCTTCACGGCTGAGCCACCCAGGCGCCCAGGCACGCGTCTATTCACAATGCAAAGCTCTGTCTTCTGAGGCTTTCGGAGCCGTGACAGCTCTAAGTCCCAGTGTGCTCAGGGCTCCTTACGATAAGATCGTCTGCTGACATTCAGAGAGTAATTATCAGTCAGGGGCTTCGTATAAAGTACTGCCAGACGGCAGTGCAATCAAAACTACAAAACAGAAACTACAACACAGGTCCTGCGTGGCTTCCTAGATGTTTGGTTTGTCAGCTGAGCTACGGTCTATGTTTCTTCGACGCTTCTGGCCCACCATACCTGGCACTTTGGGGAACACAAAGAGAGAACTCTTCACATATTTTGTTGGGTACCAGCTCAGTATCTTAGGCCCATCCGTTATTAAGATCTTTCTCTGCCATCATCTGAACTGCCTGCCATCATAAGGACACACGATTCAAGTGCAATACGATCACAATAAATGTTTTCTAGTCCTCTGTTATTTACAAGTAGTCATAACTGACCAGAAGGGACAAATGTTGTCCGACCTATGACGTACTGCAATGAGCTCTAAGTTGGTGGCTTTTAAATGAGACAACCTTGTATAGTTATTTCCTAAAAACCTTGGACCAAGGGTGCCTGGGTGGCTCCGTTGCTTAAGCGCCTGCCTTCAGCTCGGGTCAAGATCCAGGTCCTGGGATGGAGCCCGGGGTTGGTCTCCCTGCCCAGCGGGGAGCCTGCTTCTCCCTCTGCCTCCACCTCACCCCCCTCTCATGCTCTCTCTCTCTCTCTCTCACTTACTTTCTCTCTCTCTCTCTCTCAAACAAATGAATAAAAATAAAATCTTTTCAAAAATAATAAAAATAAATAAAAAAATCCTTGGACCTAAAGGTCATTCAATGAAAAACCAAATAGTTGTGATCAGGTGTCATTCTCTTTCAATTAAGGGCCGCACAATTTCATAAGAGTCTACAATAACTTCTCCCAAAGTGTAGCAAAAATATTTTTTAAGTCGGCTTTCCATTATTCATGAGGAAACTCTAAGGCTCGTGTCTCTTACGAGGCCGCGTTTCTTTTCGTGTCCGTGTTGGGCTATTTCAGGTTCCCCTGGCAGCTTCCTCGGAGCCTGTCAGAGGTCACGAGATCTGGAGATCCGCTTGGAGAGTTGCGGACGCTCAGGCTCACCCAGGCCCGCCCCCGTGTCCCACAGATAGAGACACTAAGGAAGGGAATGGCTATCTGATGGCTCAGCATCATCGCGAGCTCCCGAGGGAGCCCAGAGTGGGAGCCGGGCCACCTGCCCCCAGCCCAGCCTTCGGTCACCGCATCCCTGCGCGCATCGCTAGGCGTGAAGAAGCAAACATCTTTGTTTGCAACCATCACTGTTGACAAAGCCGTGAGGACTGCGATACGGAGGCACATACCAACTATTTGTTTGGAATCCTTTCTTCCTATTGGGCAATCTCCCTCAGTCCCACGGTGGTCATGGCTCCGTGCGTCGTCGTTGACTTCAGATACTGGGGCGGCCCTGGTCTCCGTGTATAGCACGGCCCACACTGTCGCTCCAGCAGCGTGACGCACACACAGCTCACAGTCCTGCCAAAAGTGAAATCATTTTTATTTCCACCAAATCTGTCATTTCCATAATTCTTGCTTTATTGATTTTTCTTTACTTTATAATCACCCATTTGTCTAAGTCCTTACCATTCTTGACCCGTCACATTCCTTTTATTTTCATTTTCTGTGGTCCCATTACTTAAATATTTCCTGCATATTTTCTCATCTCTTCATCTCTGTTTGCACATGGCTTCGTTACTTTTCACCCGCACTCTTCCCTTTGCCTCTTCCTCTCCAAGCTACTCCCCACACTATCTTCAGAGTCATTTTTCCAAAGGGTAAACATTCTCTTGCTACGCCTCTGCCTAAAAACGCTTACTGTCTTCCTCAGATCCACTAAAGTCCGGACGGCATGATTATTTAAGGTCCTTCATGACGACCTGTCCCCTGCTTGCCCAACTTCTCTACCACCACAGCTTTTCAATGTCAGGACCCATAAATGCAAAAACACTTGCAGTTCTTTGAAGTCATGAAACGACTGCGTGTCCCCGTGTCCCCGTGTCCTTGCACATGAAGCTCCTCTCGGCCCAGCACACTCTCCTCTGCTCCCCCCTTCTACCTCCGAGCCTGTTGTCCGCAGCTGCTCTTGTCACCCTCTGAGAGCCGACCCTGAGCGTAAAGATGAGCCTCGAAGTGACACCTGTAGGCAGAATTTATTTTTTGATGCTTCCACTGGGCCTTGTTTGTGCTTCTATTATTATATTTTGCACCATATTATAATTCCTTATTTACAGGTTACTGTGGTACTTCGCTTTGCCTCAAGACCTAGCAGGGCCTGAACAAACAGCCGGACAGTAAATGGGCACGTGTGGTAGCAATCTAGGACAACGTTTTGTGGTCAGACATAACCTCGTATACTTAGAACATCTGAAAATAATACTATTTGGTCAATGCCGCTCAGAACAGACTCATTGCCCAAGCTATAGAGTTGAAATGTTTTGAATTTATAGAATTTTAATGACTATAATTTAGAATGATTATGATTTATATCTACCTTACCCTTTCATTGAAACATGATTTTGTTTCCTCACTGTGAAATCATCGCACATAATGATCTCCAGGTGACGAATAGTCATTTCGGCATGTGGAGATATGGAAAAGGCATCTTACATTTTATCTCTTCTTTTCAGCAGAGGATTTACCAGTGTTTCATGTGTGTTAAGAGCATTAGTTAGCATCTGCATCTCTACAATCTTTGGTCGAATATATTTTATTACACATTTGTTAAGACGTTCCGGACTTCTGGGCTTTAACAACATTTGTGATGAGGTTATTACATACATACACAAAGATCAGATAAATAAGGTTAAATATGGTGTTTACTAAATTAAACGGGGACACAGAGCTAATTGCAGCACTAGCCTAGGGATTGGCTAAGGTTTCACTTCAGGGCCTCCCTGCTGGTTCCACCAGAGCGCACGCAACCGAGAGGAACGCTCTTGTGTCCCCCGGGAATCCCTTATTTCCTTCAAAGGTGAAATTTATTCGAATGTGCTAATTTTACCTAGCATTTGCGTTTTACTCCATTACATATTGTTTTAAATAACAACTTCTAATTTTTAACTTAATAGACATCTACGTAACTCCAGAAAGCTGTGCCAGGAGGAGGCCGTAGTTTCTGGCCCTTGCCTTCGCTTGCCACAGGTCCTCAGAGCTACCAAGTTCAAGGAGCAGGGCGTGGTGGAAAAAGTACCGAGCCTGCTACGTCCGGGCGTGGGCCCAGCGCTTTTTATGCCACTCACTGGCTCTCAATTTTAAGCAAATCACATATCCTTTCAGAGTTTCAGTTCTTCCCCTTAATGAGAATGGTAACACCTGCCTTACCTCCTCAGAGGGTTATTTTTAAAATTGAATGAAAATTGTTCAGCGAGCTGAAAACTCAGGCTTAGAGAATGGGCAGGAGAAAGGGAGCGCCGGTAGCCAGAACTGCAGCCAAACGTCATCACATCAAGCCACTGCCCCCAAGACACTGCGGCTGCCACCTGTGGCCTCTCGGTGCCTTACCCGCGGCCGCCATCCCCGCTGACCCTGCATCACGGCTGTGGGGGTCGCTGTGGCCCCCACTCCCGCTGGCACCTCCACAATGAACTCTGGCCTCACGAAGTCCTAACGGCAGCTGCGTGTGCACATCAGGCCTCCTGTCTTATGGTAGCAGACTGGCTCAGGATCCAATGCACAGGCCAACAGAATGGAAACTCCCTCCCGTACAAGAAGGGATTAAGAGGCTGGACTGGACCCACAGCAGCTCTCTTCTGAGTCTCGCATCCCCCTTCTGCCCGGCCCAAGGGCTGGTTTTCCCAGTAGGACATGCTCTTCATGCCTGTTTGCCTTCCCTTTTACGAAAAGGGGAACTCTGAGGGAATTAAAAAGACAAAAGACCAGCATACTAGCATCTGTCTTCAGAAAAGCCAACGTTGGGGCTCTTCCAGACAGGGAGGGGATAAAGGCAGGGACCTTCCACATTCAGGCTGAAGCTGGGAGACCAAGAAGAGAACGGCAGCGGCTCCCTGCTTGGGCTGGAGGTGCTGCCAGTCCCTGTCAGTGGGAGAAGCACTGAGCCCGTCCCGAGCACAGCCCCAAGTGCTAGAGCGCGGGGACCAGTGTCGAAGAGCAGTCGGCAGCCAGAGGACCAAATTCACGCCTCTACTCCGCTCTCCCTGGCCGGACGTAATCCCAAGCTGCTTGCTTTGATCCGTGGAAAGGGAGTCCAGAAAGTGGGAACAATGGAATATTCTGCCCGAATGCCGATGTGATCCCAGGCCGGTGGATGCTTACGTTGGAAGTGGACGATACACGCCAGGGCGGACGCCGGTCAGACCCGGGACAGGCCCCCGCACGCTGCCCCTCCACTCCTTCCTTTTTTCGAGCCAGGAGACGACCCCTCACGTTCTCCAGACTCCGCTGACTGTGCAGATAAACCGCGTTGTGGGAGCATCCGGGGAGAGCTGTGAAGCCACATCACTTCTGCGCGCGGAGAGTAGCTCAGGAGAGGAAATTTCATTTTAGGCCCTTCTGTACTACTTGAATTTCTTCACAATACTAGTGTGTTATTTGAATGATTGGATTTTTTTAAAAGTCAACGGAAGAATTAGAGAAATGGTAGTGCCTCCTTCTTTGCTATTTTGTTTTTTGCATTTCTTTCCAAAGGACCTAATGTGTCCTGTAAAG
Organism: Lontra canadensis; assembly: GCF_010015895.1. Classification (NCBI taxonomy): domain Eukaryota; kingdom Metazoa; phylum Chordata; class Mammalia; order Carnivora; family Mustelidae; genus Lontra; species Lontra canadensis. Next base: position 4,233,929 of record NW_022630995.1, read on the forward strand.
GAAGGCACAGAAGCCATGTGGGAAACAAAAAGGAAGAATGTTGAATGAAACATTATGTTAAAATTACTGAGAGCGGTTTCCTCAGAATATTGCTGAATAATGCAGGTTGGAAATTATTATTATTATTATTATTATTTGTTAGATTATTTATTTATTTATTTGACACAGCGAGAGAGGGAACACAAGCAGGGGAAGCTGGAGAGGGAGAAGCAGGCTTCCCGCCGAGCAGAGAGCCCGAAGCGGGACTCGATCCCAGGACCCTGGGATCATGACCTGAGCTGAAGGTAGAGGCTTAACAGCCGAACCACTGAGGCGCCCCAAATGTTGGAAATTATTAACTAAAATGTACTCATCCACACAGCGAAGGGTGGAATAAACCAGTAAATAAAGATTGTGTTGCATGCCCTTCATATATACAAGCAACCTTCTCAGCGACCATTGGCGCGCCAGTTACTTTCACGTGTCCTTCCTGCTTTAGCCTCTGGGATGCCTCCCTTTCCTGGGACAGCGTCCCGGCTTCCACACAGGAACACCAGGTTGTCCTGTTCTCCTTGTCACGGGCACACTGGCTTTTTTACTGCCCTTTCTTTTTTCAAATGGGCAGCAGCCATATTTTATCATTTGATTTTATTTTTTAAGATTTTATTTATTTATTTGACAGAGAGAGCGCAGAAGCAGGGGGAACGACAGGCAAAGGGAGAAGCAGGCTCCCCGTGGAGCAGGGAGCCCGATGCGGGGCTCCATCCCAGAACCCCGAGGTCACGACCTGAGCCGAAGGCGGACGCCTAACTGACTGAGCCACCCAGACGCCCCCTCTCATTTGATTTTTGTTATAGCCCTTGAAAAAATAAAGGTAGTTATTACCTCTTTCTTGATGAGGAAAGCTCTCATTTTTTGATGGAGCTGGGATGAAGCTTCTCGTCTCCTGACTACGGATGAAGTTTCCTGTGTTTGCACCATCCCGCCTCATCTGCACTCTCAAACCACCATCCATGCACTGCTTTCTTTACATGTTATTCTAATAATACTGCAGTGCTCTCTACGACATTCTCCTTCCCTGCTATTTCCCTGTGCCCTGTTCTTTTCCTTCATAAGATGAAAAATTAAATATATATTCAAACTGAATGTGTATGTGTTTTTTGTTTGTTTTCTCCACTAGGGTATAACTTCAATGAGGGCAAGAACCATGTGTCTACCAGCCCTCCTACTCTATACCCATTTAGGGCCTGGCATACGGTAGGAACACAATAAGCATTTGTTGAATGAATGAAGAAACATCAGCTTCTGCCATAGGTAGGACTCACTCGGTTCCAGAGGCCTCATTTATTTTATATTATTTTGAAATAATTTATTTTTAAATAATCTCTATACCTGACATGGGACTCGAACTCACAACCCCAAGATCAAGAGTCACGGGCTCTACTGACTGAACCAGCAGACCCCTCATTTAAACTAACATGAACAGAAAAAGAAATCTGTGGACCCGAGTATTTAGGAAGTTCAGGAATCAACTGGCTTTAATCACAGCTCTCCTGAGGTTAGATGAAATATCTTTCTCCTCTTCCCCTCCCCCACCTTCCAATTTTCTGGCTCCTCCTTCTCCTCCTCTCACTCCTCTGTCTCCCTCATGCTTTCCTTCTCCAGCTGGGCCTCCCCTCACTTCCTCTGTGCATGGTGGAGACGGTGGCGGGGCACTCTGGGATAGCTGCCCTAGTTTGGCATCCCAGCGGAGAGAAAGTCTCTCTCTCTCAACACCTGTATCTCAATTTCAGGAAAAGTGAAATTTAGGATTGGCCAGACCTGTATCCATTGTGGGGGGTCGGCAGCTCCTCTCAAACCATGTGGAAGAGGGGAACGGGTGTTTTCCCAGAGCAAGGGATACTGTGCAGAAGAAAACAACATGTGTCCTCCATATCCTTTCATAGGGAATTTTATTAAGAAGTGGAGGCAACTTTCTGCCTCTCAAATAGAAACTCTCTGAATGGACCGGAATTACGACCTTTGGAACTCTAGGACTTAGATCATACATTTTTAAAGGATGGACCACACTTTATTTTTTGAGTCCCAAAGTGTTGGTAGGTCAAGTGTAGTCATAAAGACAATCCCACCCATAACCTTCACAGCTATATGTTCAGCAAAGCAGAGGACTGCAAAACAACTTTTTTGGTTGTTTATTTTGGCTTTCAACCAAATAGGAACTCAAGAAATTTGTTTGTCGATAAATTGTGCTTCCATGTACAAGAGGAAATGTGCTCAGTAACAACCACAGGATGTGGACCTCCATTTCATGCACAAAGTTCTGTGGGTGGCGTCCTCATGTTCCTACGCAGGGGGTAAAACAGGGTATGCTCAGTGTTCAGACCGCTGCTAAGTACTAGCTTTCCTGTAGCCTTGATTTTTTTTTAAGGTTTTATTTATTTATTTGAGAGAGAGCGAGAGAGAGCATAAGAGGGAGAGGTCAGAGGGAGAAGCAGACTCCCCAAGGAGGTGGGGCGGGGACTGGATCCCATGACTCCGGGGTCATGACCTGAGCCAAAGGCAGTCGCTTCACCATCTGAGCCACCCAGGCACCTGCGGCCTTGATTCTTAGAGGGAGAAGTGGGCTTTCGGAGTTAGGCATTTGTTGATTTGCCTAGGTCCCCGTGTTTGAGAACAGTCTTCTGGGAAAGAAATAAAGATTAAAAATTTTAAAAAAAATCAACGTTCCTTCTCAGTTTCTATCTCTAGGTACTTTGCTTTTATCTCCTTTCCAAATGGCATGAAGTGCCTCTTAATGCAAAGATTTAGAGATGAATGAGAATGACTGTGACTAGTCCTATTCAGAGACCCGATAATGTGGGCTGAGGGACTAAAATGCCACTGATAATACAGAAAGTAGTAAACTAGTTCTTTCTTAGTCACTTTTTTTTTTAACTTTAGAATCTGGGTCTTAAGGAGAAGGAATGGTGAGATGTTCTGCTTTTTAGAGTTATAAATATATGTGATTAATAAGAAAAACACTGAAGGAAATGAAAACAACCTCACATCCTGCACTTCCTGACATCCTCTTTTGATTTTGTGAAGTTTCCTGTCATGACTTTTCAGTATATTTATTTTTAAGGAAGTTCCTTTAGCAAGAAGAGAGACACTAGCACCCTGTCCCTCCTGAGACAAACACACACACACACACACACATCCATCCAAGATTTAGAAATCTGTGCTGCAGTATTATTCTACATTTTAAACAACAGGGCCCGTGACATCCGTCTCTAGATGGTTTGCGAAGCAGTAGAGAGGATAGTAAAGAGAAAGTGAGAAGTACCATATCCTAGATTTCTGCCTTTTTGCATAGTGCAGGAGCTTGAAGACAATAATTTCATGATTATTATTAGTTATTATTTTTCTTCTTTTTTCTTAACATATAATGTATTGTTTGTTTCAGGGGTACAGGTCTGTGATTCATCAGTCTTACACAATTCACAGCTCTCACCGTAGCACATGCCCTCCCCAGTGTCCATCATCCAGCCACCCCATCCCTCCCGCACCTCCTCCCCTCCAGCAACTCTCAGTTTGCTTCCTGAGATTAAGAGTCTCTTATGGTTTGTCCCCCTCCCTGGTTTCATCTTGTTTCATTTTTCCCCTCCCTTCCCCTATGATCCTCTGTCTTGTTTCTCAAATTTCTCATATCCGTGAGATCATATGATAATTGTCTTTCTCTGATTGACTTACTTCGCTTGGCATGATACTCTCTAGTTCCATCCACGTCATTGCAAATGGCAAGATGTCTTTTGATGGCTGCATAGTATTCCATTCTATATATATACCACATCTTTTTTATCCATTCATCTGTTGTAGGCTCTTTCCATAGTTTGGCTATTGTGGACAATGCTGCTATAAACATTCGAGTGCACATGCCCCTTCGGATCGCTACACTTATATCTTTGGGGTAAATACCCAGTAGTGCGATTGCTGGTCATAGGGTAGCTCTATTTTCAACTTTTTGAGAACCTCCATGCTGTTTTCCAGAGTGGTTGCACCAGCTTGCATTCCCACCAGCAGCGTAGAAGGGTTCCTTTTTCTCCTCATCCTTGCCAACATCTGTTGTTTCCTGAGTGGTTAATTTTAGCCATTCTGACTGGTGTGAAGTGGTATCTCATTGTGGTTTTGATTTTTATTTCCCTGATGCTGAGTGATATGGAGCATTTTTTCATGTGTCTGTTGGCCATCTGGATGTCTTCTTTGCAGAAATGTCTGTTCATGTCCTCTGCCCATTTCTTGATTGGATTATTTGTTCTTTGGGTGTTGAGTTTGATGAGTTCTTTTTAGACTTTGGATGCTAGCCCTTTATTATTATTAATAGCTAACATTTATTGAGCTTTTGCTAGGTATCATCATTGTGCTAAGTACCTTACACACATACACACTCTTACACACACTCACATACACACTTGCATACTGCAAACTTGTCAAGTGGCCATATCAAAGTATATACTGTAGGTTAAGGCTGTGTTTTTGATGATCCATTAGTGAATCCAGAAATTAATTTAATAAGAGAGATAAATTCAATCCTATAACATCCTTATGAAGTGAATTGTATTATCCCCATTTTATAGATGAGGAATGTCAGAACTTAGGAGGTTAAGTAACTCACCCAAGTTCATAGAGTTAATAAGAGGTAAAACTGCATTTGGGGCTGTCTCTTAACTTCTGTGACTGACTATGCTACATCACTTAAAAATTCTGAATGTAGCACATTAGAAACAATTACGTGTAGAAGAAAACATATATCCTGTAAGGGAGAGCTCAAGGCTTACGCACAATGAACCAACCTGCAGTGTATTGAATATAGGCTTAAGAGCCAAGTGTGTGTGTGTGTGTGTGTGTGTGTTAGAATTGTGGGAAAAAAATTCATAGAACTCCATACCATTAATAGGAATATCAAAATTCATGAGAGATTTTGAGGCGAAGAGAGTTTCTAACTTTCAAAGATGCATAATTCTACATTTACACTGTACTTTACAGCTTATCTGGGGTTTTCCTAGATATCACGTGATTCTCACACATTCTGCGGGCTCAGTGTGTATGGCCTTTTTATGGTACAGGCTGTAAGAGTGGTTACAGCTGATAACAGCTAGTTATCAATGGGAAAGCCAACATATTTTGGTCACAGTCCCATAGTACGAAAATGGTACTTACAGATAATCTGCCATTATGAAATCTCCCGCTCTTAAAGAAGTAGCAAAGCTGCCAAATGAACGAAGAAGCAGATGTATTTAATAGGCCCTAAAAAGCTCATATAAAAATGCAATCAATAAGTTGACTCTAGGGGACTTAGCCTGGGAGGCTCAGTGAGTCAAGCATCTGCCTTCCGCTCCAGACATGATCGTGCGGTCCTCGAATCGGGTCCCGCATGAGGCTCCTTGCTCAGCGAGGAGACTGCTTCCCCCTCTGCCTGCTGTTCCCCCTTCGTGTGTACTCTCTCTCTCTCTCTGTGTGACAAATAAATTTAAAAAGTCTAAAAAAAAAAGTTGACTCTGGGACACCAACAGCTTTTGAAGAAAACATCTCTACCTTTCAGAAATAATGACAATGGTGTTTGTGAAATACATTTGTCATTTCAAAAATATCTCCCAAAATTATTAGGACCACATCAGTTGTCAGTACTCATACATTAAGTCTCACTTAATCTTTGCTTTTTCTGGAAAAAAAAAAAAAGTGCGTTTACTTACACAGAGAGAATCCCGTCCAGTCTGTGTTGACTACCATTTTACTCAGGTTTAAAGAAGACCTTCAATACTCTCAAAGACTTCCTTACAGAACTGCCACAATGCCCATCAGGGTTTCTGCTGTGGGTTAAGGCCGTGTTTTTGGTGGTCACAACCCATCTATGAAATCAGTATAACTAGTAGAGACAAATAATTGTTTAAAATTAAACAGATCAGAATAGATCATATCAGAAGGTCTCACAGATAGTTAACGCAAGTATGTTTTAGGGAAATTCTGTTTCAGTGTTTTATGTGTACACTAAGTGTTGACACTTAATGCAGTTTGTAGTAAAAAAAAAGATTTGAATAAAATAAATGAGTCACAGGGATGTAATTTATAGCACAGGGAATATAGTTAATAATACCATAATAGTTTTGTACAGTGACATGACAGATGATAACTAGACCCACCAAGGTGATCGTTTTATAATGTATGAAAATATTGAATCGCTATGTTGCACACCCAAAAGTAATATAATCTGGTATGTCAATTATATTTCAATTAAAAAGAAAAAAATTGAAAGCCACTGTTAAGTTAAGGCACTTCCTCCAAAAGGTATTTCATTGCCAATAGTTTTTGGGTGGATGTCTCAGAGCACACAGACTTTTGGTTTTATGGGGTGAGCTGCGGAGGGGATTGCTGGGAGCAGAGGGTGTGGATAACCAAAGTGGAAGAAGGACATAGGAGCAAAATTCTACAAGACACCCCTGGAGAAGGTGTGAAAGGGACAGGAACAGAGAGAAGAACCAAGGAGAACAAGACGGGGAGTCAAAGAGTGAGATAATCCAAGTCAGAGCTAAGGTCGGGTTCGTATGTAAACAAGAGGGAAGGAAGACGAGAGAGCAGAACACTAAGACCGCACGGTGAAGCTTGGCAGACGGAACCAGCCTATGCTGAATGCTGCCTTTAGCTGTAACAGGGGCTTGGCTTGAATGCCTTAAACAACGATGAGGTTTATTGACTCATCCACTGGCTTGGTGACGTCACAAGGACCATCCACAGCTTTGGCCTCAATTGTGTCCCCTTTGTGGATCCAGGATGACCGCAAGAGCAACTGGGACTGTGTGCTTCTTTATTCCCATCCAAGCTGGTTCTCTGAATGGCAGGGGATAATTTCCCCAAATCTTCCAGGAAACTCTGCTTACAGCTTATTGGCCAGAATTGAATCCCATGCCCATTCCTGAACGGTGGACCGCCAGAGCGCTGGCATTACCCAGACCAGTCTCACGTCTCCCCGGAGCTGGGATCAACCTCCTCCCCGCATGTGATAAATGTGAGGGGAAAAAAAAAATCTGAGTTTCCTTTAGGAAGAAGGGGAAGACATTTTGCTGAACAGGCAACGAAGTTTGCTACATACAAAAAATTTTTTTAAAACTTTGGTAACATCTCCTAGTAGTTCTCGTAGATTTGCTATGGAACAGTTCTGGCATTAGAACAGTTTCATCTTTAAAGACTTATTATGTCATCTTCCCTCTTATACAAGAATGCTTTGGAAGCATCTAAATGAAAGCTAAGAAATCCATTACAGAGAGCTTCTATTTTCCTTATACTTTACCACCAAAAGAAATCTCAATTTTTATCCCAAAATAATATGCTGTATTCACTCCCACAGGGACAATGCACAATGATCGACCTCTGTCGGAAAAAATATCATGAGAAGGAAGCACCAGGCATTGTACAGAGCTTTACTTCTCTCTCCGGGTGCCTCCCCCACTCAGAAGTCATGCTTCAGCATTATCCTCTTGCGGACTTGCCAGCTTTCTGCATCACGACACAAAGACATTGCTGGTTAGGACCATTCTAGCCTGAAGAAAGGCCAGCACAAAGCCAGCGAGGCTTAGATGAAACGCATGCAGTTCGCTGCCCGGCTGCGGGGTTTTGAGGGTTCCTTTATGAGACACGAGCAGAAAGTCAACATCCCACACTTGTTCAAATCTGGGCTTTGGTTTCATTGCCACCAACCGCCACTTCCCCACCCAGGAGAATTACAGCTAAGTGGTGTTTTAACTACATCCCCAGGGGAGCATTGAGTAAGAAGAAAAGCATGCTAGGGCACCAATAAATCATCTCTGGAGAAAAGGACATTTCAGGAAAATTAAACAAAGTGTAGAAAAGCCTTAGCTTGCAGTCCGTCTCTGCCGGGTTTGAATGATGGCTTTCCTCCCTGCGCAGATGAACACCAAGCAGGAAGCTCTGAACAGCAGGAAAAAAAAAAAAAAAAGTTCTCCCTGGAACCGTAGAAGAGAACAGCTAATGATGACGGTCATTGTCACTTCCTTGCTCATTTAAACAAAATGAAGGCCGCTAGTTCTTTAACTCTTTCCAAGCAAATTTTAGAATTTTCAGAAAGTTATTTTCTGAATATTATTTTTAGAATATATTCTGAATATTCAGAATTATTTTCTGAATCATGTTTCAGAAATTGTTATTTTTGGGAGTTCTACAGTGGAGACGTGACAACTCTAGAAATCCAATGAGCCAGGAACATGGTTTTTCAGAATTACTTCAAAGCTCAGCTAAATAACGCAGATAGTTTAACTGACTTCCCTCCTGGGCCCCGCCCTCAATGCGCAGGTACGGGGCTCTCCCCGGGATACCTGTGGCAGGGCATGTGGAAAGGGAAGGTGCAGATCTCATTCACTGCTATTTGTGAATGCCTTGTGAAATTTGAAAAGTATACCTTACTTGTGTGCCCTTGCGGTTTTCTCGTTGGTAAACTTTGCTGTCCTCCTCCTCCTGCCTTTTTTTTTCCCTACTGCACGATTCCAGCACTCAGGGATCTGGGAATTGCTACCGTAAGATCACCCCACAACACTGCCAGCCCGGATTTATGAGCTGAACTTGCTGCTGGCTGCCTCCATAGCAACTAGCTGGAAATATTACAGGACTTCCCCCATGAGACCAAACCGAACAAAAGCACATCACCACTTTTTTCTGTTTAACATCTGTCTACCTCGAGAGGAACTGGGCAAATTCAAAAAATATTTTCCAGCTGGGAAAAGAAATAATCAACCAGGTCAAACGCTAAGCCTATTTCTTTAGATGCTCGACTGACTGTCCTCTCTCTCTCATGAACGATTCATGCCATTTACTTTGAATCAGTCACTTAGGTTATCTGAATTTCTATTCTGTGCCTCCTAAAATTGACTTTGCTAAGATGAATAAATTCGTATAATAGGTGGGGATTCAGTGAGCCAGTTGATATATTTTGCTAAATGATTTCCTTTATGGGGTGTTCTTAAAATAATAGTTTAAAATTTCGAAAGCTCCTTAGGCCATTAAGCAGCATTCTGAAACACGCCTAAGGTGCCGATTTCCAGCCTCTTTTAAGAGTCCTCCAGCTTTAAAATGCTATGAATTTATGAATATGTGCTACTGTATTCCCAGTAGGAGATTCTGGTTTATTATTTTTCATGAAGTTTGAAGAAATTAGTTAGATATTGACTCTGCAAAGCAAGTCTGTATGTCAGGCCACAGAACAGCGTGATTCTGTCATTCTGGAATGCTACCTTGCACAAAACAGATTCTCAAAAACTACTTCTGGGTTCTTAGCCACTGTACATTTTTCAATTACCAGTTTGGTAATTATGCAAACTGCATGTATGGGATTTTCAAATAGATGGGTCATTTTATAGCGACGTATTTTATAGCTTATGTAATTGTAACATGCATAGACGGGAATTTATTACCTGCTTGTTTTGGTACGACGAGACCTATAATTCCTATCATCTTACACAGGATCTTCTCCCTTAAGTATGTGTCTGGTTTTATAGAGGATTACCAGAGCGCTATTTTTTTTTCTTCCATCATACAGAAGTCAGATATTAAAAGGGTAAAAACCATAAAATTCCTCTTCAGGGATGTTCCAAACCAGACAAAGAAAGAGACAACCAAGAGCTTTGCCCTGTGTGACCTTAACCACGCTAGCTGGGTTCAATGTCTTCTCTCTGGAGGTCTAGGCCCTTGTGTCTTTGGATCCAGGCGAGGTGACGTGCTATGTTCCATGGGAGGCAGAAGGGCACCTTTACTCTGTTTGGGTTACAGGCATTGCCCTGCATCCTCCTTAATAACCCTGCTCACTTAGCCCAGTAGCTTGCTACCTACCTTCTGAAGCTTGTCACCTGGTTCACCTCTCTGACCCTGACTTCCGGTAACCTCCGGAGTCATTCCGGTTGTGATCAGCCTGGCATCTCCCTGAACACCCATCGTCATCATCGTCACCATCACGGTACCACAGGAATAGCTCACATTTACTACCATATGCCCCCGAAGCAGTCTGCTTGCTGTGGCTTATTTCTTTTCAACCTTAAAACCACCTTACGAGGCAAGGACTGCTATCCAGTGACGAGGTTATTAAGAAGAAAACAAAGGTAGGTCCTAAACCTGAGGCAGAGGCAGAGGCAGGTCCTAAACCCAGGCCATTTCTTAAGCGCTGTGCTCTCCCTCTTTCCCACAGTTTGCCCAAATGAAGAATTAACTACCGGCCACTTGGATAAGACTCAGGCTTCCTAACCGTATGGTGTTGCCACTGGTCTGGAGGAGGCATAGGTCCTGCTGCAGAGAACCAGTCCGCCCTTCCAGTGGTCTTCTTTTAATTCCTGGTGGCAAGAGGATTTATTCATTTCCTTTGTACTCAAAATTAGCCTTTTACTTTTTATCCACACAATATACCTCAGATAACTCAGATTACATTCATTACAAGCTGTTGTGTCCTTTGTCCTTTGTTTTCAACAATGGCTCTGGCTTGACCTTAGCTTTTTTTTCCCTTAATTTTTATATTTTTATTGAGGTATAGTTGACATACAATATTATGTGCATTTTTTGGCCTTAGCTTCTAGGTGCAGTCATCTTAGGAAAAGTCAAGAGCCATAGAAATTGAGTCTAAAAATGACAAACATGGCAAACATTCATTTTATACTCCCACAATCTTTATTTTCCAGTTTCTGTTAGTTGAAAACAAGAACAGTAAGAGATCTTAGAAAATAGTGGATTTTCAGAAATACAACTACCTATTAACAAAAGCCAAGCACACTCCTATGTCCTTACTCCACACAAACCAGATAATATTAAAAAGACTTGGAAAATGCTTTACATCTATAGGTATGCTGCAAAACAGAGTCACACAAATGAATGAGCAACACAAAGAATCCATACTTGGCTTACTTTTCCCCTTTACCATATAAACCCAAAGGATTAAAAACGCTGAAGTGGGGATTCAATTAAGAATTTAGTGGTGACTTTTAAGGGGTGGTAATTTCCAGCAAGTATCTCAGTCCGTCTAGCGAGTGACACTAGAGAGCACGGGAAGGTCCTTCTGCCTCCTAGAGAAAGTCAAGATGGGATAACGGCTCTGTTCGGGGCTGTCGGGGTGCAGGGCAGGAACACCGCCAGGTGAGCAAACGGCTGTCTCTCTCCATGAGAGCAAACATGGCCGAAGTCTTAGCTTGGCAGGAAATGAAATATCTAACTCCCGAAATGTGGCCGTGAGCTCTGAGCGACAGAAACGGAAGGAAGAGTGAGCAAGACCTCAGTCTGCGCTGCACTTGGCCTGTCAGGAAACCGTGTGATGGGGTGCGGGCTAAACCCCACCTCTGCTCTTGCCTTGACATTCTCCTTCTGGAATCTTGAACCACGCTGGGTTCGTGGCTAATGAACAGGTTGATCCTGAAAGATGATTGTGCACCCAGATACAAGGTTCTGGATGACAGGGAGCTGGTCCATTCTGTACCTAGCTATAGAGCGTGACCGCCTGGAGCTTAGCAGGGGCTCACTGGGTACTTGCTGAATGAATGAACCCAGAGCCCTGCAATTTGAGAATAACCTGGGAAATATTTGGGGCTCTTTTGCTCTTCACCTAAACGACGGTGACCAAAAATAAAAGAAAAAGGAAAAAAAGAAAAAAAAGCTGAAGAAGTCATCGGTCATTTGCCAAGGCAATGGAGTTATTTCATTCCTATTCAGTTTACGTGTGTGGCTTCCTTGCAGAAAAGACGCCCTAAGATGACAAAGGAATCATCATGTGTTTCTGTGTGTGCACGGGTGTGTGTGTGTGTTTGATCTTCATAGCGATGTAGGGAGGTCAGATCACGTAAACATAACCATATCTGTGCCTGACAGACTTAACTCTTCATCAACCCTCCTGAAATGAAAGACAGCCTCAAGTCTCCTGATAAAGCAGTAGTTATTTAGAATTATGAGAAGCAAGGTTGAGTCATTAACAAAACAGCCCATCCCTGCTAATAGCGCAGCTCAGTGGTCCTAAGAGAAAGGTAACCAACCGGGGACGGTCAGTCATTCCTCCACTCCAGCAATCTCATGACGTCTAAACTGGGAGTTGGTGCCCAGGCAGACAAATTCAAATTACCTTCCAGCAGAAACCTCAAAATACTTGTTCGAGATGGTTTCGGCTAGAAGACGCAAAGCCAGATCAAAATCTGAAGCCACAGAAATACCGAAATAGCAGGAACAGAGACGTAGTCATTACAGGAAGCTCAGGAAGCTTCAAAGGAGGTTAAAAAAGGACAGAGAAAGGAGAGGAAAAGCTGCAGCAAGAGAAGCTGGTGGCGTTGCCCGTCCCTCCTGGAAGTGATGCTATCCTCTGAAGAGGAAGGGGGAGGACTTAGAGGCGCAAAACAACCCACAGAGACAGGGACAAAACAGGAAACAGGAGTGCTGATGAAACCCACTGTAAGTCGGGAAGAGAGCAAGGCCTCTGACCACAGAGCTGGTAAAGACACCGGAAAAGGACAAAAAAAAGTAGCGGGGGACTCAGAGTCAACACATTTACAAACAGATAAAGGAGTCTCTCTTTTCCTCTCAAGAAGCGCTGGAAAGAGGCTTAGTCCTGTTCAAGGTCATTCAGGAATGCTCTGTTGTATCCCATTTGCATCTGATCAAATATCGCTTGACATAAATGGACGTGCGGATCTCGGGGACCCTTCTGTGTGGGTGTCCAGAGACTTCTACTGCTGTCGGTTCAGAGTACTAGGTAACGTGTAGTCTGTGCTCGCAATACGGTAATATTTCTACTCACAAATCTTGGAAAGTGTGTACCGTTACTACTTTCAGTTTGTGCTATTTGTGCTATTATCACCTTCAGGGGGGAAGTCTTTCAGTTGTATGATTGGCCAGAGGTCGAGTGGTCCGTCCAGAATAGTCTCACGATGTGAACTTCCCGCCCCGGACTCCAGAGGCTTTCTTCTAGCTACCGTCCCACCCACCGCTCCCTCCCAAGTGCGGGGATCAATCCTTGGTATTCTAGCGGACATCTGTCTACTAGATCAAACAAACTCCCTTTGGCTCATGTCCATCTGTGTTTGCTCTGTGTACCAGAATTGCTACTATTTTCCTTTGCCAGTCTTTAGAGGGAGAGGCAATGGGCAGTAAAATGCCCAGAATTAAGGGGCAGACAAAGGAAGAAAAAAGGAGTCTAGAGATAATAAGGTCCAGAATATTAGAATGCTAAAGCCAGCTAGGAAAATACAGATTATGGAGTCCAGTTCTCCCACAGGAGTGAGTAACCTACTGACCTCAACTTCAGAGTCTTGTTAAAAAGATCTTAGCAAATCAGTGACAAAATCTTTTGACCAAACAGGGGATGACCAGTAGTTATGTTTCTTATATTTATTTAATAGTGCTGTGGGCGTCCGGGTGGCTCAGTCGGTTGGGCACCTGCCTTTGGCTCAGGTCACGATCTTAGGGTCCTGGCACTGAGCTCCTGCTGGGCTCCCTGCTCAGTGGGGAGTCTGCTTCTCTCTCTCCCTCTACCCACCTCCTGTTGTGAGCATGCACATTCTCTCTCAAATAAATAAAGTAAAATTTTTAAAAATATATAATATCACAATATTTGGGGGCAATTACTGTGTTAATGATCAAATGCAACTATTACTGTTATTTGTAAAAAAAAAAAAAAAAAAACCACAACAGTTTGGTGTGGTTAAGCGACTTGTCCAGTGTTGCATAACATGCTCGATTTTTAAATTTCTCCAAACCTTAATTCATTCAGGAATTACACTATTGCCGACAAGGCCCCAGTTGGGTTAAATCTAAGTTTATGTCACATAGCGATAGTTGTTTTTCAAGAAACGGAAACCTTGCTTCAGAATCCAGAACTCGGGCTTCTCGTCTGGCCGCCAGCCCAGCGTGTGGTACAGAGAGGACACTTCCTCACACGATGAGGACCCTTCGGGATGCTCCACCGCTCTTCCAGAACCCGGCTGGTTTGCCATGCTCCTCGGGTTAGGAAATGAGCCCCTCAGGCACAGTTGCTCAGTTACTTAAGGTCTTAGGAAGGCAAATTATAAATAAACAGAAAAGGTCCACAAATACACAGATGCATAAAGTCAACACAAAACCCCGAGGGGATTTCACTCGGGGTACAATCGTGTGTCTGGGCATCTGGGGACAGATGTAGAAAGATGCACGTGCAGCGGCCACAGCGGGAAGACATGCTTCTGTGCTGAAAACAGTTCAGAGGTATCTTGTTTTATGCTGATGTTCAAGTCAATGTGCTTCTGAGCTAAGGCGGTTAAAGGAACAGGAGCCAGCAGCTTAGTTCCACGTAGGGTGTGTGTCTAAGATGAGGCTTCTAAGATTTTCTTTGATTTGGATCAATGGGGCTCAGATATAATCATATGATAAAACACTAAAAATTATGTCGCTTTTTAACATGAAATGCAAATATTTAAGTTATGTAAGAAACACACACATATAATTTTGTATTGAATCAGATATACTGTGTCCTGTTGTAAGAGAAAGATAATATTAAAACCAAAGGAATATGAAACATTTATAGAGGAAAGATAAAACTGATGAAATTGTGTCCATTCACTTATCCTTTTTTCTTGATGTTTTGCACAGAAGGGACTGCTAGTTGCCACTCTCACATCCAATTTCCCTTCCTCTTTAACAGAACCCCAATTTTTAGCTGGGCACAGAGTCCCTCTGTGAGAAACTGCATTTCCCAGCTTCCCTTGTGGCTAAGTCTGGCCACATGACTATTTTCCACCAAAGGTATGAAAGCATAATTCCTAGTTGGAAAGTCCAGAAAGGCTGCTTAAAGGGATTCAGCTCAGCTGAGAGGGTTTCTTTTTGTTTTTCCATCTTCTTTTGGCCTGCAGTGGAAATGTAACCAGAGCTTTAACGGCCCTGAGATGGCCTGAGTGATAAAAGCCACTTAATGGAGAAAAACAACATGACAGCCGGCAAGGCCATGTCCAGATGGTCTTTCTACTTCAGGCTTGCCTTCCGGCGCCAGTAGTGGGCTTTTCTTTCTCTGTGCAGCAAAACCCAATCCTAACTGATGTATGCGCGATAAAAAAATCCCACCGCCAGTTCTAATCTCGAAGTTTACAGCTTGAACACCTCAAGCTACTGCGTAGGATACAAAGTATAATTTGAATCATAGATTTGGTTGTTATCTGTGTGTTTTCTTAGAAAAACCACAGAGATAATTATTTAAACTAACTTCTATTTTTAGTTTTGAAAGTCTTGCTTTTTTTTAAAAAAAAAAAAAGAAGAAGAAGAAGAAAAGAAAAGAAAAATAGCACCAGATCTCATTACTTTCTAGCTCTCTCTCACTAATATCCAGCAATGGTGTAAGTTTCATCTTAATCTAAGTATCTATTTTTGCACATAGTTAGGCAATGCTTAAGTTCGTAAAGTATACCCGTATAATTAACTTGTATGATTCTCATAATAGACCCACGAAGTAAGCAAGACAAAGATAATTAGCTCTGTTTTTACCACTGGATTCTCCTCTTCACTACTACATCACTTTGAGGTAGATGAGACTATCATTACGCCTAATGCACATAAAGCAGAATCATGACACGCTCACACCATCTGACCGAACACCTTGAAAACAAGTTGGCATTTAATAAGCACTTGCTGGAGGCCTGGATGGGTGACTGGGTGAGTGAGTGGATAAGAACACTGAGGCCCAGGGAGGTCACAGGAGGTAGCAGTGTCATAACACTGGAAAACAGTTAGGGTTTCCTCATGCCTATTCTAATTTATTTCCCATTCGGGTATGCTGTCTCTCCCAGACATTCATCCTTCAGTTTGCTGAGCTGCCCGTTTGAGTACGCTGCCAGGGAAAGGCGGCGCTCGGATGGCCATCAGCGGTGGACTTGAGCTGACGCCCCAGCACGACACTGCACATGCCACAAAAGAGCTTGCTTTCCCTGGCAGCTCTCCCAATCTTCGCACGTTATTGCTGTGCCGGCAGTCATCGTCCTTGACGAGTGACTGTGCTGGCAACACAGGATTCCCTCAACGTCCTGCTCATGGACAGCCAGCCAGCAGCTCCGTTTCTAGCTTTGCCTGACACCCTCACACAGCTACGGTATTTGTTTCGCTTGGGAAAGTGTTCAGGAGGCTTTGCCTAGCGGTGGTGGCTGTTACGGTTTAACCCGAGGGCTTAAAGATTTGAACTAGGAGACACAAGAGCCACAGTGGACCCAAACATTCAGAATATCTTCATTCTTCTTAGAGAACTGAGAAATGATCAGAGCCAGAAAGACCTGAAATCGTCACCCTGTTCACTCTAAGGCGTGTCTGAAGTGAACGTACATTGGTTTGCCGATGACTGAGACAGAAATCTCAAGTGATTTCTCCTAAGTCATCAAAGTAGTCGGGATAATAGCTGTAGATTCCAAGTCCTAAACTAGTCGGGGTGCTGGTGAGAAGAAATTCTCACCCGGCCATTTCCGACCTGTGTGACTGCTGAAATGATTCTTTCTGAATCTCAGTTTTAACGTATTTATAATGGAGCTGTTGAAGGTTTAAATGAAATACTATAAAGTGCCCAGGAATTTGGAAGCCTCTCAGTTCCTTTGTTTTCATTCCTTCCTGCTTTTAATACTGGGTGCATTTCAGAAACCCTTGCCACCTTCTGTGACCAAGAAGAAATGCTGAGAAATCCAACGTAATCTTAACTAAAACCTTCTGGTTTGCTTTAGCATACAGAAGTTTAGAAACTTATATAACACGTAAAATTTACAAAAATACAAAGAATATCTGGAAGACACTTGGCCTCATTTACTTGACCTCCAGTAATTCTGATTGTTTTGTGTACTTTTGGCCCAGATTCTACAAGAAGAATCAGAATGTCCAGTAGAGACATGTTGGTGCCTCCCACGTTCTCACGCTGCTGACCCAGAACTTCTATGCTTTTTCATACTTTACTTTTACTTTATTCAGCAAGTAGTTTTGAAGCACCAGCTCTGTGTCAGTCACTAACAGAGCTGCTGAGAACATAGAAGTGAACAAAACAGACAAAAGTTTTCTCTGTTTGTGGGGGGGAAGATAGACAATAAACCCAATAAACATGGTCTATTGGTGACAGAGAAAATTAAGGTAGGAAAGAGGCTATGGAGTGTTGGGGCAGGAGATGAAAATTAAGACTTTATAGACAGGAAAGGTCATGTAGGAAGACCTGAAGGAGATAAGGAGTGAGCCCTACAGAAATCTGGGAGGAAGGTAGGAGGCATGGGAAGTACACGGACCCTGGGAAAGGAAAGTGCCTGGAATGTTCCATGAATAGCTAGAAAGCCAGAGAGAACAAAGGAGAAAACAGTAGAACACAAAGTAAGATGAGTGAAGAGGCAGGTGGGGGCAGATTGTGTCTGGGCGTTATAAAGACTTTGTCTTCTACTCTAAGTGAAATGGAAGCCTTTGCTGGGGTTGAGCAGGGAGGTCACGTGATCTGACTTTATGTTTTAATAGGACCATTCTGACTATTGTACTGAGAAATAGACTGAAAATCAGTGACACCAGTGAGGAGATTATCGCAGTAATCCAGTCAGAAAGGAAGCAAATATTTGCTGATGGATTGGATGTGGGGTGTGAAAGACAGAGAAAAAGAACTCCAAGGTTTTTTTGGCACGAGAAAGTGAAAGGGCGGTATTGTCATTGACTTATATGCAGGAAACAACAGGAAAAACAGGTGCAGGAAAGATCAGCAGTTTGGTATTAGACGTGCTAAGTTTGAGATGCTTATTAGACATCCACATAGAGCTGTCCTGGAGGTGACTGGATTTCCAGTCAGAGCACAGCATGGAAATTTGAGCCAGAGTATTAATTTGGGTGTTGACAACCTATGCATGATATTTAAAGGAGAGAAGACAAATATGGACGTGTAGAGACAAGCAGTTCATAAAATCAGTAAATAGAGAATTTAATTCCATGGCTCAGAGAACCCGTTCCTTCAAATCATTTGGATGCGAAGTGCCAGGAAGAAGAAGAGGGAACCACTAAGTCGAGTAGTTGTAAAATCCTTCAAGTGAAAAAGGTGATCGGCTATGGGAGAACACTGGGTAGACTGGAGTCTTGGGTAGGGTGTGAGGAAGGCCCAGGGACTACAGGTCAAATGTACAAAATAAGACTTCTGAGTAAGAGCTTAGAATCCCTCACTCACCCACAGAGTGACTCAGAGACGTCTGCCACATGGGCAGACTTCGAGATACGTTGCTCATACTGCACGGTTTATCTCTCTTGAACTAAAAGAAAATATCAGAGAGGTGCCTGGGTGGCTCAGTTGGTTGAACGTCCAACTCTTGGTTCCAGTTCAGGTTGTGATCTCATGGGTCGTGAGTCAGAGCCCCACATGGGGCTCCACACTCAGCGGGAGTCAGCCTGAAGAGTCTTTCCCTCC
Source organism: Lontra canadensis (assembly GCF_010015895.1). Lineage (NCBI taxonomy): Eukaryota > Metazoa > Chordata > Mammalia > Carnivora > Mustelidae > Lontra > Lontra canadensis. The sequence continues at coordinate 4,252,329 of NW_022630995.1, forward strand.
GCCCCTCCCCCCCACTCACGTGCACGCTCCCTCTCTCTAAAATAAATACATTTAAAGATATTTGAGCCCACTCTTTTACTCAGGAATTCTACTTCTTGACATGAATTCGCAGGAAATACATTTGATTATAGTAAAATATTTATATGTACAGATATTTATCACAGTGTTATTTATAAAAATAAAAAATCCTGGAAACAATGTAAGTCCCCACGAAGTGCAATGTTTAAATAAATTGTCATCTATACTTTTAGAATATAATATTATACAGCCATTAAAAACGATGTTCATAACAATACTTCATAACATGGGAAAGGACTGTAGCTTAATGTTACATAAAAATTAACATAAAACAATGTATGCAACATATGACCCTAATTTTATTCATTTGTGTGTGCACAGGACACAGAATGAAAATAAATACACTCAATATTTGTCAGTGGTGGCTTCTTCCTATGCTATATATTTCTGATTTTCCAAATATGCCATCACTAGATATGATTTTTATAATTATATTTTTAAATTTTTTAAATTTTAAGCAAAGATTAAAATAAATTCCTGATTTGGCCCTAGTCTTCCTTGGGTTGCTCTGTCATTTCAGTTATAGACTCCATGAGGCCTCCCAAGTATTTATCACCCTGTTCCTAGAACAAGGGGTCAAGCATGAGTCATCAGTCAAAAGGCCCCAGGATGTTGAATGCTCGATGAGCTGGTAGACTTGTGACACGGGTGTGATGGGTCCAGGTGTGATCTCCTCTGGGGCTCTGGTACCTACCACCAGCCTGGGGTTTCACCATGGGAGCTGGCAGGGGACCCTATTGTTTCCGGGACACCTCAAACTCATCCTTTGTGCCACACAGTCACTTACACTCTGAATTCTTCCTAGGAGAGTCATTTCCTGTTGCGATCTCTTCAACTTTTCCTCCTTGACCCAGGACTGACTGAAACTGATCTCTGCTCTATGGGGCATGACCGATTCTTCCCCAAAGTGAGCCATGTGGGGATATGTCAGCCTGTCACGGAAGAAAGGCGGATGGATCAAGAGCCGCGTTCGTCCGGCTGGCCTGGGAACGAGCGAGAGTCGTCACACGCGGGGGCTGATCTCTAAACCGACGAGCACAGCATCTTCTGGTTTGTAAATCCATCCGGGTTTTTCCCTGCGAGTCTGGCTTTAATATTTTTCTGCCTCTTTAAGATTGGGAAACCACCAGGCCTCCCAGCTCTTGGCAAGCAACGGACTGACTTCATGTTGTTACTCAGCACTTTGTTTCTTATTGAAACGCCAGGCTCTGCACAACCGGTTTGTAAAGTCTGAAGATCCTCTGGGCGTGCCCAGAAACACAGCCTCAGGAGGAGCGAGCTGAAGCGGACTGAGTGAAAACAGGAGAGAGGCCTTCCAGCCCCGAGCGGCTTGCAGCAAGCCAACGTCAAGAGCCTCGATTTGTGACTGCGGCGAGCCTGCGGCTCCCCTCTCTTCTCGGGATTGCAATCCCTCCTGCTCCTGGGAGAGCAGCTCCACAGCCTCCTTCCCCAGCCTGACTTAATCTGCTCTTCTGCGTTTCCCGGAACGCTTCTGTTTATTTGCTTTTTTGGTCTTACATACTAGTCTTTCTTGTATCTCACTTGTCTTGGCCTGCCTTAGGCATGTGTATTTCCCTGCTGGATTCTAAGTGCCCCGGGCCACTAGAGTGACCCGGTTTAGTTTCCCTCCCTCTTCCTTAGCACAATGCCTTGCCCATGATTAAATGAAGGTCTGAGAATGCTGAGTCATGCACAATGCCCGCCCGCCCTGGGTGGACCTCAGGGGCTCCTGGGTTTGTCACAGCTTCAGCAAAGGCAATCATCTCCCAGGGTTGCTAGGACCTACAGGGATCTCAACCTTCACTGGCCGGAGTGTCTATCTTTAAATGATAATGACATCTGTCTTAATAGTTCGTATACTAACACCGTAAAGACCCTGAAAAGATAGAATGGCCCTGTGTAATGAAAGAAGCAAATTCCTGGAGTATGAATTTCTTCAAAAAAAAAAAAAAAAAACGCATCTCTAGGGGATTAATTAAACTATTATTGTGGGTAGACAAAATGGGATTTGATGAATTAAAAAGATGGTATAGATCTACATTATGGTGAAAAAGTTTCTGATGCATTGTGGGGTTTAAAAAAATGTAGAAAGTAGTATATTTATTGCGAGGCTTTTTTTGGGTAAAAACAAAGCAAAACAAAAATAACTTCTATGTAAAAATATGTGTATACACACCTGGAAAAAATTGTTTAGAAAAATAATTAGGGAAATTATGTCTCCCATAGCTAGCTAGTGTCCATAACAAGAACTGGATTTCCTAATTTCCTAATCGTGGAACATAATTTATATGAACCACTCTTAGTAGTAACTAGCACTGATCAGAACTAGCATCATCAGAACAGAGAGAGCTGCCGCTTTCCCTGGCTATTTCGGATGGAGCAGAAGTGAACGGCAGAAATGGCAGGACTTCAGGGGGTTCTGACTATGTGGGGTAAAGGGCAAGGGAGGAAGAGTCTGTGTTTGTTCGTGTTTCTTGATCCGCCATTTTTTTAAAAAGCTGCAGTAACCAGATACACTTGCGGCTGTAAAGACACAGTAATTATTGAAATTATTATAGAATAGGCTAGAATTACTACAGAAAAAAAGCCCGTCCTACTGTGAGTTTACAGCTTTCTGTTTCCATTAAAATATTTTAAAAATCTTGGTTTTAAGTTTAAATGTGATCTTTTTAAAATAGGAGATGTATTCATAAATGACAAAACCTAAAGGTACAAGTAGTATTTCCGTAATGAAAATTTTCTCTCCCTCTCCTTGCCCCAGTCACCACTCTCTAGCTGCGCTCAGTGTTACCAGTTCATGGTTTTTGATAATCTGAGATTTCTTATAAAATGTGCCTACTTAGCTAATGTTGAATAACTATATAATAAAATATAAAATAACTGTACTTGGGATTATAGGAAATATTTCTCTTTATAGCTTTCAGTAAAAAATTTTTCCCTTTAAATAAAAAATGTAAAGATAATTTCCATAATCGTTTTGTCAAACTCTGACAGACCTCCTGTCTGTACTGTCCTTGTTTTTTTAATAACACCATTTCTCTTCTCCAGGCCACAGTCTTGGTCAACAGTATAGCTAATACCTTGTGGAGAAAAAAACCCATCTAAGTCATACTCTGAAACAAAATTTCTCAAATTTCCACTGGGGTTTCTGAGTATCATTTGATGCATGCTAATTAAATCAGAATAAGTAATTAATATCTGATACACTTGATCCATGAAGATGTTTAAAGTAACAGCAGTGAAAACAATAATAAGTTCTTAAGAGACACTGACCTTGCTGGGATGGGTAGGAAAAGGTCCTATTTATTTTTTAAATGAAATTAAAAAAAAAAATCTTGGTTACTGGAGGTGGGATACAAGGTAAAAGGCCACATCTGAGTTTTATAAGTATGAATTTCAAGCTGCGTTTTCTATGCCCAGAGTCAAGTGTTAGTCCAGGCCTGCCCCAGGGGTGAGAATTTGGGCAATAGCTCGTTTATCCATAACCATAACCCATCTTCCTTAGAGCAGACCTTGGACCCGGACACGGCCAGCTCGGGTCCCGCCGTCATGCCCGTGAGGCACCGACCCCAGCGTTGGCTCGTTGTGCTTCGCTTCCAGGTTCTCTCCTCGTTCGGACCCGACTTCCGTTTGCTCCTGCGGGAGGCTGCGGGCACCGAGGGCGGCGGCCTCAACCTGCGCCGATCTGGGACGGAGCCAGGATCCTCGTCTAGGTCCGTCCACTCTCGGTCCCGTCCGCACCCGGTCCCGTCCACTCTCGGT